>NC_064819.1:18194318-18497348 GCF_024166365.1 Elephas maximus indicus
ATCTGTTAATGCCATCTGCTTCCCATGTCAGGGTCTCAGGTTTTCTATAGGGTGTCTCCCCAGGGGCCACCCAGATCAGGAGACATAGTACTTATTCAGACAGTACTTGAAATACAGGTTGATTCGCAGTTCCTTTGTATTAACTCTGTGACTCCCTTAGTGGGTGACAGCCCATAAGAAGGGAACCCGTGATCCAAGCCTTTTAATTATAATGAGGACAGGTTCCGGATTACCTCATTTAAATTATCAGTGCTGTCCTACCATCTGTGCCTTCCATTATAATTGTTTTCCACTGACTTCCATTTCTCCACCAAGAGTGTAATAAGATCAGCAACATTTGACTTAAAAAATATGTATCTTTCAGAAGGTGTCAGAGATGGGAGTAAAGTGGGACAGTTCTTTATTTGCACACTCAAGCTTAGATACTCTTTTACAGCTGGAGACGCTGTTGAGTGGTCCTCATCCAACCGAGGTTGAGCATGAGTGCAGGGATAGCTGTCCCGTGCACACAGGTGAGAGTTTGTGGATTTCCCAGTGACACATGACATCCAAACTGTTTATCATGTACTCTCTGCACTGCCATAGCTCTGAGGGCCCTTTCTTTAGCTACACACTCCAGGGAGATTTTTCTTCACCAGAATGGTTATTATTTTGGAAGTCTTTTATTCGTTTTCAGAGCCATTCTATATCTCTTTGTTCAGCACCGCCTCAAAGCCTTTCTCACATCATTGTATCAGTCAGGGTCCAACCAGGAAGCAGAGACACCCAGATTATTTAAAACACAAGAAATTGAATGCAGAAAACTGGCTACACATGATGGAAGAGGCTGAAAAGTCAACCAAGCAGTAGACAGTCAACCCAAAGATTAGCAACTTCAGGAAGCTGCTACCTGTCCTGGGGGGAGTTGAGGAAGAGGGGGAATAAGACATGGAGGTAGTGCTACTTTCAGAGCCTAGGGGCTGTGGTCACCAGAGGAAGCTCAAGAAGTCTCTGTCCAAGGTCGAGAGGAAAGGAGAGAAATACACTGGGTTCTCTCCTCTTTCTGTCCTGGAATCTCCCACTAGTATCTCCCATTGGCTAAACCAGCTAGAGACCAGATGACCCCTGGAGCCTGGGAAACAGAGCCTTCAGAAGTCAGCCACCTGGGATACAGAGTAGAGCAGGGGAAGGGTGAAGCACAGATCTGAAGACAAACAGCCCTCAGCCCACATAGTCAACCATTCCTGACCTTGTTCTCAGCACTGCCTATAGTACACTTTGGTGTGGTCATTGAATTTATTAATGTAGAATTTTGAGTCCAGTCTTTCAGTATGCTTTTTATATATTTAATTGGTATAATGACATATTCATCCTTCTACCAAATTATTTATTCTTTTATCTGCTTTCTGTAGTGGTTGAATTACCTTGGAGATTATACACTGGTGTTTGGAACTCAGAACTAATAATGACCTTATTAACTACCTTCACAGTTAGTGAAGCACTTTCACATATATTATGCTATTTGAGCTGCATAAAAACTCTGTGAATAGTTATTACTATTCCTATTTTACAGAAGAATAATCTAAGTCTCAGAGACTTGATATGAACTGCTTAAGGCCAAACAACAAATAATGGACCCAGAATTCAAACCCCAGACTGTGTGGTTCCAAATCCCATAAACTTCCTATGTTGCCTCATGGGAGAAGGAGTTGCCCAGAGGGCACAGTAGGAGGTTTTCTGGGTCGGTTGGCTGAGTTTAGGAGGAAAGAGGATATGTTTTAATCTGTAAAAATATGCTTGGTGATCCAGAAATGAAAATTACACTCCTGGATATACGTAACGCCAGACAAAACTCACATTCCACTGTGAAAAGATTACATTCTCTCTGAAGAAATCACATTCTTGCCCTGTACACATCTAGCCTCAGTATTTGAATATATGGGGCTGACTGTCCTAGAAGGGCCAGTGTCACAGAAGCAGGCACCATCCCCAACCTGACAGAGGGGGTGAGGGAGGGAGGGAAAGAGGGAGGGAGTAGGTGCCAGCTTTCAGTCTCCCTGTCTCTCCTAGATAAAATACAGGACGCTAAGTGAAATTTGAGACGTGCTTATACTAAAAAGTCATTTGTTGTTAATCTGAAATTCAAAGGTAACTGGCTGTCTTGTCATTTGCCAAATTGGGCAACCTTACCTCGAGCTGGGCAGTGATCCCATGGCTGTAACCATGGTGTGGGTGATGGGGCAGGGTGCCAGGAGGATTCTGAGCACAGGAGCCCATGTGGCTCTGCTTGTGCCATCTGTGCCCTGTGCATGTCCGTGCCTGCACAGGTGCAGAAGCGGAAGGAAGGTCTGGGAAGGGGATTCCCAGTGTCCAGCACATACCGATGAATTCTGCACTAGAGGCTCCCTCTGTGGTAAGGAGAGCTGGCCTGGCCTGAAGAGAAGGTTCAAGTTGATTTACCCGGTTTCACTTAGCTTTTCTATTAGTCTGTTTTCACTGGTGAGTATTCAAATCTGGCCAGGAAGTTAAGATTAGCCTTCTAAATGTGTAAACTTATTTGAAGAAGGGGAAAGAGGAAGGGACCCAAGATAGCCCAGATGTGTCAGGCTAAAAGGTCTGTGCGGTGCAGCTGTGGATGAAGAGGTGGGGAGGTTCAGGTGAGCACTGGTGCTGCCAGCCCAGAAGAATGGAGAGCAGGCTCTGTGGTCCTTCCTGGGTGGATGTCCAAGAGAGGATGGGCAGATGGAATGCTGAGTCCAGGTACTTCTTTCTGATTCTGAGCAGAGCATGGAGGGGATGCCGCTGGACAATCAACTCTCCCAGGAGGAGGGTAGTCAATTCCCACCAACAGGGGGGCAGGGAGGGGAAATTATACAGCTTCTCCTGGTAACTCATCCTGGTGCTCAGGGAGGGAGGCCTGGAGGCTGCTTCTACTTACCAGCTCTGGAACCTCGAAAAAGCCATTTATCATCTCTGTCTGAGCCTTTGTATAAAAATGTGATGGTGAGGACCTATTCCGTTTCCCTTAGGGTTCCTCCTACTTCTGAACATCTGTTGGCGTATGTATTTTTAAGTCTTCTCATGACTTCTCTGTGTTCACTGACTAGGCATGACGGTTGATAACCACACTTCATCAATCACCCTTATTATCCCTGAAGATTGCTTTTTCAGTTTCCACTCACTTTTTCCGGCAAAATATCACCATCTTTTTTCAAAGGGCTAACCAAGGAGATCTCCTCTTTTCTAAAAGTCTTATGTCAGCAAGACAATAACTCTGCTAGACCAGAGGCTACAATTAACACTTCGATCCCAGTTGACCATTTATTTATTCATGGATTCATTCATTCAACAAAGATTTATTCAGCTCATGCTGTGCGTCAGGCACATTGGAGCTATTGGAAGAATGTATCAGTAGAATAACAAAACATGGGAAACTCCAGGCAACTTCAGACCTGGTTACTCAAGTCCTTGGCTTCTGTCTCCTGTTGCTGAACCCTTGAGAGTTTCCTTGTTCAGCCACCTGCCATCAAATGGTAAAGGCAAAATGAAAAGGAGTTTATGTTGACAGTTTTGGTGAAAGGTTAAGTCTTGGCTAAATTGAGGTATTTGAATAACCTGTGGGTTTCCACCTCTAGGTGGCTGTGGGCCTCCAAGACCAGAGATAACTGGGAGCTGGCTCTTTGTACTGAGAGAGTGCAAAGCAGCCTTCGGGATGTCCTTATTTACTTCTTACTTGCTTCTTCTCTGCCCTTTGTTCACAGGGCTGCACTTGAGATGGAGTTGCTGCCCCTTTGGCTCTGCCTGGGTTTTCACTTCTTGACAGTGGAATGGAGAAGCGGAAGTGGAATGGCCACAGCAGCTTCCCAAGGGGGCTGCAAGTCGGTGAGCTTTCCCTGGGGAACTCTGAGTTGCCTATTGCTCCTGTCCTGACAAGGTTTGGAAAGCTGACGGATTGTCAGTCCAGGAGGGCAGGAAATGAGTCTGAATCACTCTACATCTGCCTAGCACAATGCCATGTGGAAGCTGCTCTTTAACCAAAGCTTTTCCAAGATGATTCCTGGGAAAGGCTGGGCACTGCTGGCCCCACCTTATTCACACCTGCTGAAAACAGGACACTCCAGAGATAGGCGTAGGTCAGCCACCTAGAACAAGAACACCTTGTTAAAAATCTTGGAGATTGAGCCCCACTAATGGTATCAGAATCTCTGGACAAGGCACACTAACATTGCGGGACCCCTGCCTCAGACTCTGTGTATGAGCCAATAGCAAGGGGTCAAACAGCTGGACTGGAGAGCATGCAGCCCACACGGTACTCAGAGCAGCATCCTTGATCACGCTTAGGTTTATGGAGAGCCAGGGAGTGGTCCCTGAGCTTGTATGGTTACCTTCTGCAGGGCTTTCAGCCTGTGCAGAAACAGACTTGGGCCCTAACAACTTCCAGAAACTTCTTTTCCTTTCCCCCTAACTAAGTGATGTCAAGAGTCTGCTTGAGGGGTTACAAGTATGGTGTGGGGGTTATGAGCACAAACTCTGAAGCCAGACTGGCCAGGCTTAAATCTCAGCTCCACCACTTACTAGCTGCTGACATTGAGGGTAGGGAGGTGGCAGTCTGTACCTCAGTTTCCTCATCTGTAAAGTATGGAGTTAATAATAGTACCAAAAAAACCAAACCCGATGCTGTCAAGTTGATTCCGACTCATAACAGCCATATAGGACAGAGTAGTACTGCGCCCATAGGGCTTCCATGGAGTGGCTGGTGGGTTCAAATTGCCAGCCTTTACGTTAGCAGCTGTAGCATTTAACCACTGCACCATTAGGGCTCCCTGCTAGTAGTAGTACCCACTAATCATACCATAACGATGTGTTGTTATGAAGATTCAATGAATTAATATATGTAAATCACTCAAAACAGTGCCTAGTATGTAGTAAGTGCTATTTGTCTTGTCTGTTGTTGTTTTATTATTACCAGTGTCTGCTAGACAGACTTCCACCATTCCCTTACGGGGCAGTAGATCAGCCTCATGGCAGCTATTCAGGGTTACCAGGCACAGGAAGAGGAGGAAATAGCGTGAATTCTTTGACAACCTTTCAGGGTTCAGGCTAGACTCTCTGCCTGACCCTCTCCAGTCTCGTGGGCAGGACTAGGGACTTGGCTGCCAGTGAGCTCAAAGAGTGGATTTCCTGCAGCTCTTTGGAATTGAGGAGTCCCTGGGTGGTGCAAACAGTTAAGCGCTCAGCTGCTAACTGAAAGGTCGGTGGTTGGAGTCCACTCAGAGGTGCCTGAGAAAAAAGGCTTAGCAATCTACTTCCGAAAAACCAGCCGTTGGAAACCCTATGGAGCACAGCTCTACTCTGACTCCCCTTTGGTCGCCACGAGTTGGAATCTATTGGACAGCGACTGGTCGGCTTTTCTTTCCTTTTGAGTTGGGGCCTGAGAGTTCAAGAGTCCCCATAACCTCTATTGCCCCTCACTGCACAAGCCATGAAACATTCTAATAAACTGGACATGGTAAGGCTCTTTGGACTCTGACGGCCACACAGTCCTTTTGCAGCACCTCAGTGGGGCTGCTGGGACTTGCAGAGGCGTGACCCCAAGACTGCAGCTGCCGTGGTGAAGCAGGGTCTCACAGCTTTGGGAAAGCCCCTAACCACTGCATTCTCTAGAGAGTCCCTGCGGAGAGGGGAGACCAACACCTACTCAAATAAAGAAATACAGCTTGTTTCTGAATGGGGAGATTCAAGTTTCTAAAGATGTCAGTTCTCCCCCAAATTAATTCATAGTTGTAACACAATTCAACTAAAAATACCAGAGACTTTTAGGGGGGAGGAGAGTGTAAAAACAACTTGACAAATTCATTCTAATGTTCTTCTGGAAATTAGAAACAACTCAAATGCACAACAATAGCAGATTAATTCATTTGATCAAGCTAATAATTACAGCTATCATTTATTAAGCAATTATGTGCCAAGTTCTAAGTGTTTTACATGAACAATCTCATTGAATCTTCAAAAAAAAAAAACCCTATGAGAACATTACAAGTATAATTTTCACTTGACAGATGGGATAATGGAGGACCTGCATGCTTGAGGTAACAGCCCAAGGTCACCCATTTGATAAAAAGCTGGACCCCAGAGTGTCTGACTCTAGAACTCTTGCTTTTAACCACTGGACTATTCATGCAATGAACTAATTACACAGTTGCTAAAAAGAATATCAGGACCCCTGGTGGTACAATGGTTAAGCGCTCAGCTGCTAACCACGGGAGAAAAGACCTGATGATCTGGTCCCTTAAAGATTACAGCCTTGGAAATCCTATGGGGGCAACTCTGTCCTCTAGGATCGCTGTGAGTTGGAATTGGCTCGACAGCACACAACAACAAAAAGAATGTGAATGAATGTATTTGAGTTGCTAAGGCACCATGTCTAGCATCTATTGCTGACAAAAAAATAGATTACTGAACAGTTTATAGAGTGTGGTCTCATTTTTGTTAAAAAGAAAAAAGGGATAGATAATATCTTTTTAAAAAGTTCAGAGTAGAACTGCCCTATAGGGTTTCCAAGGAGTGGCTGGTGGATTCAAACTGCCAACCTTTTGGTTAGCGGCGGAGCTCTTAACCATTGAGCCACCAGGGCTCCATCCACAGGTATATTTTTGGGGAACACAATTCAATCCATAACATCCTCAAAACCTGTGTTTCTTTCTCTATAGCAGGATTTTTCTCCCCTGTTCCACCACTCCACTTGGCCTGTGGGGTTGGGCCCACAATTCCAGGCAATCACTGGATTTGTCTTACCGACCAACCTGTAGAAAGGCATGCCATTGCTCTCCCATCCTATCACTTAAAGAATTTTTTTTTCTGGACATATAGCTGATAACCCGCGGCTGACTGTTTTTGCCAGTCTTGTAGAACATTGGGCTGAGTTCAAGTATCCTGAGGCCTGTGTGGTTTCTGCAGTGATGCCAGGTTCCCTTCCATGCCCCCTGCTGTCTTGTCCTGCACAATCATTTGGGAAGGGCACTGAGTTGGACGTTGGGAGCTCTGGGCTCTGGTCCCAGCCCTGCCATTGACACTTCACTGCTCCTCACTGCCTCCCCACTTTACTGTACAATTGGAGGTGGCGTTGGCCTCTAAGCACTCTGTAAATTGCAATATTTATCAATCCAGATGTAGGGAAGCCTCCCAGGTAAAACTGCATCTGGTGAAATGAAGATGCCACAGCACTGTGGGTTACTGGGCAGTGTCTCTATTGGATACACAGGTGTTCTGGGGATAGTGATAACAATGCGATAAAACAAACAAAAAATACCCGTTGCCGTCGAGTCGATTCCGACTCACAGCAACCTTATAGGACAGAGTAGAGCTGTTCCATAGAGCTTCCAAGGAGTGCCTGGTGGATTCAAACTGCTGACCTTTGGTTAGCAGCCATAGCTCCTAACCACTACGCCCACTAGGTTTTCCAACGATGTAATAGTGACCATTTATCAAGTGCTGACTGTGTGCTAGGTGCTGTGCTGAGTTCTCTGTGTGCATTCTCTCATTTAACCTCACAACAATCCTCCTAAGTAGGTATTATTTTTCTCACCCATGGTAACACAGGAAATTGGTGGCAGAAGTGGGATTCAAATCCAGGAAGAGACCTGGTTTTCAGTCCTTCTTGTAGTCAAAACTAAACTGCAAATACAGTTGTCAACTCTCAGCACCTGATGAGCAGGTACCCAGATCCTTCCCTAATGTTCTGTTTTAACTGAGGCCTAGAGCTTAGCTCCTAACTACCTATTTGAGTGTGATGCGAAGGAACAAAGAAGAGTTTCCTTTCATTCTACGGTTTCCTATCCTATTTTTAAAATCATAATCTCTAGAGGTGCTCCCAGTTGTTGCAGGAATAGTCCTGTAAATGAGCTGAGGTTCTCTATATAAACGTTTCCTTCTGAGGCTCCTTCCTGCTGACTGATGTGTTTTTGGACCTAGGTGGGTGGAGTCGCCGACTGCCGAAAGCGGCGCCTTGCTTCAGTGCCCAGTGATCTCTCACCGTATTCCCAGACGCTCATCCTGGATGCCAACCCTCTCAAGACCCTATGGAACCATTCCCTCCAGCACTACCCTCACCTGGAGAGCCTCAGTCTGCACAGCTGCCACCTGGAGAGCATCAACCGTGGTGCCTTCCAGGAGCAAGCCCACCTGCACAGCCTGTATCTCGCTGACAACGCCCTTTCAGAGAACTACAAGGAGACAGCTGCTGCTTTCCACACCCTCCAGGGTCTGCGGAGGCTGGACTTGTCAGGAAACTCCCTGACAGAAGACATGGTGGCCCTCATGCTCCAGAACCTCTCATCGCTGGAGTCTGTGTTCCTGGGGAGGAACACCATCATGAGGCTCGACGACTCCTTCTTTGAGGGTCTGGGGCACCTCCAGGAGCTGGATTTGCAGAGGAACTACATCTTTGAAATTGAGGGTGGTGCTTTCGATGGCTTGACTGAGCTTAGACATCTCAACCTGGCCTATAATAACCTTCCTTGCATTGTGGACTTCAGCCTCACGAAGCTACGGCTCCTCAATGTCAGCTACAATGTCCTGGAGTGGTTCCTGGCATCAGGGGGAGAGTCTGCCTTTGAGCTGGAGACACTGGACCTGTCTCATAATCAGCTGCTGTTTTTCCCGCTCCTGCCCCAGTACAGCAAGCTGCACACCCTCCTGCTGCAGGACAACAACATGGGCTTCTACAAGGATCTGTACAACACCTCGTCGCCGAAGGAGATGGTGGCCCAGTTCCTCCTGGTGGACGGCAACGTGACCAACATCACCACAGTCAACCTCTGGGAAGAGTTTGCTTCCAGCGACCTCTCAGATCTCCGCTTCCTAGATCTGAGCCAGAACCAGTTCCAATACCTGCCAGATGGCTTCCTGAAGAAAATGCCTTCCCTCTTCCACCTGAACCTCAACCAGAATTGCCTGATGTCGCTGCACATCCGGGAGCATGAGCCCCCAGGAGCACTCACGGAGCTGGACTTGAGCCAGAACCAACTGTCTGAGCTGCAGTGGACTCCAGGGCTCACCAGCTGTCTACGGAGCCTCCAGGTATTCAACCTGAGCTCCAACCAGCTCCTGGGTGTCCCCACTGGCCTTTTGGCTGATGCCAGTAACATCACTACACTTGACATGAGCCATAATCAGATCTCACTTTGTCCCCTGCCAGTCCACTTAGACCGGGTGGGCCCCCCCAGCTGTGTAGATTTTAGGAATATGGTGTCGTTGAGGAGCCTCTCTCTGGAGGGATGTGGACTGGGGGCCCTACAAGACTGCCCGTTCCAGGGGACCCTCCTCACTCACTTAGACCTGTCCAGCAATTGGGGGATTCTGAATGCGAGCATCACCCCTCTCCAGGATATTGCCCCCACGTTACAAGTCCTGTCTCTCAGGAATGTGGGACTCAGTTCCAGCTTCACGGAGTTGGACTTCTCTGGGTTTGGGAATCTGAGGGACTTGGATCTGTCAGGGAATTCCTTGACCAGTTTCCCCAGGTTTGGGGGAAGCCTGTCCCTGCAGACCCTGGATCTCCGCAGAAACTGCCTCACAGCCCTTCCCCAGAGGGCTGCGTCTGAGCAGCTCCTGAGGAGCCTACGGACCATCTACCTCAGTCAGAATCCATATGACTGCTGTGGGGTGGAGGGCTGGGGCGCCCTGCAGCGCCTGCAGACGCTGCGCATCCCCGACTTGGCAATGATCACTTGCAACCTCTCCTCCAAGGTCATCCGCGTGGTGGACCTACCCAGAGAGGTGCCTCAGGACTGTAAATGGGAGCGGGTGGACATGGGCCTCCTGTACCTCGTGCTCATTCTCCCCAGCTGCCTCACCCTGCTGGTGGCCTGTACGGTCATCTTCCTCACTTTTAAGAAGCCTCTGCTTCAGGTAATCAAGAGCCGCTGCCACTGGTCTTCCATATACTGATGCTGGCTGCTTGCCGAGGTTAGAAATTTGGCCCACACGTGTCAGGACACTTTCTCTGCTAGGTTTCAAGATCCCGTGCAGAGGCCAAGCCTGATGAATTGGGGTTTAAATTAAAATGTAAAGCGTTTCCATCTCTTAGTCCCCCTTGTACTTCCTTCGCCATTATCCTTTGTCATCATCAACCTGGTAAAGTATTTATTAAGTAACATCCTGTGACAATAAAAGACAATGTGTCTCAAATATTTTTTTACTCAAATACAGCTTCTGGTTTTTTGTTTGTTTTGTTTTTTCGTCATGTTCTTCAGTAGTTTCACTTGAATTAGTTTTCACTGACTTCTCTGGGTGGCATCCGTGGAGCTCAGTGAGAAAGGGCAGCGATTCTGTGCTATCCGACCCAACAAACAACTCCAAGGGCTCTTTCTGTGGGTGGTGAGAGTCAGTGCCCCCTGGGATTCACCAAAAACATGAATTTCCAGGAGAGTTGAGGAATCTGCATGAGATGAGAGCTCTCATCTCCTGTCTCAGTCGGCTTGGAATACCAACCAAGAGTGGGCCATGGCAGGGCTGTCTCCAGGCGCCCTGGATTTGTCCCTGGAGTCTCTGGCAGACAGACATGACCCTTGCATGGAAAAGTTAAGAGAACAATAGCTGGGCCCCTGAGTTTATCCACAGTCCTTGTTCTGAAGGAAAAGAAAGGAAAGACGAATGCAGAAAGGAGTGAATCCTGCTAACTCGCGGACCATCCCTGTTCTTCGCAAAAAATCACAATGTCTTAGCAGATGTTCAGTATCTCCGTGTACCTCATTCTTGGTTTCCTTTCTCCCTCCCTTCCTTCAAAGAACAGGGAATGGTTTCAGTGCGCCTTTCTGGGGAGCAGAGAACTAAGATGCAGCCCCCACCCTGTAGGTAGAGTTTACGCTGTCTTGCACTTTTTATCCTTGCTTTTTAAGTCATAAAGGGACTATATGCAGTGGTGTGGAGAGAGGGGAGAACAGAAATCTCACAAACAGACTACTATTTTCATGTGGACTAAATGTCAGCAGAAATGTTTAGGCAAATAACAGATAAAAACCAGTGGTCTTTGACGAAGCAGAAGCTTCCCTTGGGTGCTCTACAAGGGTAGAAACAAGGCCTTTCAGTGAGGCTTCATATTCAATATCATTAGCGTCAGCCCATGCCACATATCAGGCTTATTGTGTTCCCATTCTTTCCCATCAACGTGTCTGTCTCCATTCTGCACTGTCCCAGCCCAGTGTCTTGGGTGTCTTTCAGGTGGTCTTAAAGCCACTGTCCACAAACCAATACCCATAAGACCAGACTTTCTTGACTTTCTCCCCCTCCAACAAAAACTCTTTCCATGGGGTCCTGCTGTTTCCCAAGGTGACAGATTAGTGAATTGGACAAATGACTATCTGTGGCTGGTGTGTTTATGGTTTCTCTTGAGTTAATGAGTCACCTCTTGAGTCAGTCTCTGTTCTCAGTTGTTTGCAGCTGAGGATAACTATCTGATTTAAGCAGCATGGAGACTTAATAAGAGGATATTGGGAAGCTCCTAGCCTCCCTGGGAAGGCTGAAGAATAAGCCTGGAAATGGGCAGAAACAGGGGATGCTCCGTAGCAGTTGGGACCACAGACCAGGTCATCCCTTAAATAACCATTTTGAGAACAAGACTGCAGCCACCTCTCAGCACTGAGCACCACAGTTTGCACTGCTGCCACTGACAGCTCAGCACAGGGTCTCTGCCCCTGCTGCCACCCACTATGGAAATAAATGCTCTCCCAATTCTGCCATCTTGTGTCACTAGCCCCTGAAGCACATTCTGGAGCAGGGGCACCTGCTTAGCTGACCCTGGCTACAAGAGAGTCTGAGACAGCAAATGCTGTACTTTTGGCAAAGCATCTATACCAGAAGGTAGGCTTTGCCTCCTACAGACATTCATACAGTGTGAAGTTCTCAAAATAAGGGATGTTGTGCAGACAAAAGGAATGACAGAGGTGTGCCCCACCATAATAGGCACGTGTACATTTTAGGAGAGGACTTCTTTTAACAAATTTTTAGCATAAAGGAATGACTTGACTGATGAAAACTTCAGAGAGAACCTCAGTTGAGCAAGGGAGATAGTTGGAGGCCAGGCAGGCCGTTTGAAGCTCCTCAAGTCATACCATGTAGCTGACCATCCACTGTACCCACTCTTAGGACCCAGCCTTGCCTGGATGGCTAATTAAGGGGAAGAGGGTAGGACAGGGTCCTATCCCTGCCCATAGCAGCGCCTTCATAGGGCTGTGGCTTTTCTAAGTAGTTTATTTCATCACGAGGGTCCAAAGGCTATTTCCTAGGTTTCTTTCAGTATGGCCCTGGGCTGAGAAGGATGGGAAGGGCAGCTGGATTTCTGCAGGAAAGTCTGTTGTCTATCTGATTCGCCCGCCCTTACCTACCTCCACCTGCGGGAGAGAGGGCACACTAACGTCTGCTCAGAGACTGCTAGAGAGGGAAGGATTGTATAGCCTGTAACCAGAATTCCCTGGGGGGACCAGAATGCTTGTCTGCCTAAGGCCACCCATACACTCAGACTGAGCACCAGGTGGCTCTTCCTCAGGTGGTAGGAAGTGAGGGGCAACCCCCAGTTACCACACACCAGAATATTCAGACAGGAGAATATTCAGAGTCAAAGATAAAAATGATGTCAGAGATTG
Organism: Elephas maximus indicus; assembly: GCF_024166365.1. Lineage (NCBI taxonomy): Eukaryota > Metazoa > Chordata > Mammalia > Proboscidea > Elephantidae > Elephas > Elephas maximus. The sequence goes on from NC_064819.1 coordinate 18,206,939, forward strand.
GTCTATCAACATGAGTAGAAGTAATTGGGACTTGAAAGTCTAGCCATAAAACAAAAGTTTAAGGCTTTTCCAAGGGCACAAAGTAAGTTATTAGGGGTCAAATTATTTTTTTAAGGGTCTCAGTTGCAAGGAGTTGGATGAACTGTAATCCTTGCTTGTATGACTTGTCGTTTTTGGTCACCATTGATCTGTGCGTAGTCCACTTTTGTTTATTAAGTGTAGCAGGTATCTTTCATTCCTAGATCCAGTCTACACACCCTTCTCCACCTGCTTTAGGGGACTGACTTTAATGGGTTCCCTTGCCCTCTGGCTTCCAGTTGTAGTTGGCCAAGAAAGATCCTAGGAGAAGAGAAAGAAGGAAAAAAGTGAAGTTAGGGTATTTACCATCCTGATGCCTCCCTATGGATTTGTCTCAAACTGCCTGCATCTGTCAACCAAAGGTCTCACTCCCCTTGAGGGGGCCATTTCTTTCTTTCTTCTTTTCTTTTATTGTGCTTTAAGGGAAAGTTTATAGAGCAAATTAGTTTCTTATTCAAAAATTTATACACAAATTGTTTAGTGACACTGGTTGCAATCCCACATTATGTCAGCACTCTCCCTCTTTCCCTTTCCACGCTGGTTCCCCGATTCCATACCTCCAGTTTTCCTGTCGCTTCCCACCTTCTCAGCTTTGTTTTTGGGCAGGTGCTGCCCATTTGATCTTGTATACTTGATTGAACTAAGAAGCACAATCCTTATGTGTGTTATTCCTTATTTTATAGGCCTTCCTAATCTTTGGCTGGAGCCCTGGTGGCACAGTGATTGAGACCTATGGCTGCTAACCAAAAAGGTTAGCAGTTCAAATCTACCAGCCGCTCCTTAGAAACCCTATGGGGCAGTTCTACTCTGTCCTGTAGAGTCACTATGAGTTGGAATGAATTTGACAGCAATGGGTTTGGTTTTTAGGCTTTGGCTGAAAGGTGGCCTTCGGGAATGGCTTCAGTTCTGAGATAGAAGTGTGTCTGGGACCCATAGTCTTGGGCGTTCCTCCAGTCTCTGTCAGACCAGTAAGTATGGTGTTTTTTATGAATTTGATCTTTTGTTCTACATTTTTCTCCTGCTTTGTCTGGGACCCTCTGTTACAATCCCAATCAGAGCGGTAGGTAGTGGTGGCTGGTCCTTTTGGTCTTGGGGTTGTGTAGGCTGTGGTACATGTGGTCCATCAGTCCTTTGAATTAATTGCTCCCTTGAGTTTTTTTTTTTACTCTCTTTTGCTCTGGACCAGAAGAGACTGATAGTTGTATCTTAGATGGCCATTCAAAAGCTATTAAGACCCCAAACTCAAGGAGGCCCGTTTTACACAAACCTCTCTTGGGGTTCCAAGAACCACTCACTCCATTGTTTCCTCCCCTCTGGGCCTGAGGATGGGTCAGTACCCCTATTTTGCTGGCAAGTCGATTCTGACTCATAGTGACCCTATACAACAGAGTAGAACTGCCCCATAGGGTTTCCAAGGCTGTAATCTTTATGGAAGCAGACTGCCACATCTTCTCCCATGGAGTGGCTGGTGGGTTTGAACCACTGACCTTTGGTTAGCAGCTGGGCACTTAACTACTGCGCCACCGGGGTTCCTTCTCTGTTACCAGCCCCTGTGTACTTGCACTATCCCTTACGGTTTGCCTTTATCCTGCCCACTCCTTTGTAAAGAGTCCCTTTATAAGCCCCCCTTGGGTATGTCATCCAGCTCCTGCTGGGCCCCCGAGTGATGCAGTTGGTTATCTATTTAGCAGTACTGAGCCAGCGAAATCCTAGAACCTGTATCAGGAAGCACAGGAAGCTAAGAAGGCAGCTAAAGTGATGAAGGCAAATCCCCCAGAGACGGTCGTCACTCCGATTCATTATGGGTGAGGTTGGCTGTGAGAAAGATGGCGCACTTCCTCATATTATGAATATAGTCCGATTTCACCCAAATTACAGACGTTTCTAGCCTTGGGGGGTTTCTTTAAAAGAGTGTGGATGTTGTGATGGTTTGGAGTCGAAGAAAATAGACAATGGGGCTAAGAAAAAAGTGTCAAAAAAAAAAAAAAAAAAAGGAAGAAAGAAAAACAGTCCGTACTACCCTAGTCTTCTTCTACTTCATTCTCATCAACAACTGTCAAGCACTTGTTACTTACTAAGTGTTTTATATGATAGTTTCACTTTATCTTGGGAAAACCCTAGTCTGAGAGCAGTTAAGATTTGCCCAAGGCCACACAGAATTGTGGCAAAGACGTTGGCATTATGCTGAAGAAGAGAAAGCAGCTTCAGCAACTTGACCATCTTTATCAAGTCCATCAAACTGTCAACCCATAGAAACCTAGAGGCTGTTAGTAGTTGTTGAGCAGCGCAGAACTGCTGATTAAATCTCAAGCCTGGACAAGGTTCTTAAGAAGCGTTGCTGAGGAAGTCCAGGGTGGTTGAGGATCACTCATCTTTCTGAGAATGTTCAGAAGGCAGTGGGGCTGGCATTGTTTGAGGATAGCTTAAGGTAATTTGCAAAACTGAATCCCACTCAATTCCTTCCTCCTTCAGTGATGCAACACCTTCCTGCCAAACAATGAGGACAAAAGGCTGATGCAAAAAGCCAGGTTTTCATCATGATTGTCAAGGTTCATTGTGGGTAAAGGGGCTGGTCGGGGAAGCCGTCTTGCCAGGGAGGAGACTATTTCTAGGATAATCATCTGATCCAAGTTTTTAAGCTGATCCAAAGCCCAACTTTTATAGATGGAATTTCTCTGGGACGAAAGATTAGGTTGCACACTAACAGACACAGTGCACTGACCCAGAGACCCATCAGTCAGGACCTGTAAGAGCTCATGGCCAGTTCTTGGTTCTTACTGTTGCCATGGGATGGTAGACAACGGCCAGCTCAACCCCAGGGAAGACTTGAAGAGAAGGATTTCAATGCGCAGGACCTCGTTATTGTTAGACTCATGATGACCTCATGCACAGCAGAACGAAGAGCTGCCTGGTCCTGTGACATCCCATGATTGGTTGTGGATTGAACCATAGTGATCCGTAGTATTTTCAGTGACTGATTTTCAGAAGCAGTCCATCTTAGTCTGGAAGCTTTGCTGAAACCTGTTCAGCATCGTAGCAACACACAAGAATCCACTTACAGACAGATGGTGACTGCACATGAAGTGAATTGGCTGGGAACTGAACTCAGGCCTCCTGCACGGAAGGCAAGCATTCTACCACTGGGCCATCAGCGCTTCACAGGACCTTAACATCTCCAAATTATACTTCACAAGGCTCTTTAAAAATTGTCTTCTGACTTTGGTTGTGACTTTTTCCATCTCGTCCTAGACACTGGCTTTGTTTTTGATGAGTGACCCAACTTCATGCCATGCAATTTTGCTGACTGGATGGCCATTTTGCTGGCTATTTTGCAGCACTCTTTCTGGCTCTTCTTGATCCTGGGGTTATTCCTCAGGCACTCAGCCCTGCACTCCCACCACCTCCAGATCCCTTAACATGTAAAATGTATAAAACTAGACTCCAAACTTCTGTCATATTTTAAGCTCTTATGCCTGGACACAAGGAGCCCTGGTGGCGTAGTAGTTAAGCACTCACCTGCTATCCAAAAGGTCGGTGGTTCGAACCCACCAGTCTCTCCACAGGAAAAAGATGTGGCAGACTGCTTCAGAAAGATTACAGCCTTGGAAACCCTATGGGGCAGTTCTACTCTATCCCATAGGGTCACTATAAGTCAGAATCAATTCAACGGCTGTCATGAATTGAATTTGGCCCCCCAAAAATATGTTTATCAACTTGGCTAGGCCATGATTCCCAGTATTTGTGAGATTGTCCAACATTTTGTCATCTGATGTGATTTTCCCATGTGTTGTAAATCCCATCTCTATGATGTTAATGAGATGCGATTAGTGACAGTTATCTTAATGAGGCAGGACTCAATCTATAAGATTAGATTTTGTCTTAAACCAATCTCTTTTGAGATATGAAAGAGGGAAGCAAGCAGAGAGACATGGGGACCTCATACCACCAAGAAAGCAGCACAAGGAGCAGAGTACATCCTTTGGACCCAGGGTTCCTGTGCAGAGAAGCTCCTTGACCAAGGGAAGATTGATGGCCAGGACTTTGCTCTTAGATCTGACAGAGAGAGAAAGGCTTTCCCTAGAGCGGAAACCCTGAATTTGAACTTCTAGTCTACTAGACTGTGAGAGAATAACTTCTGTTTGATAAGGCCATTCACTTGTGGTATTTCTGTTATAGCAGCATTAGATGACTAAGACACAACAATGAGTTTGGTTTTAGTTTTGGTATCCTTGGACACATTGGACTTGTAACCATAATCTCTCCCTTTGCGTACCTCAGTAGTGTCTAGCTTGTAAAGGCCAATGCTACATACCATTTTACATATAAGAACACACAGAGTAATACCGATACCAACTGACTCAGTGACATAATTATTAACCCTTAAACAACAGTACCTCACTCATTGCTGATATTGGCTACACCGGAGTGGCCTAAACACTGCAACTCCAGTGAGGCTTAGAGGGGGAAGTGGGTTGGGAAGGGGGTGGGGCAGAGAAGGTGAAGAGGAGGATGAGAGGCTCATGCTTTCTGGAGGCTGGGTGTGTTTCTTTCTTTTCCGGCTACTGTTATCAATGTGGTGAGCACATCCCTTCAGCTGAGTGCCCTGGAGAGGAAGCCAAGGGCTTCCTGTTGTCTTACCAATGCTGCAAAATGCAAGTTAGAAATAAAGAAAAAAAGGGGAAAGAGGAACAAAATGGGAAGTTCTTGTGGGTAGGTCAGGAGCTGCCAGCCTCCAGGAGGAAACCCAGCTCACTTCTTCCTGGAGCTAGAGAGGAAGAGGCACATCCAATTAAAATTGGAGATTTTAAGAGGAAAGCTAAGGAAATATAGAAAGATACTGCCAAAGTTATATACCTAGCCTCCATTGTGTTGTTGTTGTTAATTGCTACCAGGTCAGCCCCTGACACAATTTGTTGTGGCTTATAGGGTTTTCATTGGCTGATTTTCAGAAGGAGATCACCAGGCCTTTCTTCCTAGTCTGTTTGGTCTGGAAGCACCACTGAAACCTGCTCAGCATCATAGCGACATGTAAGCCTCCACTGGCAGATGGGTAGTGGCTGGAGGTGAGGTGCGTTGGCCAGGAATAGAAGTCGGCGCTCCTGAATGGAAGGTGAGCATTCTACCACTGAACCATCAGTGCTTTGCTTGACACTTTTAAGATCCTTCTGTCTGTGAGTCTACCCCAAGATTTTATAAAGTTGAAAAGAATCATTTTTATAGCAGATCCTGTGTTGTTGTTTTGCTGCTGGAAGCACCTTAGTTATCTATGAGACACTTGATGAGATTTAGCAAAATAACATCCTGGCCCCTAGGGTGGAGTTCAGAGGTGGTGTCAACAGATCGTTGTTTATATCATCATATACCTTACCACTTAACAACAGAGCTTACCCTTGACTTGCTTCTCACAGGAAAACTTTTTTTCTTTTTTTTCAAAAGGCTGGTTTTACTCACATTGAAATTTTGTTTGGCCACGTACCCTCCCCATGCCTTCCTCTTAGATAATAATTTTTGGAGATCCGAGGGAAAGACTTTTCAATCTGCTATCAGCTACCACCTCTCCTAAGACTTTTAGATTAAAAAAAAAAAAAAAGTTTTTCCTCTTAAACTTTTTAAGCCAACCCTGACTTCTTTGAACTAGATTTCTTTAAAAATATTATCTGCTTCTATAGCTTGTGTTTCAAACTGCAGCATACCCCTCCTCCAAAAGAGAGAGAACAACAGAAATTCCACTTGGATTGTAATGACCGATTAGAAAAGAAAACTCTCCAAATTTCTAACTTTTCAAAAATGTCATCCTTCTCCCCTGAAGTAAGAGTCAATTTGGCAACCCCAGCTCCATTCTGTATAGTTTTCCTGACAGGGAAATATTGACTGCCTGAGAGATGGCAACAAGAGCCAAGGGGCACATACATCTCTATTGCCACCGTTAACTTAACCAAAAAAACCAAACCCATTGCCGTCGAGTTGATTCCAACTCATAGTGACCCTATAGAACAGAGTAGAACTTCCCCATAGGGTTTCCAAGGAGCACCTAGTGGATTTGAACTGCTGACATTTTGGTTAGCAGCTGTAGCTATTAACCAGTATGCCAGGGTTTCCTTAGGCTCCTTTTTATTATATCCAGTTTTGTCTCCAAAGATCATGTTTTCCTACTTGACTTTTCTTTATCAGAAGCTCCAATTGTACTTGAACTATTTTCTGCACCCATCTTTATGAAAGATTGTCAAATATTCTGCAATATGTATCATAAAACCAAAAAACAAAACCCATTGCTGTAAAGTTGATTCCGACTCCTGGCAACCCTGTAGGACAGAGTAGAGCTGTCCCATAGGGTTCCCAAGGAGCAGCTGGTGGATTTGAACTGGCGACTTTTCGTTACCACTTAACCACTTCTAACCACTGCACCGCCATACATATCACAGCCCAGAAGAAAGATTTTACATATGTGTCAAGTAACAAACTGAAGTGAAGAAGGTGTTCAGAGGGAGGTCCTGGGCTTCATCAGCTGGCCTTCCTTGAGAGTGGAAAACATCGTGACATAGACTGAATTAAGTTTTCTTACTGTTGCAAAAAAAAAAATACAAGCTGTCATTAATCACAGAAATAGCTTCCAATTGTACTAAAGCATTAATCAGAACAAATACAATACAAACATTCATTAAGAAAGGGAAGGCTGTACAACTATCACCCAGGAATTGAAAGCTTCAATGATGGTAATACAAAGAGATTTAAGATTATGTGAACTGAGTGGAAATGAAGATACAGGGCAGTTTATGAAGCATGATAAACTGTTGAGCTAAATTAATCTACTTAGTGAATCGGTTTAATGGATCTAGAAAACCAGAGAAGGCAGAGAGACATAGGTCTTTGCCTATTCTCCCACCTCACGTGAAATTTAATGTCATTTGGCTATGTGTATGCGGATGGGCGAATAAAGAAATTAAACATGAAAAATGATATGAGGCTCCAAAAATGAAAAAAGAATGTGATACCCTTATCTGGGAAATGTGAAAGAAATGAAAGGTTAAAACAATAGAAATCAAAATATACCAAAGTATTAAAATAGTTCAGTGGAGATATTGTCAATCGAGCAAGTATATGATAGAAAAAGAGATTAAAAAGAGGAAGAAAGGAAAAAAACTTTGAATGTGTAAGGATAGTTGTATTTAGAAATGGAAGAACTGTTGGCATAGAAAATGTATTCATACACAGAAAATTAATATTTTTGGCTGGTAATAGGGAACCCAGGGTAGAGAAGGGAGAGTGTTGACATGTCGGGGGTGGGGGGTTGTTAGCCAGTGACATAGAACAACGTGTGTACTAACTGTGTGATGAGAAACTAGTTTGTTCTGTAAACCTTCATCTAAAGTACAAAAAAAAAAAAAAAAAAAAAAACCGTTGCTGTCGAGTCAATTCTGACTCATAGTGACCCTACAGGACAGAGTAGAACTGCCCCACAGAATTTCCAAGGAGCGCCTGGTGGATTTGAACTGCTGACCTTTTTGGTTGGCGGACATAGCCCTTAACCAATATGCTACCAGTTTTAAAAAAATTAGTATTTATGAAGTTAGTGACTGGAATATAATCCTGTCTGTGAAAAGGAATGAAAGTGCAAACAGAAATCCTTTCATTTACTTCTGACTTCTGGCACTTTTACTGGGTTCCAGGCAGTGGCGTTTCTCCAACAGCGCAGGCTTCTCCAGGCCTCTTGGGTCTCCTGCTTCCACCTCCAGTCCAGGAGGCAGAACGTCATTGTTTGTACTTGCAAAGCTTATTTAGAAACCTTTTAACAACTGGGTATTTTTCTTCTTGATAGCTATTGACTTGAGCACTCTCCCTTTTTTGGCATTTAAAATCTTACAGCTAGGTACAATTTGTTTTTCCAGCTTCGAAGAGAAAAAGGAGCTGATAGTTGTTTAATTACTTGAGAAGTTCAGCATCTGGTGCCTGGCTTTGAATTCCTTTGGGTCATCCCGAAGTTTATCATCTTTTTCCTTCCTAATCTTACTTCCATTTTGCACTCCCTACTACCTTTTTCTCCCCCTTTCATTTTTAGGTGCTCTTCTTGGGTGTATTTTTGTGAGTTCATGGCCAAATTTTACTTTTTGGGGGGAGGCTTAGTTTTCCAATATTTATTTCTTGGCCCCATAAATGTAAGTCTAGTAGCCCTCGCAACATGTTGCACATACTTTTTTTTTTTTTTTTTTTCAACTGTGGTTTTAGTCTTGTATAACTTAGGGAGGAGCCCTGATGGCACAATGGTTAAGCGATTGGTTGCTAACCAAAAGGTTGAGGATTTGAACCCACCAGCCACTCAGTGGGAGAAAGATGTGGCAGTCTGCTTCCATAAAGATTACAGCTTTGAAAACCCTATGAGCAGTTCTACTCTGTCCTATAGGGTCACTATGAGTCAGAATCAACTCTACAGCCACAGGTTTATCTCTTAGGGAGAGGCATTCCTGTGGCATGGTAATCAAGGTGGTGATTGCCATGGTTGTTTGTTAAGACTTACATAGTGCCTGATGCCAGCACTTTGATGTCCATGACATTTGTTCATTCTCAGAGGGCATTTTAAGTTTGAGTTGCTAGCTGAAACTACTAAGCTCTTATCTTACTGGATTTCAAAATTAAATTCTGGTTCCTGTTCAGTTTCTAGTGCTCACTGACGTTGTTCATCCTCTTTGAGATGATTGCATGTCCCTCTTTTGGGGGCTTGTATTAAGCAAGAGGACAGTTAACACACTTGGTTGCTAATCAAAAGGTTGGAGGTTCAAGTCCACACAGAGGTGCCGCCGAACAAAGTCTTGGAGATTTACTTCCAAAAAATCATCCATTGAAGACCTTATGGAGCACCATTCTACTCTGATGATACACGTTGGAACTGACTGAATGGCAACTGGTGTCAAGTGAAAGAGGGTTGCTGGTTGAATGGTCCCTTTCTTTTGTGTCATCAATAGCCCACAATTTCTATCTTTTACACACACACACACACACACACATACATACATACATATATATCTCAACCCCACTGCCAGTTGGTCAATATACACACACATGCATGTGTGTGTTTAATGAATCACTTTATAGTAAGTTTTTCACCGTCAGTTCATGAGCTTTGATAGTTAGGAAGGTAAGGTAGCCTTCAGTCTGGCTGTTGAATCTACTCTGAAATTACTCAACATAGGGTAACGGAAAGAGCCATAGGCTGGGAGTTACAGCTGAGGTTATAGTCCCAGCTTGGCTTCTAACTAGGTGTGTACCTTAAGCCATGCGTTTCTGTCCTGGACTTCACCTTCTCTGTCTACAAAATAAGGAGGTTGAATTAGATCATTTCTATAACTCCTTGCAGATGTAACATTCGGTGATTCTTAGGAGTTTTCTGTTCATTTCTCTGGGTGAAGTAGGCAAAACTAACTATAAATAAAATGAGAAAGAGTGGTGCGGTCAGTTAGTAAAGAAGTGGAGCAATCCGGAGGTATCTGGTCCACCAATGGCCCAAAGATGATGACAATGCAGCCTTGCCTTCCATTACCCACCACCTTTGTCTTACTGTGTATAACTGGGAGCCTCCAGGTCTATGAGAACACCCATGTGGATTGTTTTGCTTGTTGTTTGCAAGAGTTTTAGCCAACTCATATTCACAAAGTCTAGTCACCCTCTGAGACTGGTTCATCTCGGCTTCACCCTTCTCATCCAGGGATACTGGGCAGGAACCTCCTTCTTCATACCTCTAAGATGGGCTGGAATTTCCCCACCACCTGCCATAAACCAGCTGACAGCAACTGAAGACAGGGCAAGAGGAACATTGGAAGTTACTGAGCATGACGGGGGTAGTGGGGGGGAGAGGTGCTCTGCTAGGGAACTGCCCACGGGTTTCTTGGTATCAGTCAACTGGAGCTTTAAAAAAATCAGCTTTATCACCCCTCCCCAACATCCTGAACCAGGAATTTACAGCCCAGTATCTTTCCTACAATTTTGACATTACAGACCTTTTACATCCGTTGAGTGTTAAGAATATGCATTCATTTGCTTGGGGCTTATTTCAAGTTCAAATGCACAGAATCATCTTCACTCCTTGTTCCATACCCCTTTGTGCTCTACAATGAGGGAATGGGCACAGATCCCTAAGATATGCATTCATTCATTCAGCAAATATTTATTGAGCTCCTGCTATGTGTGAAGTACTACTTAGCTCCAGGGATACATACAAACCTGTATTTCTTCCCATTGGGTATCAGTTATAGATTACTTTTCTTCACATCCATCTCTCCCAGTCTCTCTCCACTATTCTTGACTCTCCTCAATATCCTAGAGAGCTGAAATCTGAACTATTTTGTTTAGTACAGGGCTGAGGTGCTCTGCGCTGTATTTGGTCAATTAGAAGAAGGAGGTGTGGCACATGTATAATGCAAGCTCTTTTCTGTGTCTTTGGTTTTCTTAATTTAATTTGCTCCTAGAGAGGAACCCATTTCTCTTCCTGTGTCGATGACGAATTTGCCACGTAATACAAATCCACAAAATAGCTCCGTTCTATTCTTGGTTCCAAAGCTGAATGACCCAGAACATCAACCTGCCACCAATCCAGTCATCCAACAGACACATTAGCCCAGGCTCTGAGCCTCAGAATGTCAAATAAACTAGACAATAAGGTAATATTGGCTTGAGCCCTGGTGCCAGTCAACTGCCTATTCACTTTCAGATCCATTCTTCACCCTCCTGTGCTCTGCTCGGTATCCATCCAGACTGATATAAACAAATGGTAGAACAGATAAATAAATGGGGAGAAGAGACAAATCTTCCTTAAAGAAGAATTCCAAAAAATATATGTGGATACTCCCACTCTGAGAGGTGAAACGTAGCTTCCTTCTGCCCCGCACCTGCTTTTCAGTGTGGGCTGGACTAGTGGCTCCCTTCCGAAGAATACAGAATGGGAAGAAAGAGTAACTTTTCAGTGGAGAAATCTGGCAGATACTGCTTTATCCAGTGATAAGGGTAACATCACCAGTGGTGTCCTGTGGATACTGTGGACCCCTGACATGACATGATGAGAAGGGCACTTCACCTCTGTGGTATTCTTCCCAAAAACCCATAACCCCAAGCTAACTTTGAGAAAAACAAAACAAACCTAATTTAAGGGACATTCTATAAAATATCTGATCAGTACTCCACAAAACTGTCAAGGTCATGGAAAATAAGTAAAGACTGAGAAGCTGTCACAGACCACAGGAGACTAAAGAAACTTGATAACTGGAACAAATAAAAGATACTAATGAAAGAAAAAAAAAAAGGTGAAATACAAGTGAAGGCTAAAGTTCAGTTAATACTCATGTACCAATGTTTTTTTTTTTTTTAATGTTAGTTTTTTAGTTTTGACAAATGTATTAGGGGAAAAAAAAACTAAATACAAGGTGTATAGGAATTTTCTGTACTATCTTTGTAATTTTCCTTTAAGTCTAAAATTAAAAGAGTCTCTAGTGACTTGTACACCAATGGTCACTGAAGCATTATTCACACTAGCCAAAAAGTGGGAGCAACCTAAATGCCCATCACCAGGTGAATGAATAAACAAAATGTGGTACATACATACAATAGAAGAGTACTCAGCCAGTAAGAGAAATGAAGTCTTGTACATGCTACAGTATGGATAGTGTTGAAGATATTATGCTGAGTGAAATAAATCAATCACAAAAGGACAAATATCGTATGGCCTGACTATATAAAAAGACAAGAACAGGCAGATGTATAGAGAGCAAAGTTTTTTAGTGGATAACAGCAGCAGGAGGTGGTGGGGGGGAAATAAGGGGCTAGTCCTTATGGAGTACTGAGTTTCAGTTTAGTGGTGACAGAAAGGTCTCATTGATTAAAGGTAGAATTGCACAGTTGATTAATATAAGTGCTGTCAATAAGTTGTACACCTGTAAAATGTTCAATTGGCAAAAGTGTGATAGATATATTTACAACAACAGAAAAAGAGAGAGAGAGAGTAGTTGTTGAGGCTGCATATGCGCAACCGAAAACCTGATGGAATTTGGTTCCTTGGTTTGGAGGTTGTCATGGATTGAATTATGTCCCCCCAAAAATGTGTGTATCAATTTGGCTGGGCCATGAGTCCCAATATCGTGTGATTTTCCTATATGTTGTAAATCCTGGCTCTACGATGTTAATGAGGGAGGATGGGCAGCAGTTGTGTTAGTGAGGCAGGACTTTGTCTACAAGATTGGATTGTGTCTTGAGAAATAAAAGAAAGAAGGGAGCAGAGAGATGGGGGACCTCGTGCCACCAAGAAAGAAGCAGAGCGCTTCCTTTGGACCTGGGGTTCCTGCTCATAGAAGCTCCTAGTCAGGGGGAAGATTGATTATAAGGCTGATATAGACAGAAATCCTTACTCTAGATCTGACACCCTGAATTTGGACTTTTAGCCTACTTTACTCTGAGAAAATAAACTTCTCTTTGTTAAGCCATCCACTTGTGGTATTTCTGTTATAGCAGGACTAGATAACTAAGACAGAGTTTAAGGTCATGGTTTCATGGGACATTCCAGTTAATTGGCCTAATAATGTGTTTAGTGCTTCTGTTCTACCTCCTAGTTCATTGTGTAGTACTTGGGGTCTCAAAAATTTGCAAGCAGCCATCCAAGGCACAACAAATTGACTTCCATTCTCATGGAGCAACAGAGGAAGAAGGAGAGTCAGGAACAGGAGGAGGATATGGAATGTGTGGCTAATTGCCTCCATGAACAACCAATCAAAAAGGGGAAAATGCAGAAAAGAATGTCGAATTCTCATGGAATCCAGTCTTTCTGGAATGGTGCCTGGGTGAACTTCTGAAACTATTGTCCTGAGACATTCTTTAAACCTTAAACCAAAAATATCCCCTGGTCTTCTTAAAACCAAACAGTATTTTAACTTAACTAGTAAAGAATGTCTACCTTGAGCATTGTGCTCCTTTAAGATCTATCTATATGAGAACAAATTGACAATAGCAACTCAAAAGATCAGATAGGAGCCTTAAGGGGCAGTGAGTTTATGTCAGTGGGGGGGGGGCGGGGAAGAGCTCAGACAATGAGGGTGAGAATGTAATCAGTGTCACTGAATTGTACATGGAGAAACTATTGAATCGGTATATGTTTTTGCTGTGTATATTCTCAACAACAACAAAAATAAATTTTAAAAAAGTCTCTAGCAAACTGATCGAGGGGGGAAAAACACAAATTACCAATATGAAGAGTGAAAATAAGAATATCATTTCAGATTCTATAATATTAAAGATAATTAGATGGTATTATGACTATCTTTGTGTCAATAAATTTGACAGCTGAGATGAACTGAAATATACCATGTTCATGGATTGGGAGACACAGTGTTGTTAAGATGTCAGCTCTCACCAAACTCATCTACAGATTCCATGCAATTCCAATCAAAAGCTTTTTGTAGAAATTGAAAGGAAGATTCTAAAATTTATAGGAAAATGCAAAAGATCTAGAAGAGTCAAAACACTGCGAAAAAGAACAAAGTTTGAGGAGTTACACGACCAGATTTTGAGTCTTAGTATAAAGCTATGAGTTGGAATCGACTCAATGACACACAGCAACAAAAAAAGTATAAAGCTACAATTAATTAGGATGGGATCATATGGGAGTAAGGACAGACAAATCCATAGAACGGGATACAGAGTTCAGAAACAAATCCAACACAAATACAGTTGCTTGATTTATGACAAAAGTACCACTAAAATTGAGTGGAACACAACGGACATATCAGTAAATGGGCTAGAGCAACTGGATATTCTTACAGAAAAAGAAATGAACCATAACCCCATATTTCACATCACATAAAAATTTTAATTTGAAATGGATTAAAGGGTTAACGTCTAAAAGAGTAAAACTTCTAGAGAAAAATAAAAGCATATCTTCATGAGCTGGGGGTAGGCAAAGATTTTTTACAGGACACAGAAGACAATAAACATAAAGGAAAAAAAATGTCAAATGAGGTTGATTAAAATTAAGTCTGACTGCCCATCAAAGACGCCATTAAGAGAGTGAAAAGACAAACCTTTTGCTAAGAGAAGATATAGCATTGTGAAAAAAAAAATTTTTTTTTATACCCAACAAAGGACTTATTATTCGACTATACAAAGAATTTGTACAGATCAATAAGAAAAAGACAACCTAATTTTTACAAAAATGAGCAAAAACTTGAGCAAGATTTCACAAAAAAGGATATCCAAATGGACAAATAGGCACATGAAAAGGTGCTCAGCATTATTAATAACCAGGAAAGTGCTAATAAAACTACAAAAATAAAAACTACACTAATTTAGCAATATGCATCCACCAGAACGGCTGACAAATAGCAACAGCTGAGGAGAGTATAGAACAATCAGAACTTTATTTATTGCTGGTGGGATTGTAACTTGATACAACAACTTAGGAAAATTATAGGACAGTATCTACTAAGGCTAACTGTATGTCTTCCCTAAGATCCAGCAATTCCATTCCTAGGTATATATCCAAGGACGGTGAGTCCACCAAAAGACACTTCTGGCAGCTTTACTCATAATAGTCAAAAACTGGCAACAATCTAAGAGTCCATCCACAGAGAACTGGATAACCAAATGGTGATGTATTCATGTAACAGAATACCACACAGACATACAAAAGGGTGAATTACTGTTACGTACCACAAAGGAATGTGTCTCACAGTCTAATGTCAAGCAAAAGAAACTAGACACAAAAAAATGCATAATATTTGATACAATTAAGTTTAAGAAAAGATAAAAATAATCTATGGATGGTGGTAAGAATCACAGTGGTTGTTAGCTTGTTTTATAATTTTATTTAGTTGTTGAGAATATACACAGCAAAACATACACCAACGCGACAGTTTCTACATGTACAATTTAGTGACATTGATAACATTCTTCGAGTTGTATAACCACTCTCAATCTCCGTTTCTGAGTTGTTCCTCCCCATTAACATAAACTCACTGCCCCCTAAGGTTCCTATCCAATCTTTTGAGTTGCTGTTGTCCATTTGATCCCATATAGATAGATCTTAAAATAGCATAATGCTCAAAGCAGACTTTTTTTACTAGTTAAGCTAAACTATATACCTTGAAGTCTTCTTAAAACCAAGTAATAAAAAATATATTTTATTACTTGGTTTTAAGAAGACTTCAGGGTATAGTTTTGGTTTAAGGTTTAAAGATTCTCAGGGCGATAGTTTCAGGGGTTCATCCAACCTTCATGCCTCCAGGAAGTCCATGAGAATTTGACATTCTGTTTTGCATTTTCCTCCTTTTGATCGAAGATTCTTTATAGAGTCTTTGATCAGATGTTCCATAATGATAGCCAGGCACTATCCAGTTCTTCCAGTCTCACGGCAAAGGAGGCAGTTGTTCACTGAGGCAATTAGCCACACCTTTCATACCCTTCTCCTAATTCCTGACTCTTCTTCCTCTGTTATTCCAGGCGAATGTAGAGTCTAATCGTTGTGCCTTGGAGGGCCACTTGCAAGCTTTTAAGACCCAAGGTACTACGCATCAAACTAGGAGGTAAAACAGAGGCAGTAAACATGTTTTTAAGCCAATTAGAGTCTTTTGGTTGCACAAAAAACAGCCTCGGCAGCTATTCTTTCTTTTTTGTTGTTGTTGTAAATATATCTATCACACAACTTTTGCCAATTCAACTTTTTACAGGTGTACAACTTATTGACAGCAGTTACGTTAACTGCCTGTGCAATCCTACCCTGAATTAACACTATATTTGTTGTTAGCTTTTGGGACTCGGGTATGGACAAGGAAGGGGCAGGAGGGAACGTTCTGGGGTGCCGGAAATGTGCTGTACCTCCGTCTTGCCAGTGATTACACAGGTGCATTGTTCCTGTGAGCCACTGACTCAATTCTGACTCATAACCACCCTATATGACAGAGTTCTCATGGATTGAATTGCGTTGCCCCAAATATCTGTCTAATTGGCTGGGCCATGATTCCCAGTATTGTGTGATTGCCCACCATTTTGTCATCTGATGTGATTTTCCTATGTGTTGTAAATCCTATTCTGTGATGTTGATGAGATGGGATTAGCAGCAGTTATGTTAATGAGGCAGGACTCAATCTACAAAATTGGATTGTGTCTTGAGCCAACGTCTTTTGAGATATAAAAGAGAAAAGCAAACAGAGAGACATGGGGACCTCATACCATCAAGAAGACAGCGCCAGGAGCAGACGAGAGCAGACCACTTCCTTTGGACCCAGAGTTCCTGCATGAAGAGCTCCTAGTCCAGGGGAAGGGTGATGACAAGGACCTTCCTCCAGAGCTGACAGAAAGCCTCCTTCTGGAGCTGATGCCCTGAATCTGGACTTGGAGCCTACTAGACTGTGAGAGAATAAACTTCTCTTTGTTAAATCCATTCACTTATGGTATTTCTGTTATAGCACCAATAGATAATTAAGACAATAGTAGAACTGCCCTATAGGGTTTCATAGACTGTAATCCTTACGGAAGCCAATTGCCAGGTGTTTCTCCCAAACAGCCGCTGAGTGGGTTCAAACCACTGATGTTCTGGTGAGCAGCTGAGCACTCAGGCCTTGTGCCACCAGGGCTCCTCCACACAGGTGTATACATATGTAAAAATTAACCGAAGTATATCTATTTAAAATTGGTGCACTTCGCTGTTGTCGTGGTTAGCTGCTGTGGTGTTGAGTCCACACGTGTGCAGAGTAAAACTGCTCCACAGAGTTTCCAAGGCCGTGGAGCGGATCACCACGCTTATCTCCCGAAGTGCCTCTGCGTGGATTCAAACTGCCAGCCTTCTGGCTAATAGTCCAGTGCCTAACCCTGCCTGCCACCTAGGGGTCCCAGCACTTTGCGGTACCCCACCCCCATAAAAAACAAAACTGTGGAGCAAGAAGAGTAACCAACCTTGACAATGATAACAATGAAGACCAGAGATGCTGAGGGCCTGAGCCACGTCAGTGAATGTGGAGATGGGACCGGGGTGCCCAGAGTTGGGATTCAAAAGTTGGCTCTTCAGGGCGTAACAGAATCAACAAAGACACCTCCTTAAAGAGAAAGAAAAGATAAATGTAAAATTATCCATTCCATAATGATTAAGTGCTTTTATTTTCTTTTCAGTTTTACCTTCTATTTTAAGGGACACTGTTACTTTAAATGTTTAATTTAAGAGGCTGGATTTTTCAAAGGCGGGTTGCCAAAGTGTTACAACCTAGCTCGGGAACACTTGCCAAAGGGCATGTTAATGAACTAACACTCATTGTTTGTAACACTTGCTACTCCCCCTTGAGAAAGCAGGATGCAGCTGCCTGTAAATAGTAGAATTAATAAATTATTTATTAATTTTAAATAGTAGAAAGGAAGAAAAGAGGCCTCTTCCAGCTAGCCTTGAACCTGTTGAGTAAGGAGCACGTGACTTACGTTCCCTGCCCCCCCCTTTTCCCTCATGGAAGAAGCGGTTATATTTGCTTTGGAATTTTCTCAGAAGCAGGGTGTAAACAAGACACCGTGAACCAACCTAAGGCGATTTGGCTGTTTAGGGTCTACTAGGTAGACAGGGGGCAGTGGTGGCTCAGCGGTAGAGGTCTTACCTTCCGTGAGGGAGACCCGGGTTCGATTCCCAGCCAACGCGCCTCGTGTGCAGCCATCACCCGTCTGTCAGTGGAGGCTTGCATGTTGCTCTCATGCTGATCAGGTTTCACTGGAGCTTCCAAACTAAGACAGACTAGGAAGAAAGGCCTGGCGATCTACGTCTGAAAATCAGCCAATGAAAACCTGTGGGTCACAATGGTCCCATCTGCAACTGCTCACGGGGGTGGTGCAGGACCAGGCAGTGTTTACTTCCGTTGTGCACAGGGTCTCTGTAAGTTCAAGGGCCAACTCAATGGCAGCTAATAACAACGTGGTAGGTAACAGATGAGGTCTGTAAGTCTCCTGACCCACAACCTCACTGCTACAGTAAAGGCAAGAGTAGCCCAAATTTGGCCACATAAACAGAGTGTTTATATTCAGGCAGGTAAAGAAACAGTCCTAAAACTTTTTCTGGAAACTTGATGAAGCCCTAGGTCTTTGTTCTTTTAAGGGCTTCATTCCATTTGAAACAACTGAAACGTGGGTCTCTTGTGAGGATTCAGCCACCATCTCGTCAACTCAGAGGGCCAAAAACCTATGAATCAGTGGCTGGATTACAGGACCGCTTAGGGGTCAAGCCTAGAGTGCCATCCTGCAGTGTGTGGCAACGACTGGGTTGCTCTCCAACACTTGCAGAGAATCCAGACTTCTGGGACACCGCTAATTTCACCAGGAAACGTTCTTAATGCCCGTTATTCTAGTTAACGAAGCCCCTGGTGTGCAGATAGATTCCTAAGGCATTTGCTGAAGTGCTTCGCTAACCACCCCTGGAGTAGATGCTCCTGCTAGAAAACCCTAGTCTGTAGATCAAATCTAATTGACATACATATTTCTATCACAGTGATTCTGCTGAAGTATTTAATTTAAAGTAAAGTACAGACCACAGAACAGAAGCTGTCACAGAAAGGGTTCCTTAAGCCACTGTGAACCACGGCCAGAACGGAGGGACATACAATTGAGGTTAATGGAAGGGGACTTGGCTCTCTCTGACAGTGGCCACAGGGATGAACAAAGGACTATGAATGACAAAAGTAGGAAAAGTGAGAGAAAACAGGAAGGCTGTTTAATAAGGCTTTAATAATAAAAAGTGGTTGTAAAACAGGAAAAATGTGGAAATAGCTATAAAATCAGAAGAGCTCTAAAAGATCCTAGAGGGTGCATTACTGAGACCTGTGTTTAAATCCTAACTCTGCTTCATGCAATGCTAGATCGCCTACTCTTTACTTCACTTTGCGCCCTGGTTTCTTAATCTGTAGAATAGGAACAAGCAATTACCCAGTGAGGAAATTTGAAAGGAAAGCCCAAACCCTGGCAGGTTGGGACACCAGACGCTGGCACACTCCTGCCCCCTGGTGGCAATTTTTGGAACTACAGGGCAGTGGCAAGAGCAAAAATGTGGAAACTGTAAAACAAAACTGGGAGATACCTGCCTTCTAATGCACACTAGACTTTTAATTGTTTATTTTATTATCTCCTCATTTTTTTTTCCTCCTACTATTATCAGGGGAGTCTTGGTGGCATAGTGGTTAAGAGCTCGGTTGCTAACCAAAAGGTCAGCAGTTCGAATCCACCAGACGCTCCTTGGAAACCCTATGGGGCAGTTCTACTCTGTCATATAGGGTCACTATGAGTTGGAATTGACTCCACAGCAACGGGTTTTTTTTTTTTTTTTTTTTTTTTAATCAGCCGTCCCAAGCACACAATGTAGGAAATTCAGGAGTATTTCAATTACACCAGAGGAATTTTAGTATCCTGATTTCCATTTTTATTTTTCCTTCTCCTTTAGATCATAAGGATTGTGGAGAATATTCATGTCTTTGTGTTATTAGTATGACTTTTTTAGGAGATATGACCACAGAGTCAAAGCTGACCTTGGAAGATACATAAAATCTCCCTTTGAAGTATCAAAAAGGAGTGTAGCCCTAGCAGGTAGGAAGAATGTGAGAATTCAGGATTAAATGGAGCAGTAAATAAGTTAATTAGATTTAATCAAGGAGTGAAGCAATTGAACCGTGGAACTTCACCCATCCTAATCAGGTGATGAAGTAGAAAGAAGTTCAAAGACTTAGTCGGGCTTTAAATTCAACTCAAAGGACTTGGATTATGAATTCAACCTCATTTCTAGGACAGGCACTTAGAGACTTCTTTTTGACAAAGCAAACTTGTAATAGGTCTCAGCAAGGCAGCAGCACTGTGAAGAGACAGCTCTGGTGTAGCAGATGAGTTCTCACGGCACGGCCTAAACATTTGTCAGTGAGCAACCTTGGCTAGCTGCAAAGTAACCCCAAATTCACTTGGGAAAGTGACCCCAAACTTTTTGAGATGGGTCATTGTTTCTTGAGGGGGTTCACATCCTTTTACCTCTAGGAGAACTAGAATTAAGTATAGAAATGGTTAAGCGACTCAAACTAAAGCTGGAACCTGTGTAAGGCAGAGACCTGTCAGAGAAAGAGAACGTAAGTATTTTCCACTAAATAAACAGCAATAGAAAAGTGATAAGACTTCATCCTGTCAAAGGCGGAAAATTTGCAAGACCTGGAAAACAAGGCAGTCCTATTGTGTTCCGGCTCTCACAGATTTCACTGTATTTTCATGTTAAGTTTCCTGGTGTACTTGGGACTTTAATTATAGTATTTGTAAATTTAAAAGAATTTGGCATATCAGAGATTAAGATTCTAATCTAAAATGTATAATTGAGTCATTTAGACCTGTGATTTTAATTGAAGACTTGCCACATTTGTAAACAATGTTGGATTTCAAGGAACTTAAAATTCATTCTATTTATGGGTTTAATTTATTAGATTTTTAAGAATTACTAAATATATGGGACTCTGTTTTGTCAGTTAGCCATTTGCAATCGATAAAGAAAATCAAATATATACATGATCTTAAAATGTTTAAAGACATTTAACTTTTACAAATGGGACTGAACATTAGTCAAGGACCCTGCAAAAAATTATTGGAAAGATTTGCTAGATTTTTTATAGAAAATTAAGGAGGCCTATTAATTGAACTTAAAAAACTTAAAGGAAGACATAAGGCTTTGATTTGTGGCTTTAATAAATTTAACGTTTATTTTTAAAAACAGAGTAGCTTTTGAATAATCTTTTCTGTGCACAAAAGCTCCCCTGGAGGACACCACTAAGCTCCCATTGACGTTCTGTGCTCTTTGAAAGTCAAACTAACAGAACTTGTGAAGGGTTCATAGGAAAGCTTTACTGAAAATTTCCTTTAAAAAAAATCATGGATTTCTCCCCTCTTTTTGCGACTGTAAATTTGAGTTTAGAGTTGGAACGGGAGAGGAAAGCAAAGAGAGAAGGTGAAAGAGTAGGAAGAAGATCCTAGAAATGGTCATGGTGGGGGAGGCGGTGATGGGGTCTTGTCCTACACAACCATTGCCATGGAGTCAATTCCGACTCATAGACCAAAAAAACCAAACCTGTTGCCATCAAGTCGATTCCGGCTCATAGCAGCCCTGTAGGACAAAGCAGAACTGCCCCGTAGAGTTTCCAAGGAGTGCCTGGTGGATTCAAACTGCCAACCTTTCAGTTAGCAGCCATAGCACTCAACCACTATGCTACCAGAGTTTCCATCTGAACTCATAAAAAAAGCCACCCACAAATCAAAACTCTTGCTCTGTGCCTGGCTGGCTTGGGGCCAGCTCCAGACTTTCCCCTCAACTGTGATCTTGGCACCCTCTTGTTGACCAGGGCTCCCTCTCTCTTATCCTACCTAACTCCAAAATATTCTACAGGGTCTCCCTGTTTATTGCCTCGCATTTTCACCTCACTCCCTCTCCATCCAGTCCAGTCCAATCCAGTTGCCCTCAATGGACTCAATTCTAACTCATAAAAAAAAAAACTCATAGCAACCCCATATATGTCAGAGTAAAACTATGCTCCACAGGGTTTTCAATGGCTGATTTTTTGGAAGTAAATCATCAGGCCTTTCTTCAGGGTGCCTCTGGGTGAACTCCAGCTACCAACATTTTGGTTCGTAGCTGACCAGGTAACCCTCTGCAAAACCCAGGGACTCCCTCCACTCCATAGGCTACTGTTAGCAGTTATTTTACAGACACCCTTCAAGATTTTTTACTAATACATGTCTGTCAGTAAAAAAATATATTTTTTAAATTGTGGTGAAAATATACACAACAAAACATTAACCAACTGAACAATTTCTACTTGTACAGTTCAGTACCATTTTACTCGTATAATTTTTCATAATGTGCAACCATTCTCACTATCCTTTTCCAAATTATCTCGGCACCATTAACATAAATTCAATGCCACCCAAGCAAAAGCTCTCCTTTCTCCTTCCCTCCCACCCCTGGTGAAAAACCACTGCCGTGGAGTTGATTCTGACTCGTAGCGACCCCATAGAGTTATCCAAGGCTGTAAATCTCTCCAGGAGCAGACTGCCACATCTTTCTCTGTTGGAGCTGCTGGTGGTTTTGAACCACCGACCTTTCTGTTAGCACTCCAGCGCTGCTAGCCGTAGCCCTGGTAGCCACTAATAATGTTTGGTTTCTGTATATTTGCTTATTTCATATAAGTGAAATCATACAGTGTTTGTTTTTTTGTGTAGGGCTTCTTTCAGCATAATGTTTTCAAGGTTCATTCATGTGGCATGCATCAGAATTTCATTTCTCTTTATGGCTGAGGAATAGTCCTTTGGAAACCCTGGTGGCATAGGGTTAAGTGCTACAGCTGCTGTTGGCAGTTTGAATCCACCAGGCACTCCTTGGAAACCCTATGGGGCAGTTCTACTCTGTCCTATAGGGTCGCCATGAGGAATCCACTCAACGGCAATGGTTTTTTTTTTTTTTTTTCATGTCCAGCTCCACCTCCTTGTCCCTATGGGCTGCACTGTACGGAAGAACATGGATGTGCCATAGTTTATTTAACCAATGTCTTATTGATGGATATTGGAGTTGTTTCCAATTTTTCACTATTATATCCACTTTTTGCACATTCTTTTCGTAATTCAAAGCCCAGCAGAGCTTCCTCATTTCACCATTGTAGCTCATTTCCTATTGAGCAAAGCCTCTTCCTCAGGCCAGCTCTTGTCACACCCCACAGGGGTGGGAACTTTTTCCACAGAAAGAAGAAGTGGAATTACCGTCCTGGGCCTTAGGAGGAAATGATCCCACTCCTTGTTAGGGATGCCCACACTTCCTGGCCCTCACAGCACTGCTGCTCTGAGCTCCTGAATAGCTCAGCAACCCGACAGACAAAATCAATGTCACTTTGGCTCCAGCAGGCTGATTGCACTTGATGCATGATATTGGTTTTGGCAGCAGGCAGGGTGCCTTCCCATGATGCATTTCATCACCTTGTTGGGAGAGATGCATGCACCAGCGTGAGGCTGTCTCCTTGGGGCCATCCGAAAACATGTGCCTGTTTTTAAGGATCACTGTCAATACGGTTCTCTTGTCAGGAATGCTCGTTCCCTCTCTTCTAAATAGTCAAATCCCCCTTTGACACACTCAAATTGCACTGCTATTTTGAAGCTTTTCTGTTGCTCCAGCCTGCACTAATCCTTTCATTGAATCTCTTCAGCCCCAATGAGCACAGCACCTGTGTGAGGGTGAACCCCCCGGGCCACAGACTAATGGCCACAGAACCATTGGTTGTGGGAAGGTTTAAAATGGAAGGCTGTGTCCACTAGCCTGAGACCAGAAAAACTAGATGGTACCCAGCTACCAATACTGGCTACTCTGATTGGGATCACAGCAGAAGGTCCTAGAGAGAGTGGGAGAAAAAGGTAGCACAAAATTTAAATTCGTAGAAAAGACCAGACTCACTGGTCTGACAGAGACTGGTGGAACCCCTGAGACTATGGTTCTTAGACACCCTTCAAACCTGGAACTGAACCCACTCCCGGAGATCACCTTTCTGCCAAATGATATATGGGCTGGCAAAGTAAACACTCACACCTGTGAGCAATGTGCTTCTCAGAACAATCAACCATAGGAGACCAAGAGGGCAGCATTTGCCCAAAAACAAAGTTCAGAAGGCAGGAAGGGGCAGGAAAGATGGAGGAATGAAAACGGGGGTACTCAGGGAGGAAGTGGGTACACCAATGTCACACTGAGGGGACTGCAGCTATTGTCACGAAACAAAGTATGTATAAATTGTTGAATCAGAAATGACTTTCCTCCGTAAACTTTCACCCAGACTACAATAAAATGTTAAAAAGATAAAGAAGATGGTTGTGGTCTACTTGAATCCAATAGAAATAACATTATTACAAGAGAAGAGGCCTGTATGCGGACAGACACTGCAGAATAAATTGGAGTTAATTAGAACAGAACAGAACTGTGGATTGGAAACACCAACACCCACAACAGCAACAGCAATACAGGAAAGCAAAGGCCTAGCAACAGTGTTTCTCAAAGTGTGATCGCAAGGACTTGTGAGAAATGCACCTTCTCAGACCCCACCCCAGCCTACTGAATCAGAAACTCTGGGGGTGAGGCTCAGCAATCTGTTTTAACAAGCTCTCCAGGTGAGTCCAGAGGATCCCTGGTGGCACAATGGTTAAGCATGGGCTGCTAACCAAAAGGTCAACGGCTCATTCACCAGCAGCTCTCTGGAAGAAAAGACCTGGCAGTCTGCTCCCATAAAGATTATAGCCTAGGTATGGATGGAGCTTGAAGACTTTCAAAAACCAAAACCTGTCGGTGTCAAGTCAATTCCGACTCAAAGCGACCCTATAGGACAGAGCAGAACTACCCCATAGAGTTTCCAAGGAGCACCTGGCAGATTTGAACTGCCGACCCTTAGGTTAGCAGCCATAGGACTTAACCACTACACCACCAGGGTTTCCTTGAAGACGTTGTTGTTGTTAGGTGCCGTCGAGTCAGTTCCAACTCGTAGCGACCCTACGCACAACAGAACGAAACACTGCCCAGTCCTGCACCATCCTTACAACCGTTGTTATGCTTGAGCTCATTGTTGCAGCCACTGTGTCAATCCACCTCATTGAGGGTTTTCCTCTTTTCCGCTGACCCTGTACTCTGCCAAGCATCATGTCATTCTCCAGGGACATTAGGCTGAGTGAAATAAGCCAATTACAAAAGGACAAATATTGTATGGCCTCACTTATATAAAAACAAGAAAAGGCAAATGTAGAGAACAAAGTTTATTAGTGGTTACCAGGGGCGGAAGGGAGGGGGAAAAGAGGAGTTAACAGTGATGGAAAAATCACATTGATTAAGGCTACTGCACAGCTGATTAATGTAATTGCTATTAATAAGTTATACACTTGTAAAAAGTTGAATTGGCAAAGGTTGTGCGATAGATATATTTACAACAATAATGTAAGACAAAAAATGGGTAGCTCTGAAGCTGCTTATGTACAACCAAACACCTCATGGGACTTGGTTCTTCGGTTTGGAGGTTTAGGGTCACGGTTTCATGGGAATCCCAGTTAATTTGCCTAATAATGTGTTTAGGCCTTCTGTTCTACCTCCTAGTTCATTTCATAGTGTCAGGGGTCTTAAAAGCTTGCAAGCAGCCATCCAAGGCACAACAATTAGTCTCTATTCACCTGGAGCAACAGAGGAAGAAGGAAAGTCAGGAATAGGAGGAAGATACGGAATATGTGTCTAATTGCCTCCATGAACAACTGCCTCCTTGGCCATGAGACCAACAGAACGGGATGGTACCTGGCCACCATTACTGAACATTTTGATCAAAGATTCTGTAGCAGAATCCTGATCAAAAGGGGGAAAATATAGAACAGAAAGTCAAATTTTCATGGACTCCAGACTTTCTAGAGCCATGGAGGCTGGATGAATCCCTGGAAATATTACCTTGAGATAATCTTTAAACCTTAAACCAAAAATAATCCCCTGAAGTCTTCTTAAAACAGAGAAATAGTTTAGCTTAACCAGTGAAAAAAAGAAAGCCTGCCTCGAGCATCATGCTCTTTTAAGTACTATCTCTGTGGGATCAAACTGACAACAACAACTCAAAAGATTAGACAGGAACCTTAGAGGGTAGTGAGTTTATGCCAATGAGGGAGGAACAACTCAGAAAAGGAGGGTAAGAATAGTTGTACAACTCAAAGGATGTAATCAATGTCACTAAATTGTACATGTAGAAACCATTGAATTCGTGTATGTTTTGCTGTATATATTCTCAATAACAACAACCAAATAAATAAAACTTATGAAGGAAAAAAAGAAGATTACAGCCTAGGAAACTCTGTGGGGGCAGTTCTACTCTGTCATACATGGTCACTATGAGTGGGAATTGACTCAAAGGCACCTAACAACACCAATCAGGTGAGTCCAATGCACACTAAAGTTTGCAAGCCACTGGTAGAAAAGTAGAGACTTTTGCAACCACGAGTCTTAGGAGATGTGAAGCACGTAGCAAGGACTTATAAGAGGTACTCATGCTTCACCTTACCGTCAGCTGCAAATATTAACCAGTGCCTGCTGCGTTCTGGACCTGGTGACATGAGATGGAGAAGCAAATCCATGTGACAGACACATAGTCCTTCACTTTAAGGGAAGATGGGATGCATCAATAAGACAATAAACATGCAGGGTGAGGTGGCCTCAGTGCCAGAGTGAGTGGTAGAGACCAGTGGTTCCCAAATGGGGTTCCCCTGGGGAGGCTAGTTACAAATATAGATTACTAGATTCACCCTGGGAGATTGTGATTCAGAAGACCTGAGGAGTGACTAAGTCCTACTTTGGGAACCTCCGGTATAAACACTAGCACTAAGGATTTCCTAGTAGTGGGGAGAGAACTCAAGTCTGAGGTGGCTCAAAACCCCGGCTAACAGGGAGGGATCCTACTGGCAAGTTCCCCTCCAAGGGTCTAAGCTTGGGTCATATGTCTCCTGGAGAGGCTGCTAGGGGCAAAAGAAGTACAGCTGTCCAGGGCTAGAGTTCTGAGAGAAACTTGGCCACAGGATTTCTCTCCCCACTTGATGGAGAGGCGAGCCTTGTCTGCCAGAGTGGAAACTGATGGAGGCGGCAGGACAGGAGGCAGGCCTGAGGGAGGAGGCATATCAAAGGGGGAAGGAGACATGTGAGGGAGGCTTAAAGGTGAATGCCAGGTATCTCCAGCAAATTGTCAGGCCTTACAGACTTCAGGGCTACTAACCGAAATATCAACTTCCCATTGCTGGAAGCTTTGATCCTCAGAAAGTCCTTCCTTTAATTGAGATGAGAGCTGCTCCCTAAAATTCTGCCACTGTACCTAGTTTTCCCTCCGGAAGTACTAATACAGTCTTCTACATGAAAGCTCTTCGAATAAATGTCTGTTAAGAGCAATTGTCTCTTTTCCAGGCAAAATCCCCATCAGTTCTTCCAATAGATTCTCTTGTGATGTGCGCCCTTTCTGTGGGACATACTCCAGTTTGTCAATGCCCCTTTTAAAATGAGGCTCCTGGAAGAGAAGATGGCTCCAGACAGGGGGTGGCCAGCGTGGTGTATAATGGGACCATCCTTTCCTTGATCTGGACATTAAACCTCAGTTGGTGCCACGTAGGATTGCATTAGCGTCCTTGGCAGCTGCTCCACAATTGAGTTCAAACTGAATCTGCCCTCAATTAAACCCCCTCTGTCTGTTTCACATTAATTGCTTTTAAGTGAATGCTTTCCCGTCCTGTACTCGTGTAGTTGATATTTCTGAATATAAGTGCTGGACTTAGTGTAGCAGGGGCGGGGGTTTGGGGACCATAGTTTCAGGGGACAGCTAAGTCAATTGGCATAAGAAAAGCTATTAAGAAAACACTCTGCATCCCACTTTGGAGAGTGGCGTCTGGGGCCTTAAACGCTAACAAGTGGCCATCAAAGATGCATCAATTGGTCTCAACCCAACTGGAGCAAGGAAGAATGAAGAACACCAAAGACACAAGGTAATTATGAGCCTAAAAGACAGAAAGGACCATATAAACCAGAGACTACATCAGCCTGAGACCAGAAGAACTAGATGGTGCCCGGCTACAACCAATGACTGCCCTGACAGGGTACACAACAGAGAACCCCTGAGGGAGCAGAAGAGCAGTGGGACGCAGACCCCAAATTCTAGTAAAAAGACCAGATTTAATGGTCAGACTGGGACTAAAAGTGCCCCAGAGGGCATGGTTCTCAGACCTTCTGTTAGCCCAAGACAGGAACCATTCCCAGAGCCAACTCTTCAGATAGGGATTGGACTGGAATATGGGATGGAAAATGATACTGGTGAAGAACAAGATTCTTGGATCAAGTAGACACATGAGACTATGTTGGCATCTCCTGTCTGGAGGGTAGATGAGAGGGCAGAGGGGGCCAGAAGCTACCCGAATGGACATGAGGAAAGTGGAGGGAAGAACTGTGCTATCTCATTAGATGAGCGATTAGGAGTGTATAGCAAGGTGTATGTAAATTTTTGTATGAGAGACTGACCTGATTTGTAAACTTTCACTTAATGCACAATAAAAATTAATTAAAAAAAAAAAGTAAGTGCTGGACTTTACTTTTACCTCCGAAGTATTTCATCCTGTTGGTTTTAGTCCAGTCACTCAAAACATTACACACACACTATCTCATTTAATCCTTACAATAGCCCAGTGAAAACAGGTATTACTGTCCTATTTTACAAATGAGGAAAATGTAGGGGAGGGACAATGGTGAAGGTACCCTGTCCTCTGAGGGGTCTGTTTGAGTCAGTCTCAGTGACCGCTGAGTGCGCTGATGCTCCTCCACACTAAACCCCGCGGCCACACCCCGCGTCCCTAAGGTCTGGTTCCCCCGTGGCTCAAAGCCTCCACCTGAGGGAGGGAGGGAGGGAGGGCGGGCAGACAAACTGCCTCCTGGCTCCTCTCTAGGGTGACATCTCATCAGCCTGTTGAAGAAACTCAGGTCAGGCATATGAATGCCAAAAAAAAAAAAAAAAAAAAGTTGGGAAAAGATGAATTTGGATTTTAAATATACAGCTTAATGGCATATCCTGCCATAAAATTTGATTTGGGGATACAGGTTAGTCTTAGTTCCATGATCTTGGAATTTGTATACTATGGCTTTATCAGGCTGATATAATTGTACTTCCTTGAATTTCTTTTTAGATTCTGCAAGAGGGAATGTTAAGTGAAGGACCAACCCCGCATCACCATACTTTAATTATCTGTCCAGTTTTTGTGACCATATATTTTTTTCTTGTTTACTTATTTCTCCCCACAAATATGAGAGTCCTGTCTGCCTTGCTCTCCTCTGTATCTCTGTTATCTAGAATAGCGCTTGGCACATACTAAATGCTTAAAAAAATATTAGATGAATATGTAAAGAATGAACCTAAGTATGACAGTTAATGTCTCCAGAAAACCTAGCATTTTAAACAGTTTACTTATAAACGATGTAAAGACTGAACAAGGCTCACACCCAGCACCCATGCTGGAGGCAGATGTAAGCACAAAGTTCAAATTATTAAAAAAAAAAAAAAGCTAACATCCTTCTAGAACCAAGCCAAAGCTACCTCTTGATAAATTAAAAAACAAATACTGCCCTCCAATGGTAGTTTATTTTTTCTTTTTAATTTGAGCTGCAACAGTTTAACGTCCTAGTTTCCTCAAGGTCAAATCATGGTTATCCACAATGGCAGAGCCAAGGAGTGGCTTGGGAGAGATTTTAAGATGCACAGTGCGCTGCTATAAACATTTGAGGCGATTTTTCTAGCCACTACCCTGCCTCCAGCTCTTCCAACCAGATAGCTGCCCCTGGGCACCTCTTATATAAAAATTCTGGAGGCCCACTGGTTAACCCGGCAGTGCCAAAGTGCACCTGCCCAGAGCCGTGGTGATGGTGGTGTCAGAAAGATCGTGACACAGCTTTCTTGCTTGGGACAGCTGGGACCCTGAGGGGGGTGACCCCTAATATGGTAATTATACTTTTCTGTCTGGCTTCTCAACTTGGCCTCTTCCTCTTTTGCCTCAAGCTTTCAGTTCTTTCCTGGTTCTTATTCCGAGGTCCTCTCATAGGTAGAAATATCTAAAGCAGAACATTTAAAATATGTCATCCCACTGGGTCAGAAAGCATGTCCCAAAAGGCTGAAAAGATGTTAACCTCCTTGTCACATGAGCTATCAAGAGTCAATGTATAATTTTCAAAACATTGAAAACATAATTCTCATGCAAATATGAAATGAACACACGGGCAGGACTTATTAAGTCATTGCTGAGAGACCAGTATGATTGTAAAACTGGTTAAAGAATATTTTGAAGAGCTAAGAATTTACAGGCATTCAAAAAGACATGTTAGAATAAGATCGCTAGGTTACAAAGTGGTTAATATCCTACGGGGAAATAAACTATAACTTTCATAGTTATCTTCTCTGTTGGGCAGAAATCTTCAAGTGAACATGTAACTGCATTGTGTCTGGGCTCTAATCAAATAGTAAATAGCAAAGACAAACTCAGGTACATTGTCCTCGAAAATTAATAATCCTTGGGCAAGCTTTTAAACAGTGTTCCAATATGACATTAAAAAGATTCGTGGTCCTCATTCTTTGCCTTAATTTCTAAGTCTTGGATAAATTTTCTTAACACAAGTTTATATATTCTTTAAGGTCTTACCTTCTTCTTTCAGTCTTTTCCTTGTTTTGGAGTACGTTACCTGTACCTGTTGCTGTCGATTCCAACTCATAGTGACATTAGGACAGAGTAGAACTGCCCCGTAGGGTTTCCAACGATGGATTCGAACCGCTGACCTTTTGGTTAGCAGCCCAGCTCTTAACCAACACACCGCTAGGGCTCCAAACTTCTCAAATAGTTAACAGTGAATATAAGAAAGAGAAAACATGTATCTCTCAAAGTTTTTTTTTTTTTGTTACCAGTTGATAATTCTAATTTCAGAGTTGAGAGTGTTTGGTGGAGAATGGAGGGGAAAGAGGTAAAGTGAGGAGAGAAATTAAAGTTTTGAGAAAAAAAGGACTTTAAGGATTACATCAGGTTTATAATTTATCCATTCTATTTCTGTGGTTCATTGTCAGAAATAAGATACCTCTAAGAATAGAAAATGCATTTGACCAAAAATGTGGAAATTCTGCAGCACACAGGGAAGAGGGCCAATAGAGTCAACAAATATTTGATAATGGTGATGGCAGATTGCTGGGCTCTGATTAAAAATTTAAGTATGGAGGCATATGGTAATCTTGATGTTCTGGCTAGTTATGGCTACTCTTAACAAGGTCAAAAAACCAAAAACCCAGTGCCGTCGATTCTGACTCATAGCGACCCTATAGGACCGAGTAGAACTGCCCCCTAGAGTTTCCAAGGAGCACCTGGCGGATTCGAACTGCTGACCTCTTGGCTTGGCAGCCGTAGTACTTAACTACTATACCAGCAGGGCTTCCTAACAAGGTCAAGGGTAGAGAAAAAGGCAGTCTGAATGGAATTTGCTAACCGAAGAATTCTCTTATCAGAAAACAAAGGTTCCTGGATCCCTATCATACACTAGGGCATCCACGTTTAAGTTAGGAACAGGAAACATTCGATCAGTTTGAAGAATACCCTGTCTGTCTTGAACATGACTACCAAGCTTTTGTTTTTCATGCTTCTGTTGGGGCATGTTTAGAAAATGTTTGACGTCTTTTTTTTTTTTCTAATCAAACCCTCCTAACCTTTTATTTCTTCTCTTCTCTTTTTGTTTTCCTTTTTCAAATGTCTACTCTTAACTCCATCCTTTTACACTTTCTTCTTCAAATTATTGATACAGTTGCCCAAACCACAGAAGCATTTTACACCTATGCAAAGGGCTTTAGGATCTGGCTGATTTTCTTCTCCTCCTTACTCCTCATCAGTGTTCTCAAGATTTTCCAACACCTGTGCTATTGCTCCTCCAGACCCCTGTGATTTTTACAAAACTCCGTAACTTTCTTGATCTTATGAACTTCCCTGTCAGCCTTGGTCTGGAAAGTTCAGATGCTAGCTGTCATCACCACCAGGACTCATTAAGCTTCTGAGATCTCTTAGCTCGGCATTCTCCTTCTTTGACTCAGTTGCTTTAGGTTTTTTTCCAAGCTGACCTACCACAACTTGCCAGATTGGCCCTGTGTGACCTTTCCTGGTACTTTAACTCAGCCCCTCCCACTATATTCAGCTTCCTCTGGGTCCACAAGACACAATCCAGCCTTAGGTTCCAAAGTCCATTGATTCCTGCTGCCCTTGCCAGCTCTCTGGCCTTCCTCTATCCCTTACATTTTGCTGGGTCCACTGTATCAACCTCTTCCCAGAGGTCTCTGAGATAGAGATGATCCCCACTAGGTTCAGAAATGGAAGAGGCTTGCTCCTTTGTTAACAGTTAAGAGGTTTTGAGCTGCTAGAAACAGAAAAACACCAATTTATATTGGTTTAAACAAAGAGTAAATTCATTATTTCATATAACAAAATGTCCAAAGGTAGGGCAGGTTCCAGGTGTAGTATGTCTGTGACTTTGTTTTGCTCTAATGACTGTTGTCACCCTCAGGCTGGTCACAAAATGGCGACAGTACTTCCAGGTGTCACATCCAGACACAACCAGGTCCAGAGCTAGCATAAATCCTTGCAGACCCCCCTTTACATCTCCCTTGGCCAGAACTGGGTAAGGCGCCCATCTCTAACAAATTAGACCACTGGGGTTGATTTAAACCAATCAGAATTTGCTTCTGGAGTTGAGACTTGTGTAGGAGGGGTTACACCCAATCAAAACTGGGCCTCTACCATATCATAGGGGTCTGGTGTGAAATGGTGAATGAAATAGAACGACTTGGTAGCCATACAATTTTTGAGCTTGAAGGTTGACTGTTAATTCAACCATTAGTACTCTCTTGTAAATCTGACCAAGGGAAGTACTTTTGTTAGTTCGTTTTTGGGAGGAGAGGTGATGAAGTAAAGGAGAGCCTTTTTAATTTGTAATCCCCGGATTTTAGTTTTTTTTTTTTAAATGATACTGTGTTTTAGGTGAAAGTTTACACAGCAGTTTAGGCTCCCATTCAACAATTTCTACACAAGTTATTCAGTGACACCGGTTACATTCTTCACGACGAGTTAACGTTCTCATTTCCGCGCCCTTACATTCATATCTTTGCTCTAAAAGTAACTGTTGACCATTTGGTCTCATATAGGTGATTTTATTTTTTTAATTGTGCTTTAAGTCAAAGTTTACAAATCAAGTTAGTCTCTCATATAAAAATTTATACACACCATTCCATGTACTCCTAGTTGCTCTCCCCTAATGAAACAGCATACTCCTTCTCTCCACCCTGTATTCCCATGTCCATTCAGCCAGCTCCTGTCTCCCTCTGCCTTCTCATTTCCCCTCTAGACAGGAGCTGCCCACATAGTCTCCTGTGTTTACTTGAGCCGAGCAGCTCACTCCCCACCGGTATCATTTTCTATCTTATAGTTCAGTCCAACTTGTCTGAATATTCGGCTTTGGGAATGGTTTCAGTCTTGGGCTAACAAAAGGTCTGGGAACCATGACCTCTTGGGTCCTTCTAGTCTCAGTTAGACCATTATGTCTGGTCTTTTCATAAGAATTTGAGGTCTGCATTCCACTGTTCTCCTGCTCTATTAGGGATTCTCTGCTGTGTTCCCTGTCAGGGTAGTCATCGGTTGTAGCCGGGCACCATCTAGTTCTTCTGGTCTCAGGCTGATGTAGTCTCTGATTTACATGGCCCTTTCTGTCTGTTGGGCTCATAATTACCTTGTGTCTTTGGTGGAGTTTTAGATTTTTGTTTGATTTCACATTCTACTTTTCCCATCTATCTTGAGCACACCCAATCTCATCTTCACAAAGATCCTTCTGCACACCTCTCCTTTTCATCCTAAATTCCCTCTTTCCTCCCCAGTCTCACTCTAATCAGATTACTCTCCCTCATCCATTAAGGAGAATACTGGAATCATAAACCTCAATCTGCCCCGGCATCATAATCAGCCTTCTCCTGTTCTTTCACTTTCTTCAAAGCCATTCCTTTCCAGAGCTTCTGGGGAGCTTCCATGGAGTAAATACTGGAAAAGTGTTTATTGAATAAATGCATTAATTCTGTCCTCCAACCTTTTTCAATCTCCAACTCTGTGTGGGTTCGAGGAGGTGTTTACACATATCTTTGGCCCCTCTTGCTCCTTCTTAGAACAAATGGTCTGCAGACATTGATCCTATTCTATTTCTTCAAACAGTTTTATTGAGGAACAACTTATATACCTCAATATATACCATAAAATTGACCCCTTTTGTTGTTGTTGGCCACTATATGCTTACTTAGCACATATTACAGTGAAAACTATGAGAGATGAAACTTGACAGGACTGGCTACTCAGTTTCACCCATAATAAAAGAAGTGCAAATCAAAACTATGAGATACCATTTTTAAACTGTAAGATTGGCAAAGATCAACACCTTTGATAACACCCTCTGCTGATGAACACATGGGAAAAAACAGGTACTCTCATGTATTGCTGATAGTTTAAGTTGGTACAACCTTCAAGGTAAGTACTTGCATTGGCAAAATCCACTCCAACCTCATCTCCTACCATCTTCTCCCTTGCTCAATCTGTATGAGCCACACTGGCCTCCCTGTTCTTCCTCAAACACACCAAGCACACTCCAGCCCCAGAGCCTATCACTTGCCTTTCCCCAACACCCCTGAAATGCATATCAATATTTCCTTCACCTCCTTCAGGCTGTTTTTCAAATGTCACCTCCTCGGTGAAGCCTTCTCTGATCACCCTATCTAAAACAGTGGCTCCCACCTCCTCTATTATTATTTTTTTTACCTTGCCTTTTCTTCAGAGCACTTATCACCTGACCCTATTCCGTATATTTATGTTTATTGTCTCTCCTCTTCAACCAGTCTGTAAACATGGTCTGCTATGTCCCTAGACCCTAGAACTGTACAGCTTAACATGTAGTATTCAATAAATACAGATCTGAATGAATGAATATATCTCCATGGAGGACAACTAAGCAGTATCTACTATAATTTAAAATGCACACACCCTGATTCAGTAATTCCCCTCTAGGCATTTATCCTATAGATACTCTTGCCTGTGTGCAAAACAAAGAATGTACAAAGATATCTGCTGTAGTATTGCTTGTAATAGTAAAAGGGAGAAACAACTAAAGTCAACTTTTAAAATAGTCTACATGTATACAATGGAGTACTATGTAGATATGGAAGGATCTAATTCTGAAAATTGCTACGTTTGGCAAATATATACCTGAAATGTGACCACCTTAAGTCCTAGTGACATCACTATAGGAATGGTCCCTTTAACGGGGCTTTTAATGGTAAAGAGAATGGCGATGGACAGGTAGAAAGAGTGAATAATTATTTTAACAGTTTCATTTATTGAATATTAATTTGCTCGCAAAGAACATCAGATTTCTACCAATTAAATAACATTCTAGTAAGAAGAAAGATGTATCTGTGTACAGATAACTTGGTTAAGTAAAGGTTTAACAACTCATGAATAGGTCTAAACCGGCAGTACTGGTTGTATATACAACACGGGTGGAATTCCCACTTTACAAACAAGCCTCTTGTTTATGGGAAGAGGTTCAGGGTTTCAGAATATCTTTAGAATATAATCCCTGATACCTCATGGGGAAGGTCCCCTGCTGCCCATCAAATGACATGGACTTGCGGCAGCAGGGCATTTTGCAGGAGCACTCTCTACTCCAGAGTAAATATACATAAAATAAGTTAAACACTTATAAAAACACGATGCACACAGGATAATTCCCTGATAACCACATAAGCCTTCCAATCTTGTCAACTGTAATTTGCTTCCTGTTCCACAAATAAAACTTCCAATGTCCTGCTTCTTTACCATCATCCCTCTCCCCCTTTTCCAGTTTCTTTCACCTGGAATCCTACACAATCCTACCATTTCAAGGGCCAGGCCAAGTTCCATCTCTCCCACTAAAGGACAAAGTCTTCCCTGACTATCCAGTAGTGATCTAGGCTCTGACCCTCTTTGGCACATAACTGTCTTTATCAGGCACCTGGCTCTAATCTTTTTGCTGCCTGATATTGTTAATTAGCTTTTCTCAAGTTTTTGGCTTACCTTCCCATTAGATGGAGGCTCTTTAAAGACATATCCCTATACCGTTTTTCCTGTCTCCCTAGGCACCTACCTACACAGTAGATGCTCTAAATGTCCTGGTTTTGGAAAAGTAACATGGGCAACCCAACATATACATTTAGTATGCTTTACAGATTTTCCTAAACCAACCTATGTCCTCTGTCAACACACGGCGTCTCTGCCAACCCTGTAAATTCTGGGAGCGTTTCGTCTCAGAACTCGTCAGCTGACTCTGTGTCCCAGCCACAGGACTGCAGCTGTTCATCCTGTGGGAACTCAACTTCAACGTCATAAACAAAGTCCGGATCATCCTTCTTCTTCTGATTTTTCTCAAAAAGTTCATCCATGACGCTCTTCCTTTTAGCAAGTTCCTTGTCATCTAGTTTGTTCAGGTCCTCCTCAGGATCAATGGTTCTTTCCCGTTGAACTTGTTCCATCATTTCCGCCAAACTTTGCCCCTGCAAATAACCTCGTAAAAAAGTGAATAACTTCTCTAGCTGCCTCAGAGACACTTGTTCCAGGTAACTCTTGTGCCGTGGATTATTCTTTAGTTGCTCAGCGGCTCTGTTGCAGTCTAGGAGGGAGGAAAAAACAACTATATACTCCAAACACCACGTACACCACAAACTGCTGATGCGCCACAAACTACTGCAAAACACAACAAAGACTCAGCACCCTGAAGGCATTATCTGCCATTATAGCCCAGTAGTTAAAAGGCTTTGTTAGAATAAATTATATTGCAGAATTATTCCTTTATATTGAGCTTTGAATTGGGTGGGGGAAGGGAAGAATGTGTGTTTGATTTCCTTAAGCTAAAATCACTTTGTGGAGATGTTAAACACTTTCAACTGGAGAAAATATCTGACAAGAAAAAATGGTGTTACAGCTTTTAGAGAGTAGTACTGGTACTAATAAAATACGAAGCCTATAAATAAAAAAAATTGAAGGGGGAGAAAGAAATTAGTATTATTAAATACTGCCGTCTCATTTAACACACACAACAATCCTGAGAGGGTAGAATTATCAAGGCTCTTTTACAGATTTAGCCCTTTCGTGACTGCTGGGATATAGTTTGTCCATCTGCTTTTTCCACGTCTCAGGTTCATTGGGAAGCTGCTTTCTCACTGACAGTGTGCATCCTGTCACAGGCAGAGACCTTTACGACTACTTAAACAAAAAAGAATGGGCGTGTGCTGCAAATTACTGTTTCTACAGGGCGTTGGATGAAGTGTGTGCATTTTTGGTAGAAGAAAGAGAAATACTGAAAATTTTTCTCTGGGATACCATATGTCCCTCTAGACCCTAGGGCGCATCCAGAGTAGAATTAGCGGGATAACGTATGTCCTCAAGACTCGGAGGGTAGGATTGTTGGAGGGCAAAAAAAAAATTCCATACTACCTACCAAAAATTCAGCATCACTCAATGATTCAGCATGCTTCCATTAATGAAAACACATGGTAGCGACAAAAAATTCAAAGCAGAAAATAACTGGGTCTTGCAAGGGCTAGGAACTGAAGCTCATTGAGAGTAGGCAATTTAGCAATGGTCATATATCTAGTCTCTCGTAAAGTACTGATGTGAAATGAACCTAGGTCTGTCTAATTTGAGGGACATGTTACCTCATTGCATGAGACTCCAATTGTTTTTATTAAGTGATTTAGAGAATATTTAAGATAGGAGGCAAGATGAAACACAGGATACCTGAAAACTTTGAAAAGTTTCGAACTGGCATAATACGCTGGCGACTTTTTCCCTTGACTTCACCCTCATAGATTAAGATAATAGCTGGGGGCTTGAATCTAATTCCACATTTCTTGGCAGTACACATCATTTCTACATACACTTCAGACGAAATCAGAGGAAATCTGATGAAAATGTGTTAGTCACATAATGACTTCCTGCTAAAGGGAAAAAAAATTCAATTTCAGCTCAACTAGGCGTTGGATAAAACTGCCCCCCTACCCCTCCCCACTCTGTTCCCTGCAGTTCTGGTTCTCACCCATTTGTAGAGATGCATGCTGACTACGAAGCCTCAACACTTCTAGGGCTGCCCTGAAACTTTAGTTTGGCCTGGGTTATCCTCCGTCTGTTGGATGCCGACGAGTTTCTGGTTCACTGAGGGATGTAGGTTTGTTCACAAGTGAGCCTGGGAATGCAACGCAGTTTGGAAATCTTAGTGTACTGGACTTTTACCAAAGACTGTATCTGAACCCCTGAGTAGGCCCCAAAAACTGACCTAAAGGGTCTTTTTTATTTACCCACTAGCAAGTATGTACCAAGCACCTTCTACATCAAGGTGCTGTGCGTGGTCACCTTAAACATTCTGCCCTTACAGGTTCACCAGACTTGATCTGTCTCCCTGGTCTTTTCTCCATCATTTTATTTACCAAGTTTTTTTTTTAATTACTTATTTAATCATCTGTCTTCCGTTCTAGTCTATAAATCCCATGAAGGCGGGGAATATATCTGTTGTTCACCACCATATTCCAGCACAATACCTGGAACACAGCAGGCACTCCATACATACCATTCAATTTGATGTATCGATATGAGACCTCGTACCTGTACACCCTCTAAATGTTTACAGTCAATAAGCCTGATCAAAAAAGCAGACCTGGTTCGGAACTGGCCTCTACATATATGAGACAATAACGTTCACACAGCTTTTCTTTCAGCTGACTTGCCTCACTATAGGTTACTTTTTCGGTTCCCAGAAGCAGCACAGCTTTTACAGGTTAATACTTTCAATTCCCTCTTTCCTTCCCCACCTTCAACACCAAAATACACTTCATTACTGGGACTGCTTTTGATGCAACTCTGATATTCCCAGGAAGATCTGTAAATGTCAAGAAACTTTAAGGTGAAGTGGCATAGGGTGTTTATATCTTAATTAACTCAGTTCTGTTAGAGAATCACTATAGTAACTTGATTAAAAAAAATACTTAAATAACATGCGCCTAATTCACCTAAGTCCATTGTAGAAAGCTGGGGGGGAGGGGAAGAGGAGACATAAAATAATCAGCCGTAATTCCTTCTAGGCTTTTATTTAGACATACAATTTTATTTTTCTAAACTATGATATTTAAAAAATATATATATACTATCTCCTGCCTTTTAAATTTAACAGTCTGTGATTATTTTCTTGTCGTTGAATATTTTACTAAAACGCAATTTTTTATATGACTGTGTAATATTTTATCCAAGGAGTCCTGCTGGTGCAATGCTTAAGTGCTCGACTGCTAACTGAAAAGTCAGCCGTTTGAACCCACCAGCAGTTCCACGGGAGAAAAGACCTGGAGATCTGCTCCCAGAACCTAGGAAGCCCTACGAGGCAGTTCCTATTCTGTCCTACAGGGTTCCTGTGAGTTGTAATCAACTTGATGCAATAAAAGCAAGTGTTTCATGATGTTAGGTGCCAGTGAGTCAGTCCCGACTCATAGTGACCCCACAGGACAGAGCTGAACTGCTCCACAGGGTTTCCAAGGAGCAGCTGGTGGATTCAAACTGCCAATCTTTTGGTTAGCAGCTGTAGCTCTTAACCGCAGTAAGACCAGGGCTCCCTGTGTCTTATACATTAAAAAAACAGTACCAGTTGCCACGGAGTCAGTTCCAACTCATGGTGATCCCACGTATGTCAGAATAGAACCATGCTGCACAGGGTTTTCAACGGCTGATTTTTCAGAAGTAGATGGCCACTGGGTGGGCTCGAACCTCCAACCTTTCAGTTAACACCTCTGAACCACATGAACTACAATCGACACATTATACGTACACGTTGTTGTTCTCAGCTGCCATCAGGTTGATTCAGACTCACAGTGACACCAAGTGTGAAGAGAACAACTGTGCTCCTCCATAGGGTTTTCAAGGCTGCGATCTTTTGGAAGCAGATTGCCAGGCCCGTCTTCCAAGAAGCCTCTGGGTGGGCTCGAACCTCTAACCTTTTGGCTAGCAGCAGAGTGCATTAAGTATTTGCACCACCCAGGGAATCCATAAATTTACCATAAACCTGACCTGTTGCCCCCAAATGGATTTTGACTCATAGCGACCCTCCAGGACAGACTGGAACTGCCTTACAGGATTTCCAAGGCTGTAAATCTTTATGGAAGCAGACTGCCACATCTTTCTCCAGCAGAGGGCTGGTGGGTTCAAACCACTGAGTTTTCGGTTAGCAGCCAAGCACTTAACCACTGAACCACCAACCAAAAAAAAAAAAAAAACCACTATGCCACCAGGGTTTCCACCACACCACCAGGGCTCCTCAAATGTACCACAGGACGTGGGAATTTTCACTTAGTAAATTTGCTTTTTCAAAATACTGGGCTCTCTTTCAGAAACGCTGGTGGCATAGTGGTTAACTGCTATGGCTGCTAACCAAAGGGTCGGCAGTTCGAATCCACCAGGCACTCCTTGGAAAGTCTATGGGGCAGCTCTACTCTGTCCTATAGGGTCACTGTGACTTGGAATCGACTCAACGGCACTCGGTTTGGTTTTTTGGTTTGGGCTCTGATCTAATGCAATGATTCCACCTACCTCTATGCCCTCCCCCCCCTTTTTTTTTTAAAAACAAATACTACTCCCAGTTCCCCTCACTAAGATTTGGTTTGTTAATGAACTTTCTAGCAGAAACAATATAAACTCTAGACACTTAAGCAAATGGCTGTACTCACAAATGGTATATACAATAGATACTCAATAATGCAGGGTTTTTTTTGTTTTGCTACAGACTCTTTAATTTTTATTCTTACGGAAGTAATACTTATAGTTTGTCTAAAACGTGAAATAATTCTGAGGCTTATAACAAAAAACTACTCTCCTTGCCCTTCGTCTCCCCATAGTAAGCCAGTTTCAATTCTTTTAGGTGTTTCTCCCAAAATTTATCACCATATTTCTTCATAATATGCCTATTCTGGTATTTTCCAATCTGGACTGGATTCTTTTTATTGGATGCTTTCTAGGCCTGCTTACAGATTCAATTCAAGAAGAAAGACAACATATTTACTCTTCCTAACATATTTTTCTCCGCAAAGACCAATGACTACCGTAATCCTGCGAAGCATCCCCCACAGCACCTGGAAGTGTAAGGATTCCGCCAATGGAGACCCTCTGTGGGTGCACGGTCCTTTAACCATTCTGGGACGTTCTTCCTCCATGGGCCCCACTAGCACAAGGTTGACTTCCTTACCCCGAGAGAGGTACACAAAGTGCATCTCCTGCAGGCCAGCGTCTAAAACCACGAGGGGCTTCCTGCCCCCCAGACTGCAGCGCACCGAGGAGCCCCTGCTTAACCCGGCACTGAGGCCGGGCGGGGCTTGGCGGTGCAGGAAGAGGCGAAGGCCACGGCCCCGCCGACGTGACTGTGGGGTGAACTCCGCGGCAGGAGGCCCGACAGCGCAAATCCCTGGAAGCGGAGGTGCAGGGCGTGAGCACCTCGAGGGGGCTTCCAGACTGCCCGCCCGGGGGCGGGCTCAGTGGTTTCCACAGCAACAGCCGGGCCTACGTCACTGCGCTTGCGCCGCTCGTCGCCCCGCCCCGCCTCGGACGGCGAAGGGCGGGGCGACGAGGGGAGCAAATGAGGGGGTCGGACCTGCCGCCTCACGCGGCGCCGGAACTTCTGGGGTTCGGGGTTGCAGCCTGGTGCGACCCCTGAGGCCTCCGTCCCGGCCAGTACCTCCGTGGCATCGCGCGCCTGCAGGGGCGTGAAACGCGTGCTTCCGCCGTCCGCATTTCGTCCCTGCGCGCCCCTCTCGGCGCCCGCCCTCGGGCATCCTGGCGGCAGGTGCCGTGGCTGTCCGGGCGGTGGCCTGGCTGCACCTCTGGGCGGCGACCGGGTTGGCGTGCACGCCCGCCTCGGTCTCCGACGCCGGTAAGGGGAGGGCGGGGCCTGCAGCCGTGTGGGCGGGGTTTGAGGGCGGAGCGATGGGGCGCAGACCGGGAGGAGCCCTCTCCGCCCCTCGGTTTGCGAAGGTGCTTCCCTGCTCTCGGCCTGGAAGCCCGCAACTGTAGGGTGGGCTGGAGGAGGTAAAAAGAAAAAAGGTCACGTGCCTTGCTGTGCCCGTACTCGTTGCTCTGTCGGCCGGCAGCTGGGTCTTCGGAGAACCGGGCCTTGTTCCGGGGCGGGACTGGCGGGGACTGTCATACAGAAGCACGGCCGTGAATGAAGCATTTTGGGGTCCTCTTGCAATGCGTGCAACCCCGACCACCAAAATCAGTAAGGCCTCAGCGCGCTGCACAGCGCGAGACTCCCAACCCAGAACATAGAGATTCTGAGGAACCGGCTAGTTTTGTATTTCAGGCATCTTTAATGGTAGACTGGCTTGGGCGAGGCTTTCTTTATGACTCTGGGCTGGGCGAGGGAGTTGATCACTGCTTTGGGCCCGAGTCCCTGGCCTGGAGTGTTGGGCTAAGTGCTGTGGATCCAGTCTTGAGCTAGATCTACATGGCCCCAACCCTGGTGCATCGGCAATGTCCTGGGGGAGACGGACACAATGAAGTGATAACGTTTGACGCAGCCCATTGCTGTCAGTGGATTCCGACGCCTAGCAGCCCTATAGAACAGAGTAGAACTGCCCTTACGGAAGCAGACTGCCACATCTTTCTCCCACATAGCGGCTGGTGGATTGGAACCGCTGACTTTTCGGTTAGCACAGGGCTTCTCGGCGTTTGACACGGGAAGGAAAGTCAGCACAGACTAGCATCTGCCCATCAGCGCAGCTCTGATTTTGTGTACTTTACATATTGTTGTTCACTGCCAGTTGGGTAATTCCCACTCATGGTGACCCCATGTGCTGAGAAGACAACTACTCCTTAAGGTTTTCCAGGGTGTGACCTTTCGGAAGCAGAAGGCCAACCAAGCCTTACCTCTGAGGCCCTTCTGGGTGAGTTTGAACTGTTGACCTTTTGGTTAGTAGTCCAACCCTTAACCACTTGGGCCACCCAGGGCCTCCTGTTTTACATATTAGGTTTCCAAATTTATTTGAGAAGAGGATTTAAGAAGCCAAAAAAAAACAAAAAAAAATTTAACACAATTGGACTTGGTGATCTCTAAAGACTCGTCCAGCACTGGCATCTTATGACTAAAAAAGGTACAATTTTTAGAGCCACTTCAGGCCACCACAACCAAATAAAGTAATACTTAATAGGAAAAACCTTGAAGATGAATTCAGGTGCAAGTTTATTTTGAAAATGGAACTTTCGCCTTAAAAATGAC
Organism: Elephas maximus indicus; assembly: GCF_024166365.1. Classification (NCBI taxonomy): domain Eukaryota; kingdom Metazoa; phylum Chordata; class Mammalia; order Proboscidea; family Elephantidae; genus Elephas; species Elephas maximus. Next base: position 18,249,930 of record NC_064819.1, read on the forward strand.
AAATAGTACTAATGGACCACAGCTACCACAGCCTCCATCAGACTGAGTCCAGTACAACTAGATGTTGCCCAGCTACCACACTGACTGCTCTGACAGGGATCACAATAGAGGGTCCTGGACAGAACTGGAAAAAAACAGAGAACAAAATTCTAACTCAAAAAAAGGTCAGACTTACTGGCCTGACAGAGACTGGAAAAACTGAAAGTGTGGACCCCAGACACCCTTTTAGCTCACTAATAAAGTCACTCCTGAGATTCACCTTTCAGCCAAAGATTAGACAGGCCCATAAAACTAAAGATTAAAGGGGCACACCAGCCCAGGGGCAAGGACTGGAAGGCAGGAGGGGACAGGAAAGCTGGTAATAGGGAACCCAAGGTTGAGAAGGGAGAGTGTTGACATGTTGTGGGGTTGTTAACCCATGTCATAAAACAAGATGTGTACTCATTGTTTAATGAGCAAACTAGCTCTGTAAACCTTCACCTAAAGTGTAATAATAATAATCATAATGACAAACAGTATTTGCTATAAAAACCCGTTGCCATCGAGTTGATTCTGACTCATTATGACCCTATAGGACAGAGTAGAACTGCCCTGTAGAGTTCCCAAGGAGCGCCTGGTAAATATGAACTGCTGACCTTTTGGTTAGCAGCTGTAGCTCTTAACCAGTATGCCACCAGGGTTTCCAGTATTTGCTATACTGTTTGTAAATTAGTCTTCCCACCATCTCATGGTTATGTGATTTACTACTGTGGTATACATGCCAATAGAATCTAAGCCTATCAATCTGACTTGGTTTTTCTAATTTAATTTATAAGTAGATATAAGCCCTTGCTCCCTAAGTCATCTTTGTTAAACTTAAACATGATGAAGAAAAGTCTGGTTTTGTACAAGAGATAGATAAGTTGTTTATTTAGGTAAAGATTATATGCTTCTCAAAAGCAAATAGGAAAACCGGTGACGTAGCGCTTAAGAGCTATGGCTACTAACTAAAAGGTCAGCAGTTTGAATCTACCAGGTGCTCCTTGGAAACCCTACGGGGCAGATCTACTCTGTCCTACAGGGTTGCTATGAGTTGGAATCAACTTGGCGGCAATGTTTTTTTTTTTTCTTTTTTGTTAAAAGCAAATAAGGACTCCTTTAAATAAGTAGGTAGAGTGGAGAGAGGCTTTAAAAGTCAGTCAAATCTTGCTTCCAGTCAATCACTTAGTGACCCAGAGCCAGTTTCTAACCCAGAGTCAGCATTTCTCCTGTGTACAAATGGCAGTCATTTTGCTTGCCTATTTTTTTATTTTGCTAGATTTTTTGTAAAATGCAGAAGAAAACGCATATGAAAACCTCAAGTACAGGATCTGATATATAGATATTATCGGATAAATGTTAGTTTTGCATTTGTTTTTCCTTCCTTCCCTTGTGTTTTTCAAATGTTTTCATCTCTACATCATTTTTTTCCCATGCACTGGAATACATCTAATGGACTCAGCAGCACACGATAATAGTATATAGTTTTCTGTGTGTTTGTTTCAATGTGTTTCCCACACACACCCAGCTTTTGAAAATGGGATTCAGTTCCATAGCAAGGTGCCTGGCAGAGTTGGTGGTCAACAGTAACTGAATTTTTAGTTTTATGATGCTGACATGGAGTAATAGTTTTAATGTCTGATTTCTGGTTATTCTGGGTTTACGTAGGAACCATTTGAAGCTTTGTGTGCCTCCAGATTTTTTTCCTTTTTAAACTCTCCTAACATTCCCCCCTGCAAAAAACCTGACTCATGGTGACCCTACGGGATGGAGTAAAACTGCCCCATAGGGTACCAAGGAGTGCCCGTTGGATTCGAACTGCCGACCTTTTGGTTAACAGCCATAGCCCTTAACCACTATACCACCAGGGTTTCCCAACATCCCCACAAGGCGTGAATATACTGTCTTCCCAGTTTTATAGCTGTGGGTGGCAGAATACAGAAGTTGCCAGTATGTATCTGATACACTGTCAGTGTGAGCTAGGATTAAAACAGATTTCCTGGCTCTTTTGTCATTCTATTTGTTCCAGTGTCTCGTGGTCACCTGAGTATAGTAATATTAAGAGCAAACACTATACAGAGCACTTACTATTTCGTAGGCCCTGTTCTGAGTGCTTCTACATGTATTAATCCTGATGATATTTAAAAGAGAGAGAAAATATCCTGCGCGAAGTCACGCAGCTATTAAGTGACAAGCTGGGATTTGAACCAGGCAGTCTAACTTGAGTCAATATTCTTACTCTACAGGAAGCAGATTTATGTGTAGTGTAAATTACTTAAGTTTTAAAAATTTTGTTTGTTTTGTTTTTAGGCTGGTTAGGTTTTCCAGGGTGATAAAGCTTATTAATGATGTAGCTATTTAAAGCTTTTCTAAAAATTGCTTTTGGTTCTCTTAGGCATAAGAACCACTTGTTCTGAAATTATTTTGAGGCACGAAGTTTTGAAAGATGGTTTCCACAGGTAAGTTGTCCATTGATTTTTACTTAAGTTAAAATACTGTTTCATATGATTTAGAGCAAAAAATTGATAGTTGAAACATGGAGAAACTGAAAAATCACTTGCTTTTCTAAAGTTTATCAGTGACAAGTTTATCAATACAGGGTTCGCAGTTTGAAATAATGATAAAAATAACCGAAAAAAAAAGGAAAACTAACATTTATTATCATGTATACATGTTATACATGTTATATATAAAAAATATGTAATTGTATGTAATATATATTATACGCACAAATACACACAATATTCCATTCAGTTTTCACAATGGCTATGGAATAGACAGTATTTTTCTTTTCACATGAGGGAACTAGGGCCCAGAGAATTTAAATAATTTGGCAGAGGTTAGCGTGGTAGCACTCTGACTAAAATTTAGGACTATCATATTCCAAAGCTATGCTCTCAAGTGCTATAATTATTTAATTATTTCTGATTTATTAGACTTGGTTCCAAGTGACCAGACTGTTTCCAAAATAGAAATTATCCTCAAAAGCGGAATATTTGCCAGTAATGAAAATATTTGAAAGAGTGATAAAAAGTTGTGTAAAGAGTTTCATAAGAAAACTTCAAAAACTTTTCAGTCTTTTCAAGGTGATTACTTTCAAATGACTCTCAGATATTTGACATATAAATTCAGATAAATTTATTTTAAAAGCCACTTCATTTTGTAGTTGCCTTAAGCAAAAACGTCTCACTCTTCACTTTTTATTTTCTTTTATTATGTTGTGCTTTAGGTGAAAGTTTACAGTGTGAATTAGTTTCTCATTCAAAAATTCATACACAAATTGTTCTGTGACATTGATTGGAATCCCTGCAATGTGTCAGCACTCTTCTCCTTTCCTTTTCCATCCCAGGTTCCCATGTCCATTCCTCTAGTTTTCCTGTCCCTTATTGCCTTCTCATCTGTACTTTTGGGCAGCTGTTGCCCATTTGGTCTCATATAATTTTTGAACTAAAGCATGTTCCTCATGTGTGTTATTGTTTGTTTTATAGGCCTGTCTAATCTTTGGCTGAAAGGTGGACTTTGGGAGTGGCTTCAGTTCTGAGTTAGCAGGGTGTCCGAGGGCAATAGTCTCAGGAGTTTCTCCAGTCTCTGTCAGACCAGTAAATCTGGTCTTTTTTTTTTTTTTAATTTTGAATACAGACCATCTATTGCGATCCCTGTCAGAGTGGTTGTTGGTGGTAGCAGGGCACCATCTAGGTCTTCTGGGCTCAGGGTGGTAGAGGCAATGGTTCATGTGGTCCTTTAGTCTTTTGGCCTAATATTTTCTTTATGTCTTTGGTTTTCTTCATTCTTTGCTCTGGACGGGATAGGACCAGTAGATATATCTTAGGTGGCCACTTGCAAGTTTATAAGACCCCAGACACAACTCACCAGACAGTAACACATGTAGTTCAGCCATGTGTATGAGACTAAATGGGCACACCAGCCCAAAAGCAAAGACAAAAAGGCAGGAAGGGACAGGGAAATTGGACGAATGGAAATGGGGAACCTGAGGTTAAGAAGGGGAGAGTTTTGACATATCACAGGGTTGGCGTTCAGTGTCACAAAACGATTTGTGTACTATTGTTCAATGAGGAACTAATTTGCAAGGTAATCTTTTACCTGAAGCACACACAAAAAAGTAGAAAGTAGAACATTTTCTTTATGAACTATGCCGTGCCAGTTGACCTAGATGTCCCCCGATACAGGCGATCACTCAGGGTGTTTCGAAATGTCTAGTAGCTTCTATGACTTTGCCTTGGTCAGGTTGTGCTGATTTCCCCTACATTGGTGTTGTCTTTCCATTCACCAAAGTTTACCACTTGTCCACTGTTTAGATGGTGATTTCCTCTCCCCCTACTTGTAATCATCAAAGATTTTTTTTTCTGTGTATAAACCTTTTCTTGGGTTTTTATAATAGTGGTCTTGTACAATATTTGTCCTTTTGTGATTGACTTATTTCAGTCAGCATAATGCCTTCCAGGTTCATCCATATTGTGAGACATTTTGCAAATTCATCATTGTGCTTTATCATTATATAGTATTCCATTGTGTGTGTGTACCATGATATGTTTATCCATTCATCTGTTGATGGGCACTAAAGTTGTTTCCATCTTTTTGGTATTGTGAATAATGCTGCAGTGAACATGGGTGTCCATATGTCTGTTCGTGTGATGGCTCTTATTTCTCTAGGTTATGTTCCCAGGAGTGGGATTGCTGGATCATATGGTATTTCTATTTCTAGCTCTATAAGGAGGCACCGTATTGTTTTCCACAGTGGTTGTACCATTTTACATTTCCCATAGAGCAGGCAGAGAAAGAAAGCCTTCCCCTAGAGCTAGCGCCTGAATTTGGACTTCTAACCTCTTAGACTGTGAGAGTATAAATTTCTGTTTGTTAAAGCCATTTGCTTGTTGTGTTTATGTTACAGCAACATTAGATAACTAAGACAGCACTCTATTAATAAACTGTGGCCCATGGGCCTAATTCTGCCAATGGCCTGTATTTTGTATAGGCCTTGAGCTAAGAATTGAGAGTTGTACACTTTTCAGGGTTGTTAAAAAGAAAAAAGCAAAGAAGAATATGCAGCAGAGACCTTTGTGGCTCACCTACAGAAAAAGCTTACCAACTTTTGATCTAAGTATATCCATATGCCAGTTAACACACTATCTTGATAACTGAGCTTGATAAATAGTAAGTTTTGAAATTAGGAAGTATAAGTCCTCCAACCTTGTTCTTTTTCAAAAATTGTTTTGACTATTCTAGATCTTTTGCATTTCCATATAAATTTTAGAATCAGTTTGTCGATTTCCTTTATAAAGCTTTATGAAATTTTTATTGGGATTCTGTCGAAAGTATCGATCAATGTGTAGAGAATGATGTGAACATTAATGAGTGTTTCAATCCGTGGATATGGCATCTCCATTTATTCATGTTTTCATCAGTTTAACAATATTGTACCTTTCAGAGCATAGGTCTTGCACATATTTTGTTAAATTTATCCCTAAATATTTCATGTTTTTTGATGTAAAGAGTATTTTTAATAAATTTTATATATAGTTGTTTGTTGCTAGCAATAAAAATACAATTGATTTTTATATATTGACATTATACCCTGTGTAATCTTTAAGATTGTGTGTCAACTTGGCTGGGACATGATTCTCAGTGGTTTGGCGGTTACGATATAGTTTGGCAGTCATATGATGATGCGATCACTCCCATGATGAGATTTGATAGAGAGTGATCACCTCTGTGATGGGATGTGCTGTCAGTAGCCAGTCAGCTGAAGAGGAGTTTCCTTGGTGGTATGACCTGCATCAAATATAAGTGGACCTTCCGGTAAGGCTCGCAGGCTTTTGCTTGCTCTTGATCCCGCAGCTGGCTCTTGTTCGACTGACCTCCGGTTCTTGGGACTTGAGCTAGCAGCTTATGTGCTGTCTTGCCTACTGATCCTGGAATTCATCAGTCTCCACAACCTTTGAGCCAGAGCCCTGCTGTCTGATCTTGGGTTTGCCAGCCCCTGCGGCTGCATGAATCAGGAGAAGCACCCAGCCTCACCCATGTTTTAGCCTCTACAACCATGTGAGCCATTTCCTTGATATAAATCTGTCTTTATATATATTTATACGCTTTACTGGTTTTGCTTCTCTAGAGAACCCAGCCTTAGACACCCTGCTTCCTTGCTGAAATCACTTACCAATGCCAGTAGCTTTTTTGTTGATTCCTTAGGATATTCTGTATGGAGGATTATGTGTTTGTGGATAAAGACAATCTGTGTTTTTTATTACTTTTTTTTGCCTTTTGAACTGGTAAGGATCTCCAATACACTGTGAATAAAAGTGGTGAGAACAGACATTCTTACCTTGTTCTCAGTCTTAAGGGGAAAATATCCAGTCTGTCACCATTAAGTATGATGTTTGTTTTAGGTTTTTTGTAGATGTCTTTTATCAGTTAAGGACATTCTCTTACATTCCTAGTTTCTGAGAGGGTTTTTTTTTTTTTTTTTCCCATAATTAGGTGTTAAATTTTGTGAAATGCTTTTTCTGTATTTATTGTGAGAAGATTATGTGATTTTTCCATTTTGGTCACTATGAGTAGAAATCGACTTGGCAGCAAGCACCTAACGACAACAATTCTATTAATATGGTAAAGTACACTGATTTTTCCATAATAAGTCTAACACCTACCGCTTAGTCATGATGTATTATTATTTTTTAAAATATTACTGAATTTGCTTTGCTAACATCATGTTAAGGATTTTCACCTCTATGTTCATGAGGGATATCAGTGTGTAGTTTTCTTTTGTTTTAATGTTTTTTCTGGTTTTGGTATCAGGGCAATGGTGACCTCATAAGTTGGGAAATATATGGTTGTACTCCGTTTGTTGATTGTGTAGCGTTAATATTGTTTTTTCCTTAAGTCTTTGACAGAATTCAGCAGTGAAGCCATCTCAGCCTGGAGTTTTCTTAATGAGAAGACTTTAAGCAACTTTTATTACAAATTTAAGATATAGAGCTATTCAGGTTTTTTTTCTTTATTTCTTCTTGTGTCAGTTTAGGAAACCCTGCTGGCATAGTGGTTAAGCGCTAGGGCTGCTAACCAAAAGGTTGATACTTTGAATCTACCAGGCGCTCCTTGGAAGCTCTGTGGGGCAGTTCTACTCTGTCTTATAGGGCTGGTATGAGTCAGAATCGAGCCGATGACAATGGGTTGTGTCGGTTTTGGTAACTTATGTTTCCAGGAATTTATCCATTTTATTTAAGTTGCTTAATTTATTGGAATAAAATTATTCATAATATTCCCTTATTGTTCTCTAAATGTGTAGAGGTTGTGTAGTGATATTCCCTCTTTCATTCCTGATATTGGTAATCTGTACTTTTTCTCTTTCGTGATCAATCTAGCTAGACATTTATCAGCATTTTTAAAGAAAACATTTCATTGGTATTTCCCTATTATTTGTCCTGTTTCATTGATTTCTGCTCTTTATTATTTCTTTCCTTTTTACTTTGTGTTTAGTTTCCTCTTCAGATTTTTTTAAGATGATAGCTTAGGTAATTGATTTTAGACTTTTTTCTCTTCTAATGTATCTTTTTATTTCAAGCTATACATTCCCTCTGAACAGAGCTTTAGCTGCATCCTACACATTTTGACATCTTTGTTTTCATTTTCATTGAGTTCAAAATATTTTCTAATTTCCTTTGTGATTTCTTCTTTGACTCATTGGTTATTTAGATGTTGTTTGATTTCAGGCGTTGGGGGATTTTCCAGATAATCCTTTTTAGTTTTTGTACTTTTGAGCTTCTGAACTTCTGTTTGGCTCCTTATAATAATGTTTACCTCTTTATTTATTTTCTTGTTTTGTTCATGCATCATTTTCCTAATTTTCTTTAGTTCTCTGACTAAATGAGCATATTTAAGACAGTTGATTTAACGTCTATGACTAGTTATTCCAATGTCTGGGCTTCCTCAGGGGTGGTTTATATTGAAATTCTTTTTATCCTGTTCATGCCCCATACCCTCCTGTTTTTTGTTGAGAACTGGACATTCTGGACATTATAACATGGTAGTTCTGGAAAACCGATTCTCGCACTTTTTGGGGCTTGCTGTTGTTACTTGATGAAAGCTGCAGTCATCTGTTGGTTTAATGACTTTTCCAAACTAATTTTGTAAAGTGTGTATTCCAATTGTGTGTGTCACTGAAGTTTCTATTCTCTTATTGCCGGTGGCTCTTTAAGCAGGAGAAGCTAGTACAGCGAAAGGGCAGGAAGCGCAGCAGTTACCTGCACTGGTCCCTCAGGACACCGCTAGACCAAACTAAATGTGCAACCCCAGGTCCTTGGAGGACTGGGTCCCCAGTGCCTGCCCAGGCACCGGCTGGCCCCTCTAGGAAAACTGCCACTGTCCCCACTACACCAGTGGGGCTAGATAATGGGAGATTGTAACCAGTTGGTACACCTGGTTCACCTGCAAAAGATCACCTACCTCTCTCTTCATCATACACTCCTCTGCTGTCAGATCGGGCTTCAGAGTTCCAAAATAGTTGATTCCAATTGGTCTTTCAAGTTCTATAGTTGTTTTGGTGGAGGGACTGGCCCCTACTGCTTCCTACTTGCCATTTTACATGTTGTTTCTTCAAAGATACCTGAGGCGGCTTCTTCCCCCTCACTTAGTCTTTTTTCCTCTCTGTCCTTCGATTTGGATAGTTTCTATTGCTTAATCTCAAAGTCATTGATCTGCAATACTGCAGTATCTAATTGTATTTAATCACACCTGGGTAATTTTTCTTTTCAGAAATTCTGTTTTTTATGTCTTGAAGTTGTATTCACATTCATTTATTTTTGTATTTTCTCTTTTCCTCATAATCTTCATGTTTTTCTTTAAATTCCTGAGCATTTGGGACATATTTATGATTGTTTTAATGTCCTTTGCTAACTTCATCACTTCTTTCATTTCTAGGTCTGTTTCTATTGACTGATTTTCCTCCTGGTTATTGGTCATACTTTCCTACTTCTTCACATGTGTAATAGTTTTTGAATGGATGTTGAACACTGAATATTGCGTTGTTGAGTGTGTGGATTTTGTTATCTTTCTTTAAAAAAGTGTTGTTTTTTTTTTTCTGTTGGCAGTTGTTTGTTTGTCAACTTGATCCTCTTAACCTTTTCTTTGTAGGTCAAGTTAAAGTGACCTTTATTCTGAGGCTAATTTAGCTACCTAGACTTTTCCCTGTTGGGATCGTTACTGATAGCTTCAGTCTTTATGCTTTGGTTGGTTGGAACTTGAATGTCTCCTAACCCTGTGTGAAATTTGGGAATTTTTCAGCTTACACCTCCCTATACCTTCTTTGCCAAGTCTTACGGAATCATACCTTACTCGTGCTTTTCTTAGTATTCAACAGATACTCAAAGGGACTCCTCTTCACGTTGCTGGAGTTTTTTCTACTCTCTACTCTCTTTCACTTAGTGCAGTGACTTCTAGTCACTTTAGTCTCCTTGAACTCTGATGACTGTTTCCTTATCTGAACAAGACCACTGTGCTTTGCTTTGAATCTCCCTTCTTGCGCTGTAGTCCAGATTGTATCTCCAGACAGAAAGCTTGAACAATTTCATGCTTATGTGTATAATCCATTTCAAATTAGTATTTGTATATGGTGTGAGATATAGAGCTGAAAGGTCGTTTTTTTTTTTTCTACATAGCTTCCCAGTTTTTTCAGTACCGTTTGTTGAAAAATCTATCTTTTCCTCATCAAATTATGTGGGTACTTTTATTGAAAATATGGGCGAATTTTTTTTTGGACTTTATCTCTTTCTATTAAAGTATGTCTATTTTCACACTAGTACCATACTGTTCCGTTGCTATCCATGAAGTTTTCAGTGGCCAGTATTTTCAGAAGTAGATTACCAGGTCCTCCAGTGTGTCTTAGCCTGGTCTGGAAGCTCTGCTGAAATCTGTCCACCATGGGTGACCCTGCTGGTATTTGAAATACTGGTGACATAGCTTCCAGTGTCACAGCAACATGCAAGCCACCACAGTATGACAAACTGACAGATGAGCCGTGGAGATCCACATACGTGCCTTTTCCATGGAAAGGTGCTCCAGTGGAATGCGGAAGTTATCAAACAATGTCATTAATATCACATGGAAGTAAAATTATGCTGAAGATAATTAAAAATGCTTACAGCAAACTGCCAGAAATTCAAGTCGGATTCAGAAGAGGACAGGGAATGAGGGATATCGTTGCTGATGTCAGATGGATCCTGGCTGAAAGCAGAGAATACCAGAAAGATGTTTACCTGTGTTTTATTGACTATGCAAAGGCATTCAACTGTGTGGATCATAACAAATTATGGATAACATTGCAAAGAATGGGAATTCAGAACACTTTATTGTGCTCATGAGGAACCTGTATATAGACCAAGAGGCAGTTGTTCGAACAGAACTAGGGGATACTGCATGGTTTAAAGTTAGGAAATTTGTGCGTCAGGGGTGTATTCTTTCACCATACTTATTCAGTGTTTATGCTGAACAAATAATCTGAGAAACTGAACTATATGGAGAAGAACACAGCATCAGGGTTGGAGGAAGACTCATAAACAACCTGTGATATGCAGATGACACAACCTTGCTTGCTGAAAGTGAAAAGGACTTGAAGCACTTATAATGAAGTATGAAGCCTTCAGTATGGATTGCACCTCAACATAAAGAAAACAAAAATCCTCGCAACTGGACCAATGAGCAATATCATGATAAACGGAGAAAAGATTGAAGTTGTCAAGGATTTAATTTTACATGGATCCACAGTCTATGCCCATGGAAACAGCAGCCAAGAAATCAAATGACATATTGTACTGGGCAAATCTAATACATCCACAACCCCTTAGTGTTCAGAAGCAAAGATATCACTTAGAGCACTAAGGTGGACCTGACCCAAGCCATGGTATTTTCAGTCACTGCATATGTATGCGAAAGCTGGACAATGAATAAGGAAGGCCAGAGAAGAATTGATGCCTTTGAATTATGGTGTTGGCAAAGAATACTGAATATACCACGGACTGCCAGAAGAAGGAACAAATCTATCTTGGAAGAAGTATAGCCAGAGTGTTCCTTAGAAGCAGGGATGCCAGGACTTTGTCTCACGTACCTAGGACACGTTATCAGGAATGATCAGTCCCTGAAGAAGGACATCATACTTGGTAAAGTAGACGGTCAGAGAAAAAGAGGAAGACCCTTAATGAGATGATTTCACATAGGGGCTGCAACAATGGGCTCAAGCATAGCAACGATTGTGAGGATGGCGCAGGATCGAGCAGTGTTTCGTTCTGTTGTACGTAGGGTCGCAATGAGTTGGAATGAACTCGATGGCACCTAGCAACAACAACCTAAGCATACTGTGACTTATGACATGAATTTATGAACGATCTAATGGGTGATTCTGATATAGTATAAATATTTCACTTGACTCAATAATTGTGAAAAGCAAATTTGAGATGTAGTATTTCTGCTAATTTAAATATAGTGTTATGGTATCTCATTTAACAACTGAATGAAGAGATTTACTTTAAATGTGTTTGTCTTACAGAGACCTTTTAATAAAAGTGAAATTTGGAGAGAGCATTGAGGATTTACAGACCTGCAGACTCTTAATTAAACAGCATATCCCAACAGGACTATTTGTGGATCCATATGAGTTGGCTTCATTACAAGAGAGAAACATAACTGAGGTATAACAATTAGGAGATATTTTTGAGAGATGTTAATTTGGGGATCCTATATGGCAGTGGGTTTTTTTTTATAATTTGGATTACGGTAAGATAGTAGGCAACGTTGCAGTGATTTTTTTTTTTTTCACTTTATTAAAATGAATAAAGTGACAGTTTTAGAGCTGTGATGGAAGTCTTCTTTTAAGAAGTGAGAGGTATTAGCAACTAAACTGAGGTAATTAATTTGGCAGGATGGTCATACTTAGTGACTAAGAAAACTCTATGTATATATGTCTTGAAGAGATTAAAGATTAATTAGTGATTTAGCAGCAAGGGTACCATTACAGATTGACAAATTTCTCATTATTTTGATTTTCTGTTCCCTAACTTCTGATTCCTAATTATAATCCTTCTAAGTGAATTTGCTTTTTTATTTTGGAAATTTTTAGAAAAATAGATGTCTTCTTTGTGACATGTAGATAATTGTAAGTTGATGATATGTCAGTTGCTGTTTCCTGGCGGCCAGATGGGTGGAGACTGTGCCCCAATTCCTTGTACAGAGAAACTTTGTCATAAAAAAGTGGCGTTATATGATGACTTTAAATGAGAAAAAGGGAATTTATACATAGGGAATGGTCGATACTTAAGTACCTGAATTGAGATCTTGATTCTGTTCCATGAGATTTATACATGAGGTAAAATTTTTAGCTATAGCACATAGAACACTGGGTCCAAATCAGTTGGGCGTTGTGGCAGCAGGATGCTTTATACGGAGTTTATGATGGTGGGTGAGCAGTCTGAAAATAGTGACAAGCCTTAGTAGGTCCCAAAGTTAAGCGACGTCAAGTGACCCTCATTTCATGTTTAGGTAGGGTTATTGTTGTTATTAAGGAGCCCTGGTGGCTCAGTGGTTAAGCACTTGGCTGCTAACTGAAAGGTTGGCAGTTCAAACCCGCCAGCTACTCTGTGGGAGAAAAGACCTGGCAATCTGCTCCAGTAAAAAATACAACCTAGGAAACCCTGTGGGGCAGTTCTCCTCTGTCCTGTAGATCTGGTGAGTGTTATAGATGTGGCACAACTTTATGGCTTAATTCATTTAACTTTGCTTTTTTTTTTGGTGGTTTGTGACGTGTAGTTGAGTGTTGTCATGAAAAAGTATAGGTCCATGCCTGTTAACCGATGCGGATTGCTTTAGGATAAATTTTTGATGCATAATTCCAATTTCTCGATGATATGCTCTGGGGTTTTGTTTTTTCTGCAGTGAAAATGGAATAATGAATTATGATTTTTACAGATCAGCATACAGTCAGTGGACTTTTTTTGGTTGTATTGATGGTTTTGGCACGTGTTGGGCAGATTAGACAATATCCAGCCATCGTTCAGATCACTTTGGATTGTCAAGTTATGATGCTTCTCAAAAATGTTTGTCGTTTTAAATCTAAAATGTGCACACCTCCACTGTCTTGAGTTTTTGACAACCTGCCAGTTGGTGTGGTACCTACTTGTGTCATTTTCTCCCCTTTCTATGGTAACTAAGGAACCCTGGTGGCATAGCAGTTAAGCTCTTGGGTGCTAACCAAAAGGTTGGCAGTTTGAACCCACCCAGTGGTCCTGTGGGAGAAAGACCCGGTGATCTGCCCCGTGAAGATTACAGCCTAGAAAACCCTATGCGGCAGTTCTGCTCTGTCACATGGGGTTTTTATGAGTCCAATTCTACTCAGCAGCACCTAACAATAACAACATACGTGACTGGGTTTCAAGAAACTCCTCTGTCTGCTTCAAGATACCTCATGTTGTAATTTGTGGGTTAGCTTCTGCTGGTTCTTAATTGATCTTGCTTTAAAATGGATTTGGATTTCCCTTGAGGGAAATTTTATTAGAAAAATTTTTAGAAAATTATTCTCAAATTAAAAGTTGAGATATAATTCACATATCATAAAATTCATTCCTTTCAACTGTACAACTCAGTGGATTTTAGTATATACACGAAGTTTGCAACCATCACCACTATCTGATTCCAGAACATTTTTATCATTCGCTAAAGAAATCCCTTAGAAAGTCTCCTTTTTGAGATTCAGATTCTTTTGAACCATCACCAAATAATCATTTTGCCAAGAAAGCCAAATTGCTGTTTCTACCTGCGTCATCTTCATTATATCCTGGTTTAAATTCGTATAAAAAACTATTCTCTGTATTTTGTAAAGATCCCATATTTTTTACTTCTGTGGAAAAAATAGACAATAACAAAAACAACTTAATAGTTAGAGAAACTGAACATCACATTATTATCATAAATTCTAAATATCACAATCAGGAATATACTCTGTCGGTTTTACTTATTGCTCTGGGTTGGATAGCCTCCCCCCCACCCCCAACTCCTGTCCTTCCAGGAACCTCAGAATATGACCATATTTGGTAATAGGGTAGTTGCAGATGTCATTAGCTAAGGTGAGATCATACTAGGACAGGGTAGGCCCTTAATCCAACATGACTGGTGTGCTCATAAGAAGAGGAGAAGAGACACAGAGCATAGGGGAGATGGCATAGAGAGATTGAGGCAGAGCTTAGAGTTATGCTGCCGCAAGCCAAGGAATGCCCGGGCTACCAGAAGCTGGGGGATCATGGAAGGCTTCTCCCCTGGAGGTAGGAGGCGGCATGGCCTGCCAACACCGCAATTTCAGACATCTAACCTCAGAACTGTGAGAGAATAAATTTCTGTTTTATTCTGTTTTAAGCTATTCAGGTTTGTGGTAATTTGGAACTGTGAGAGAATAAATTTCTGTTTTATTCTGTTTTAAGCTATTCAGGTTTGTGGTAATTTGTATGGCAGCCCCAGCAAGCCAATACATTTTTTATATTTAATTTTCAACTGGTCAAATATTGACCATTTTCTATTGCTTAGACTAATTGAATAGTGAAATCAGTTTGATCTGATTTTGAATCTTGGCTCTGCTACCTACTGGCTATGTTTACCACTCTGTTACTTTGTTAGCTCATTTTTATAGTAGGGATAATAGTTTCTACTTGATAGGGTTGTTATGAAAATTAAAGGAGATAATGTATATAAAGTATGAAGTGTAAACTTTATGCAATGAAATACCTGACACATAGTAAGCACTCGAAGAAAGATACCATTATATATATACACTTGTCAACAAGGTAGAAGAATTTGGACTAGGTGTAATTTTTATTCATATCTAGTTGTACCCAGAGAGAGCTCACCAATCACTTTCTAGCAGGAGGTATCTGGTAGTACACCTTAGGACTTTGTTCTTGACCTTTCCTGCCAACATTTTTACCCCTAGATAAAAATACAGAAGACATGGCTATTAAATTCATGATGACACATACCTGTTGGTTGACAAAGTTGGGATTTCAAAAAAAAAAAAAAAAAAGCTTAACAGCCTAGAAAAAATGAACTACAGCCAGAAAGATAAAATTATTTTAATTGAAATAAACTGAAAAGCCCTGCGTTTAGTTAATAAAAAGTCAATGACTTGAAAAATATAATGAGAGGTATTTAAGTTTTCTGCAGAAAGTTCAAGTGATAAATATAGCACATGGAGATAAGGCTGCTAAAAGGCTAATAACAGTTTTTGGCTAAACAAGGTAATGTTGCTACTACTAAACTCTATGCTTTCCAGTTGTATTTCAGAAAGCAAGCAATATGACGAATGGCTTGGAAACCATTCACGAGAGACCCAGAGAACTGGAGAGGAGAAAACTTAGAAGGCAGCATGGTTGCCCTGCGATGTTTGAAGGACCCTTAGTGAACTAAGGAACAGATTTATTGCAGACATTTTAAGCAGGGGCAGCTGGTGAATGTTATAGGCCAGGGAATCAAGTTTCTACTTATAAAAAAAAAGGAAGAACCTTTTAACTGTAGATAAAATGAGATGACTCAAAGTAATCTCCCTTCCAGTCATTGTAAGTATTTAAGCAGTGGCTGGATAACTGAAAAAATGCTCTCATTTGGCCATCTCTGATGGTACTGTGTTTAAGAACTGAGCTGCTAACTTAAAGGTCAGCAGCTGAAATCTACCAGCCACTCCTTGGTAACCCTATGGCCAGTTCTCCTCTGTCCTTTAGGGTCGCTATAAGTCAGAATCAATTCAACAGCAATGGTTTGGTTTAACAGGAGGTCCCTTATGACTCTTAAAATTCTATAATTCCTTGACCTCTACCAATGATTCTGTTACTGCTGTGATTAACAGAGTAGGAACAACATGTAAAAAAAAAATACAGCAGTTGAGGTCCCTGTCAAGTAGGAGAATTAGGGTGCTTGCTGTGATGGGAAGGAGTTAACTCTGGCTGTTCCTCTGAGATACAGCAGGGCTTTGCTCGGAGAATCTGAAGAAGTGTGTGTGTGTACATCCGTACATATACACACACATTGTGCATACACCACCTGTATATGTATACACACACACATACATACACACAGGTATGTATGTATGTTTATACACATGCGTGTGTTATAATATATGTAAATATATATCATATTATAATTTAGGGCTAATTTCTGTTCCATGTGCATTTTCACTTTTGGTAGAGAATACTTTTTTTTAAGAATCACGTACCTTTTTTTCCATTAACTTTTTATACTTGGTAAAGAAAGAGTGCTGACCTTATAGGCTTTGCTTTGACATCCTGACCACAATGCTCTATCTTACTCACTACCATCTTGCTTCTCTGAAGAACAGGAAATTACCAGACTGATACCAATCATTTTAACCCAGTTTAACTGTTTGTGTCATGGTAGCTTTTATACTTACTGAATAATTCCATATTTATTTCACAAAATTTCTTTTCTTAGTACTGGTTTTGTCCCCTAAACAGGGGTTAATAAGGACATTGTACAAAAATAAATGGTATTATAGGGATATTTGGCACCCTAAAGTATAATTTCCCCCTTTTACTTTTAGTAAACAAACTTTTATTAAACACAGATCACATCTTGTGTTTTCTCCTTAAAATTTGAATGGGAATGGCTTATAAGGGGGGTAAATTTGACACTTTTGTTCATCTGTGTAGCGTTTTTCTGGTTTTGTTTTTGTTTCTTAATCTTATTCATTTCTTCCGAGTTAATACTTGTTTTCTTTTTGATAGGCCATGATGGTTTCAGAAAATTTCAATATAGAAGCCCCTAACTATTTGTCCGAGGGATCTGAAATTCTCATTTACGCCAGACAAGATTCCCAGTGCGTTGATTGTTTCCAAGCCTTTCTGCCTGTGCACTACCGCTATCATCGGCCACACAGTAAAGATGGAGAAACCTTTATTGTGGTCAATAACCCAGATTTATTGATGTACTGTGACCAAGGTGAGGGTCGCAAATCTTTCTGAGGGCTGAAAATAAAAATAAAGGTATGGTGGCAAGTCTGCAGAAATGACAAAAGCATGTTTCTTATTTTCAAATATTTTCATTACAAAATAAAACATAGATATAGAAAAACTTTACAAATATATAAAAAGCTCAACCAAACCCATTGCTGTCGAGTTGATTCCAACTCATAGTGACCCTGTAGGACAGGGTAGAACTGCCCCATAGAGTTTCCATGGAGTGCCTGGTGTATCCGAACTGCTGACCTTTTGGTTAGCAGCCATAGCACTTAACCACTATGCCACCAGAGTTTCTGACAAATATATTGCTTAGTGGATTAATATAAGGCAAATACTACTAACCAGGTCAAGAAATAGAACTTTGCCAGCTACCCTAGCAGCAGTTCTATGTGCCCTGTCCCAATCACAGCCTCCTTACTCCTTCTAAAACGATCCCTCTCTCCTGACTTTGTTTTACTTCCTTATGTTTCTTTATAATTTTATCACCCAACTGGCCATAACTTAGTCTTGCCCACTTTAAAAATTTTTGTTATCTCCATTACGTCTCTTAATTTACAGATTTCCCCTCTATTCCTTTCTTTAAAATTTCCCTGTAGAACAACAGGGGCCATCTGACCTGTAAAATGTCTTGTAACTTCGGGTTTTGCTGATTGCACTCAGGAGCAGCTCAGCATGCTCCTCTGATCTCTTTATTTCCAGGAAATTGGCAGCTGGGTCCCTGGGTGTGATCGGATTCAAATCTGATTCCTTTGACCCGACTCTAGGGTGGTGCTATGTTCTTTTATCAGGAGGCCCTGTAATGCCTGGTTGTGTCTCTTTTTGTGATGTTAGTAGCCTTTGATTTTCGTTACCTAGATCCATTCATAAATAAATGCATTTATTTATAGATCCATTCATGCAGAGGGGGTTGCCAAATAGTGATAGTTTAATTCTATTTTTTTGTTACGTTTCCCACGTCTACTATGTGGCACTAATATCGTAGGAGAAAGACAGCATAGATGCTTGATTCTTTCCCTTTATTTACTAGCTTTTAAGATAATGAATTAGTTTTCTGTCATCCTCAGAAGGTGACTAATCAGTTTTAAAATATTGATGAATTTTAATATATTTCAAGGAGCCCTGGTGGCGCAGTGGTTAAGTGTTCATTAGTTATTGAAAGGTCAGTGGTTCAAACCCCCCAGTGGCTGCAGAGAAAAGACCTGGCGATCTGCTCCTATAAAGATTAATTACGCCTAGAAAATTCTATGAGGCAGTTCTGCTGTGTCCTATAGGGTCACTATGGGTCGGAATCGACCTGACAGCATATAACAGCAGAACAGCGTATTTGAGTTTCAATCAGTTGCATTTCTTATCATTATTAAAGCCCAAAGCATCCTGTTTTTGGACAGTGAAAGCCCCTTTAGGTTGGCTTCTGAGTCCTTTTAATGTGACCCTAGTAGATTTTGATAGTTTACAAGCTATCTAGTGTAACAAGATGTTCTAGGCCCATTTTGTGCATTTCTTGCCCCTGACCTGAAATCAGCCATTTCTCCACGAAAACCTGGTTTCTTTTAGTGAAGTATAATATGGACGGTAAGGATGCTAATTACTCCTGGGTTGGTCATTTTTTCCAGGTCTTTTCAGAGGACAGGTGCATACACATTCACACACATACGTATACTCATACGCATACTACCATCATCAATGATTACTAGAAACTTTTTTTTGCATATTCTATCTCCTTTCTTCATCCATTTTTTAAGTTTTACCGTATCTGCATTTTCAGAGAATATAATTATTATGTTTTATATCCTTGGCTCACATTTTCTTTCTTTGAGTATCTTTACCACGTTGCTCCAATTTCATTTGGCCTGAAGCGGAGGTTGGTAAACTATAGCCCCAGGACTAAATCTGGTCGCCTGCGTATTTCTGTAAATATAGTTTTATTGGAACACGGCCACATCTCTTTGATTACACATGGCTGCCTTTGCCGTGGTAGAGTAGTTGCAACAGAGATTGTATGACCACAAAGCCTAAAATGTTTTCTACCTGGCCCTTTAAGAAAAAGGTTGCCGACCCCTGACCTAAATTGTTAAGATGTTGAATTTTTTTCCTTTATAAGTCGTATGTTCTTTTTGTCTAAGTCTTCTTTCATGTCTTATGTCATTTTCTAAAAGTCTATTAGCCTGTTTTGAAATAGTTTTAATTTTAGTCTGTTTTATGGGCATCTCTTTCTGGTGTGCTTTTTGTTACCTGAAGGAACGTTACTCTGCTCCGTAGTCCATTCTTCACTTTTGTATGAACCTTCTCTTCCTTTCAGTTTCATTATCCCTGCTTTCCTCAACTTTAAATTCACGCTCATCACTTTCTCTTCAGTGTGAGCCTTTGTCCTGAAAGGGAGTCTTGATAGCTTGGTTTTGAGAGTTCATAGGGTCCAGCCCTCTAGACCATACTGGACTCCTTATACTCACCTGTTTTTAAAGTGGTAAAAAAAAAAAAAAAAAAAAAAAGTGGTAAAAGCCCCTGCAATTCACCTGCTTTTCTCAATTTGAACACCCTGCGCTTTCCAGTGGCTTAGTGGTTAAGAGCTATGGCTGCTGACGAAAAGGTTGGCAGTTCAAATCCACCAGGCACTCCTTGGAAACCCTATGGGACACTTCTCAGTCCTATAGGGTTGCTGTGAGTTGGAACTGACTCAGTGGCAATGGGTGCTTTCCAGTAATATCTGTTGGGTATTTGGGGTTCTCTTGTTCTCAGGTCCTTTACTTGTCCCTTTGTTTCTTTCTGTTTCTTCCTGCACAGATCCTGGGTTGAAAGACTTTTGGCTTTTGGTATTTTGTCTCCACTTGCATGTATTTTGTGATTTGAGGAAATCCTTTTTCATCTAGTTTTGTTCTAAATGTTGTCCATGAATTTTTGGTTTTGTTCTCTGATTGTTCTCTTTTTATGTGGAGATTTGAATAAATGAAAAAACTATACTTTTGCCATCTTCAGTTTTCCCAGAATCAAGCCTTTTTTCTTTAAGAGGCTCTTTTAAGATTTTGGCTCTTCGCGGGTCTAAATTTGGGCTGACAGAATGTTTACAAAAGTCAGTAGCACTTTTACTAAGGACTGGCAGATAGAAAGTTTTTAATCCTATGTCTACCACCATACATTTCATTATAAGAAAGTAAAAAAGTGTTCAACTCTATTAGCTCTCTTCATCCAATCTAGTTTTCTGTCTCTACTGATGGTACCTTTTACTTACCCTAGATAAAATTTGAAGATGAGCAAGCATGTGGGATTCTGTTACTGTTTGGTTTTTTCATCTGAGTGTTTTTTATATAGGTATGTTTACTGTGTGAAATCTATCGGGCTGTACAATTCTACTTCTCGGCAGCCTTCATAATTCTGCCGTTTCTTAGGCATTCACATAGTAGCTCATTGCTGTCAAGTTAATTCCAACTCATGAGGACCCTGTAGAACAGAGTAGAACTGCCCTACAGGGTTTCTAAGGAGCAGCTGGTGGATATGAACTGCTGGCTTTTTGGTTAGCAGCTGAGCTCTTAACCACTCAGCCTGCTAAAATGAAACAGCATTTGAGAAGTGGGTTCAACTCATATATGTGTGTGCTCTGTTAAAATGTTATAATACCCATATACTAACATGAAAGACTTAGGTTAGGTTCAATACAAGTCTAACCTCTCTGGTCCAAATACAGGTTTTCTGACATCTTGTTCTACTACTTTTTTTCCCCAGAGTTTCCAATTTTGAAATGTTGGGCTCAGTCAGAAGTGGGAGCTCCTTGTACTTTGAAGAATAAAGATACCTGCCAGTGGAAAAATATGAAATATAAATCAGTAAGCTAATGTTTTTTTGTTACTTTTGATTATGCTGCCTCCTTTAAAATTCCATAATGTTTTGGCTACATTTAAGGGATTAGTAAGCATTTTATATTATGCCATGGAAAGCTAGGAGTGGTTTTGTTTGCTTTTGATGTTGTTCCTTTGCTACCGATGGCTGCAGTGGTTCTTCACTTGAGTAGAATCATAAAAAAAAAAAAACAGTGGTTCTTCACTTGAGTAGAATCATAGAATCGTTTAATTTTGGGGCTGGAGACTCAGGGTTAGTCTCATGCCTCATTAAACCAGAGCTTAGGCATAGTTGATAAGCTTTTTAAAGGTGCGGAATGGCAAAGAAAAACAGTGACATGTCCATCTGGTTTTCCTTTCTAAACAAAATTTTATTTTTTTATGGAACTTTTTATTATTTTTTGAACAACAAAACAAATTCGTTAACTTTGGTATTTTACATAGAGCAAGTGCAAGAAGGAAAATAAAACCCTAAGTGGTGTTTTAACTGTGATAAAGATTCTAGATAGTTACATTGCTGTTCTGTATGTAAGTCTAGACTGCTGCAGGTCATTTTTGTAGCTTCGGCCACCCCAATGTGTTTTTAGTCATTAAGTTAGGGGTGATTTTAAATGCGCTGTTAACAGTGGCCCTTTCTTAGGAGCCTACTGTTTTCTTCTTATCCTCTTTAGTTAACATAGTCTACTTCTTTCCCCTTTTCAGAGTGGTAAGTCTTTAAACAATTCATTTCTCCCCCACCCCCCTTTTCTTATCCCTTTCTTCCTCTTTTATGAACTGCCTTTTAATGCATGCTTGCGCATCACCGTTTCTTGCTGTTCCTAATTCTCTCTAAGGCCTGCTTTCTTTGGTTGAATGGCACAAGCTATGTCATCACTTTTACAACTGACTTTTTTTTACAAGGAATCAAATGAGTTTGCAACAAAAATAAACTTAGAATTTACCTAAAACCAGCAGACACCATAAATGTCAATCAGATAAACTTAAAACAGTTTTGTCCAAACGTACTATTGTGAATATTTGGATACTTCTACGTCTCTCTACCAGCTAGCTCCGAAAAGAGCTACTTACACTGAAGGCTTCCTACAAAGTGCTATTGCCCTTTTGTACTGGAGAGTTTCCTTTGAACGGACAGTTGGGAAGATGGACAACTGTGTTAACACCTTATGCACTTAGAGTGAATTGCCGTTGTCATATGGTGCCTGGTTTTTTTCAGACTCTGAAATGGATCTGGAGAGTTGCACTTAATATTTTTATGTGAATGGAGAGTATGGTTAATATTTACTTATGATTCATTGATTAAAAAATATTGGTAATATGCATCGCTACAAAATAAGTAATTATACTCTTAAAACATTTTGAATTCAGTTCTGTTTAAAACTATGGAACTTGAAATAAGGGGTCGTAATTAAGCATTTTCACTTTTTTTTTTTAACTTGATGTTATATTTCTTGATTATATATGTTTTATATGCCAGAAAAATAGGTGACCGTTACTAAGGTTGTGACTTACACTGAGGTTTGATTAAGTTGCCTTTTGTTGAAGGATAATTTACAGATAGGGTTTTGTTGCAGATTGGGTTGGTAACTTTTTTTTATGTGAAATTATAATCCAAGTACTTATCTAGTTAGAAACTAAAAATAAAAGTATTCCCAAGTTACCTAAATTTTAATGTTTTTTTAAAAACCTATTTTAGAACCATAATCTTTCCCAAGCTTTCTAACTAAGCCCTTCAAAAACAAATAGAAATGAAGTTAAGCAGAGAACTCTTGAGTTGCTAGTCAGTATTACAACTAATTTATTGTTGTGGTAACAGCTTAGGGCACAATCAGCTTGTGCAATTTGTCAGTAACAAACTTTTTAAAGCTATTTGTGGGGAGAGACAGAGAAACAGAGGAGTGAATGGATACTTCAGTTTTATTCTTGTTTTAATGTTTTTCCTTTAGGACTTCAACTTAGAATTTTTCATTCTAATGTGAGTTATAGTAAAAGGAAGTAAATGTTTATAGTCATTAAAAAATTTTTTTTAAAGAACACACTTGATTCTATGTAAAAAGTAGAAAAAGTCAGAACTAATGAGAATTTAAGAATTATTGTGGGAATTGAGCCTAATTCTGTAACATTGAATGAAATGTTGGATCCAGAAGAGCCATTCAGATAATAATGCTACGTTTAGTGTAACACATTGACTGAAAGATATTTCAAAAAAGAAAGGAAATGATCAAGTTAAAAATCAGAGAAATTGTGGTCTCAGCTCAGGATGTGCGTTTTAAATGGTGTCCATTTAATTTCTCTATCCCTCTCTCTCCATAGGTAAATAAAAATGTGACACTACGGGTTCCAGTGGGCCTGACCGTACATACCTCTGTAGTGTGTTCTGTGACTCTGCTTGTTACAATCCTGTGTTCTACGTCGATCCTTGTGGCTGTTTTCAAATATGGTCATTTCTCCCTATAAGTTTTTGAAGCTGAACACTTTCCATAAACCTAAAAAAGACCTATTCATTTGTGACTAGAAGTGTTTTTCTAAAATTATGTGATTACTTTTTTAAAAATGTATTTAATAGAATTATGACTGCAATTATGTTTACTAGAGGAAACTTAATTGTTCTCAGCTGATTCCAAAATTTAGCGTTCTGTTGTGTAGATTCTTGATAATCCTCAAACATCAAGTGCCAGTAGAGGAAACTTAATTTTGTTAAATTAACATCTATTTTATGAGAATATCTTCATTTTGGACAAATGAGACAAATCATTCTCTTTTTGTGAGAAGGAACCTTCAATTTAAGATAAAAATTGAGAAAACCATTATAAATAAGAAAAAAATAATTTGGATGAATCAGAAGCTTACTTGAACTTTAATTTCCTGAGAATATTAAGGCATTTATCCAGAGTTTCAAAGAAAACTATTTAAATAGGTCCGCTAAGTAATTATTAATATCATAATTGACTTTAAGATGATTATAGCATCTCCATTCTCCTTTCACATTTTGTAGTTTTTTTTTTTTTGATGTATGAATTGTCAAAGGACTTGATGAAACTAAGTACTAAGGTTTAATATATATGTGTCAGGAAGACAACTGAGGTTGTCATTTTAGAGGGTATATTTTATTAAGTTTTACATTTATAAAAAAATGGAATCTACAAGTGATTTAAAAAAAAAACAAAGGGTCTTGATTTACTGTTATAAAAAAAAAACTGTTATAGTTGGGGGAAAAAAAAGAGTAAGTGCCACAGGTTAATTAAGAAATAAAATTTTAGGGCAAGCACATTCCAGGATAGAAGTCAGTAAACCAGGTATATTGGCATTGTTTATGTAGAGTAATGTATAATACATTTATATATGCTATGACTGCTTAACGTCCTAAAACATTCTAGTGTTTTTATGGAAATAAATCTCTTTATAATTTGACATGTACGGCTTGACTAGTCAGAGCAATTCTTTTTGAAGTTGTGTTTGACACAGTACTGAAAAAGGCAATCCAATGCCATGTCATTGTTGTTAGGTGCCATTGAGTCAGTTCTGACTCATAGCAACCCTGTGTACAACAGAACGAAACGCTGCCCTGTCCTGCACCATCCTCACAATGGTTATGCTTGAGCCCATTGTTGCAGCCACTGTGTCAAGCCATCTCCTTGAGGGCCTTCCTCGTTTTTGTTGACCCTCTAGTTTACCAACCCTGATGTCCTTCTCCAGGGATTGGTCCCTCCTGAGAACATGTCCAGAGTCCATGACAGGAAGTCTCTCCATCCTTGCTTCTAAGGAGCATTTTGGCTGTACTTCTTCCAAGACCGATTTGTTCGTTCTTCTGGCAGTCCATGGTATATTCAATATTTTTCACCTACACACTAATTCAAAGGAGTCAATTCTTCTTCGGTCTTCCTTATTTAGTGTCCAGTGCTATAAAGCAGAAATATTAAGAGATCTTTAAAATGATTAACCCAGTCTGTTTACATAGACTGAAAGAATTTTGTATATTGAAAGAAGAAAGTGTTCCCTCTTTTACAAGCATTTCTTCTTCTATGGGATTAATAAGGTGGCATTGAAATGGAATTATATGTAAGTGAAATTCAGTAACATCAACAGACAACATTTTGGAATATGGTTAAACAGATGAGGGAACATGGTACTGTTTAACCTCTTTTAATAGTGTGTATATATAACTTTTTTCTTTTGCACATCAAACCAAATTTTACTGATATTTAAACAAGCTTTCAAGTTAATATTTGGGATTTTATCTTGGAACATAGTTCAGTCATTTACTCATTTATACAGGTATTCAGAAGTGTAATAAAAAATACGAGTGTGAATGAAGAAAACTTTGATCTGACTCTTCTTGCCTGAAAAATGGTTACAGATGTCTTTGCTTTTGATACAGTAAAACATTTCTGGTTTGACCTCTTTATTCATGATTATATTATCTTCTTTGGATACTTAAAAAACGAATAAGCACTTTATTTTTAAATCAGTTTTGCAACCTTAGTTATGCCTTGGAAAGGATGTTCTATTTTACCCAGCATTTTTGTGTGTTTTATGATGGGAAGAGTTTTTAGGTTATCTAATAGTCTGCTCTATCATTCCTTGATTCTTTTTTCTCCTGTATCCTCCATGTCAATTGAGAATTTTTGCTTTACTAAGATAAGCACAATCTCGGTACCTCTCTCCATTTCCACTGCTATCTGCCTAGTGCAAGTCGTAATTATTGCCTCCCTAGTTCATTTCCCTTCTATTCTTGAATCTCTGTACTCCATTTAACAGTCTAGTGATCTTGAAGTGTAAACAAGATAACTTCACTTCTCTGCTCAAACCCTTTAATTAGCTTCTTAGAATAGTCTGTGCTCCTTACTGTGGCATTTAAGGTCCTTCGTGACCTGAATCTCATCTACTCTAGTGTTTTCTCATACTACTGTATCCTTCTTGCACTAAGCTCCAGCTACACAGACCTTCTTAACCTAAGGCTGCAAGCCTTTTTCTTCTCCCCTCTGGCTGCAGTGCCTTCCCTTGGGTCCTTCTCACAGCTGTCTCTTTCTCATCTTTCCGTTCTCAGCTTAAATGTCATTTCTTTAAAGAGGCCTTCTCTGGCCACCCTATCCAAAACAATCTCCCCTAAATTTTTTCTCATACCAGATACCACTCTTTCAATTATTGTGTTTTCATATTTGTGAGCTCAGAAAGGCAAGGGCTTTGTTTATCTTGTTCAGCCTTGTATTCATGGTGCTTAACAGTGTCTAGTACAGGTTAGACATTCAAATATTTGTAGACTCAGTGAATA
This sequence comes from Elephas maximus indicus, assembly GCF_024166365.1. Taxonomy (NCBI): domain Eukaryota; kingdom Metazoa; phylum Chordata; class Mammalia; order Proboscidea; family Elephantidae; genus Elephas; species Elephas maximus. Next base: position 18,276,065 of record NC_064819.1, read on the forward strand.
CATTGGTGAACTCCTCTGTGGATAAAACACAGGAATTTGTCTCAACTTGCAAACAGGTGAGATGTAATTTAGCAGCAAAATATGCTAGAGGTTTGTAGGTAAAGGAGCAAAATGAACAATGAATTCCCAGAAGCAAATGTTCTGGAGCAGATTCATATAAGAGCAATCATCTGTCAACATCTTTGGAGCCTATACTGAATTAAATGAAGCCAGACGGACGTCCTTCTTAATACAAAGAATGGAAAAAAAAAAAAAAAAATGCCCACTATTGAACTACAATTCCCAGCAGCCCTCGCGCCAGCCCGCCTGTTAGGAGGCGGTGCTCGTCTCCGCCCCGGGGCGCGCCAGGCCAGGGGGCGGGGGCGAGGGGCGGGTGGGGCGGTGCTCTGGGCCCGCCTCTGCCCGCTCCCCGCCGTCGCCCTCCCCCAGGGTTGTGGCCACGCGCAGCGGCGGCGGTTGTTCCGCTTCCCCTCCGGCCCCGGCCGTCGCCATTGCCGAAGGCTCCCTGCCCTCCCTTCCCCAGCGCCCGCGGGGCTCGGGCTGCCGCTCGGCCTAGCGGTAGCGGCGGCTGCGCTCCAGCCCGGCTCTCCTTCCCGCCCCGCTTCCCCTTCCCTCCCCTCCCCACGCCGCACGCTTCCCGGGGCGGCTCCGGAGCCCGCCGGGAGCTCGGACGGAGGCGCCTGGCCGGGGCGGGACCCTTCCTCGCCTGGGGTGAGTGTGGCGGCAGGCCGGCCCGCCGGCCCGGGGGGCGGGCAGCCGCTCTCCTTCCTCCCCCTCGCTCCGCGGCCTAGCGGGTGGGAGCGGCCCTGGGACAGCCGACCTGCGGCGCGCGGGGCCGGGGAGCCGCCACCTGCGTGCCTGGGACCGCGGCTCCCGGGGCGGTGGCTCATTGTCTGCTCCCTGGGGCTGTCTGCTCCGCCGGCTTCGCCCGCGGTGGGAAGCCCGCCGGGCTGCGCTGGCCTCGGTCTCCCCGGACCCGGCCCTGCCCGGAGCGGCGTCGCGCCGCGGGCTCTGCCCTCTCTCGGTCTAACCTTCCGTCCGTTCCAGCCGCCTCCCTTTCTCGGCTGGCTAATGCTGGACCGGACCTCTCGGCTGTTAGTCCTCGATTTCCCCTCTCTTCCTGCTTCTCAGCCCCTCCGTGCTCGCTGTCTGTCCGCCCAGCTTCGTTGCTTAGGATACTCTCTCGAGACCCTAACTTTTTTCTCACCTCCAATCTGTAACCTCTTCCATATCCCGCAAAAGTAGAAACCTATAGTTTCCCGGGGAGTTGAGGGCTTCCCCTCAAGAACAGAACTCTTGGATCTTTTCATGTTTCTTGTTTGATCTTCAGCCAGGAAGTGAATATTTGCGTCTTTAGGTAACTTGGGTTAAGGTAACTTGACTTTTTCACCATGTTTGGCAAAACGTTGCCCCAGATTCCTCGGTGGCCTCGACCTTTTGGCTAATTTAAAGATCCTCGAAAAACTGAAGTGTAAAAAGTTATTGCGGTTGTCGGTCGTGTGTGTTCGTTTTGATGGGGCTACTCCCGGGGCCGTGTGAGCGTGATTTGTTTCCTCCTTGATAAACAGTGCCAGCTCCCATTGATATCATTGTAGCAATTCAACTTTCCAGTGGATCGCTTTTGTTTTGTTTTGTTCTGTTTTCTTCTTTAACCTCTGTAAAAAGACAGTCAAAATGGTTAGGCCTAAAATTAGACAGCGACGAGCTGTGTTTTGGATCAAGGTTGTGGACGTCACGTTTTTTTCCCCTGCTGTGTTTGACTCTTCCGCTCCTGTTAAGTAGGCAGGATATTGAAATGTACAAGAATTTGCTCCGGGGATTGTCCGGAGAATAACCTTAAATAAAGTCAGATTGGGATGAACACAGTGCACAGTAATTTTTAAAGCAGGTTGAAACTTGTCAGTTTTGCCAGAAGCTCTGTGGCACTTGTAACACACACAAGCTCGTTCGTATCTCATTACAGGGTCGCGATGAGTCGGAAGAGATTGACTGGAAGGCAAGGGGTATATACTTGTATATATATATGTTTATATATATCTATATATGTGTGTAATTTAACGGAAAGCCTTGTTCATGTTCTATAGAGGGTATTGATTTAAAGCAACTCTTTCATCCTTGGCTTTAAAATCTTTCCCATCTATTAATTAGCCAATAACACTGATTTACATTATGAAAACTGAACTTCAAAATGGTTTTGACCTGTGATATATATATAGTCTGAAACTCTTTTCCAGATTTGGCTGAAAGGGGTTGACCTAAAGTCAGTGTATTTTCTGTTTTCCCTGAAGAGTCCATTGTTATTTTTCTTTCCAGCAGAGTCTGAAAAAATGGCTTAGTACTGAATTTCCATACTGTCATCATTTGGTGGTATCATGAGTCCTTAACTTAGTGAGAGGCCCTGTTGGAATAAGGGGTTAGGGTGTAGAAATGTTGGAGTGTGAAACGTGTGGCCTGTTGATGTCTTCTCTGGCAGTTCTTTCTATAAGCAGATATTATTTATTAAGGTGTTCCACTTCCACTAGGCCTTGATTCCTGGTTTAACATTATGCAGAGAGTTGTTCTTTAGGACTTTGTGATATTTAATACGAACCTTGCAAACCCAAATTCATAAAGTGATAGTAAATGAGTGAATAGTGATTCTATGGCTCTCTGATCTTATGATAGGCAGGTTTCCAGGTAGGTGTGGTCGACAGTGTTTTATATTTCCTTCCAATTATACTTTTTTAAAAAGAGAACTTGTTCAGGTAGCTAAGGGTAAAATTTCAATGAAACATTTTAAAAAAGGAGAGCTTGTTCAAGAAGCTGTAGATAAAATAAGTAGATACTATGAAATTCTTCCTATCTTTAATCTAGGACTCCCTGGGTGGTGCAAATGATTCATATACTCGGCTACTAATCAAAAGGTTGGAAGTTCAAGTCCACCCAGAGGTGCCTCAGAAGAAGGGCCTGGTGATCTAATTCTAAAAAACCGACCACTGAAAACCCTGCGGAGCACAGTTCTGCTCTGACACACACTGGGGCACCATGAGTTGGAATCCACTTGACAGCAACTGTTTTTCATCTTTAATCAGTTGATACTGATTATTCTAATAATACTCTTAAGTTCAAATATAATGTTTCTTTCCACATTCTTCATTTATAATTTTAGATTAAAACTTGAAACTGTGCCCTGTTCAAAGCTGTAAGACTTCAGGGTTCTGATCAATTTGTTCTCAAAAGCCCGAACGTTAGCCCTTAGTTAGAGGGCTGATTCCAAGTTAAGCAGAGGGAAGGTGTTAAGTTACTTAAAAATAGCACATCTAAGTCCTTCCTTTTTTATCCCTCTCCTACCTTGACAGAAGCTGAAAGGGAAGGAAAATATAGTCTCTCCCTCCCATCCCTGCACCATGATAATAGTTGTTTTTTTTCTGTGGTCAGAATTGAGTCTCCTTCCTTCTTCACACCTTCAGGATAACCAACCTGGTTAAGAGTAGTCAGTGTGAGCATTCATTCAGGATTACATTAGTGCATTAGTACTTACCATGTGTATCGAGTATAGCATAGTGGTTAGGAGCTGGAGACCTGGGTTTGAATCCTAGCTCTTTTACTGGCCTTAGGCAAGATACACGTTCTTTTCAAGATCTGATTTTCTCATCTATAAAATGGAAATAATAATAATATAATAATAATTTCATAGGGTTTTCTAGATCAAGTGAGATAATGCGGGTAAACAGCTTAGCAACTGCAGTGCTTAAGTGCTTAATAAATGTCCATATTCATTGTAAAATACATTATACTTTTAATTGCTTCTACAGCAACCAAACTTAGATTTAAAACTGCTTTCTGAAAGAGGTTTGAATCATAGAATCAAGTTTCTGAGTCCATAACTGTTAAATTTTTTCGAGAATAACAAGTTTGTCAAATTTAAAATGCATACATATTTCTCATAGAAAATTTGAGTAGTGAAAAGTATTAAGAAATAGGGCAAAAATCACTCTAGTCTCAGCCCTCAGAAAAGACCATAACAGATTTAGAATTTTTTTTTTTAATTCCAAAAGCAGAGCATGCTCTTTATAAAAGGTTCAAGTAAGTTGATTCCGTAGAGCAAACAATGAAAATTACTGTTCCCTTACTTTCTAGTCCGACGTCTTAGAGGTACCCACTATTAAAAGTTTTGTTTTATTTATGCAAAGAAACAAGCACTTATTGTGTGTGTAGCTTTTTCTTTGATTTTTTAGGATAAAAAATCTGATAATTAAATATTGTGTTCCAAATCAATACATACAAATTGCACCTCCTCTTTTTAACAGTCATAAGATACTCTGTTATATGGCTGTACTTTAACTATTCATGTTCATTGTGTTTTTCCAATTTCAACAATTAAAACTAGAGCCTTAACCCCCATGACTGTGGCCCCTGGAATCCTGCTAACTCAGAACTGAAGCTACTTCCGAGGCCTACTTTACAGTCAAAGATTAGACGGGCCTATGAAACAAACTGTAACACACGTGAAGAACGTGCTTCTTACTGCAGTCAAGTATAGGAGACTGAATGGGCAACTTCTGCCCATAGGCAAGACAAGAAGTCAGTAAGGGACAGGAAAACTGAATGAATGGGCACAGAAAATGACATGAGGAACCCAGGAGGGAAACGGAAGGGGGGAGACTTCTGACACTGGGGGTCGCAAGCACCGTCAAAAAACAATTTGGTGGGTATATAAATTTTTTAATGAGAAACTAATTTGCACTGTAAATTTTCACCTAAAGCACAGTAAAATTAAAAAAGAAAGCTGTACATTTGAAGGGGGGAGGGGGAAAAAACTAGAGCTTTAATGAACCTTCCTTGTATGTATATCTTTGTTCACATGGGTGTGTATAGTATTTCCATAAAAGAGATTTAATTTTAAATCTTGATGCCTTTTAAATTTTGATGGTAAATTGCCTTCCTGAAAGGCTAATACAGCCTTCACTTCCAATCTACGATGATGAGAGTATCTGTTTCCACTTAGCCTCAACATTAGTGAGATGCGTTCTTATTGAATTGCGGAAACTCTTTACATGTGATAGATTTTAATCCTTTGCCTTATTTTTAAGGTTTTCCCCATTCTACCTTTACGAAAACATTCTTCTGTATTTTCTCTTGGTACTTTTAATAATTGTTGTTTAATCTTAATTCTTGTAGAATTTTTTGTGCATGATAGGGTAAGAGACTTTTAAAAATATCAAATGGTTTTGCTACTGAAATACAGGTATAAAAACATTTTAGAAGTACAAAAGTGGCGTGAAAATTAGTGGGATCATAGAAATTGGGAGAAGAAATAATGTAGTGTGTTTATTGTAAGCATCACATCTGAAAAGAGAGAAATAGTCTCATTAACTCCTACCTGTTGTCATCTAATTCATCCTCAGCCTTCAACACACAGCTTTTGAGCATAGTTTTCTTTGGGAGTCTTTTCTGATCTCCACTATGATTTGGATACTCTTCTCGGTTCTCTTAACATGTTTCTAGTGTGCTGAAAACTTGGGTTACTCACCTGGAAAATGAGAGTTATTTCTCAGTTTCTGTCAGTTGAAACTAATCAAAGAGGAAGGCGTAAGGAAGAACCCAATAATGTTGGTTAAAAATGGCACGCACATGCACACATGCATATACTGGCACTTTTAACCCATGTTGCTGAGTTTTTCCTTTTATCTTTCTAATCAAACTGTTACATTGATATTTAGCTATTTTTTCATCTAAATGTTTAATAGGTTTTCAAAAAATTAAAAGCTTTATTTCAGTTTTGAGTTTATTTCATAAGAACAAAGTGCATTTTAAGGCATATTCTCAGCTTCTTAGAAATTAATCTTTAATTTTGAGATTATTTAGTATTTTATAGGCTTCTGAATGAGACAGAATTGGTGTATAATAAACACCTGAGCAACAAGACAGAGGCAAAGCATTTAGACAAAATTTCAGGTGCTCTAAAGAGCAAATTATTTAAAAATAAGTTACATTGGTAAATGTAATGTGGAAATATTTGTCAGATGTTTGATAAAGTATCTCCATTGTAAATTCTTCCCAGATTTTTCCATCCTCCTGATTACATATTTGAAAAAATGAAGTTTTTAAAAAAAAATACCCTTTATACCATTACCCATCGTTAAACTACTATTGATATTTTGGTATGCTTCCTTCCAGTATTTTTCCTTCTTTATGCACATACGTAGTTTCCTTTTATAAAATTAGAATCATATTCTGTATAGATTGTTATCTTGCTTTTTTACTTAACATTAAATCTTGAACATTTCCCTGAGTTCTTTGTAAATTCCTTTTAAAAATCACCCAGCATTCCATTGTAGGGTTGTGCCTAGTTTGCTATCACTGGGTGTGTAACTTATTTGAGTTTTTTATATAAAAATGCTATAGTGAATGTCTTTCTGCATAAGTCATTCTGTTTATTCCTGATTATTATCTAAGGATGGATTCCTAAATGTGAAATTACTGAATCAAAGATATAGACATTTAAAAGCCTTAAATTGCTTCTCAGAAAAGCTTGATGTGTACATCACTAGTAGTGTGAACCCAATTCCACTCCTATCATCAGAACACCCTCATTCTTAAAGCAAATTTGCTTATTAGCTTGGCAAAAATAAAATTTAGCTTGCATTTCTTTTTTTTTTTTAACTTTTGTGAATTTGATTTATTTCCATAATTTCTCAGAAGATACAAAGAAGTAACTATATTCTTGTGTTTGCTGTTTTTATTCTCTTATGCTACTGGAGTTGAATAAAAGTTTATTTGCTGTTGTTTTCTGAGTTTGTTGTCTTCTCTGAAAATAACAGTTATTTTTGTCTCTTTTCCAATAACCAAAAATCTTGTGCTTTTTAGGTCTTTATTACATTGGCCAGAAAATCCGAGTTATGGTTAAATAAGAGAGGTGGTAATTGTCTTGGAACACTTCGTAAAAACAAGGATGATGGCAGTTGTTGGTTTTAGACAGCCTTTATTATTTAATTAGAAATGCTTTTGTTCCTGCTTTACAAAAACTGACAATGGCTTCTGAATTTTATCAAATGTTTTTGTAATACTTATTTAGGTGATGATATGGTATTTCTTCTTTTAACTGTTGAGAAGGGCATATAAGAGTAAATTTGCTAATACCCGAAGGTACCCTAAGGCATATATTATGAGGAACCCAAACTCCATTTATATTGGTCAAAAACCAAACCCGTTGCTGCAGAGTCAATTCTGATTCTTAGTGATCCTGTAGGACAGAGTAGAACTGCCCCATAGGTTTTCCAAGGAGTGGCTGGTGGATTTGAGCTGCCAGCCTTTTGGTTAGCAGCCAAGCTCTTAACCACTGCACCACCAGGGCTCCCTGTATTAGTCAAATGTACAGAATTTACTGAAAGGATAGAAGAAAATCTCATAGAAATTTAGTAATAGTAAACAGGCCATATGGTAAGTCCTGTAGTTTTTAGTCTATTCAAGTGTCGTTGTTCGTGAATCAGTTTTGGTAATGTATATTTTCCCAGATCGTATATATTTGTTTAGATTTTCAATTTTACTATTATATAATTATATATAGTATTTCCTTATAGTTCTATGGTATTCCATTTCTTATTTTTTTTTTCTTGATTAGATTTGCCAGCTGTTTGTCTACTTAGTGAGTTTTTAATTACCAGCTTTGAGATTCACTTAATCTACTGATTTTCTGTTTTCTAATTTACTGGGTTTTTTTACTTTTAACTTTACTTCATTTCTTCATTCGCTTTCTTATAGTTTTTCTAACTTGATGAATTCTTAGTTCAGTTTTCTTCAAGTAATAAAAGGATTTGAGGTTCTTAATTTGCCTCTGAGTATAGCTTTGGTTGCACTCTAATGTATGTGAATGATGTTCTCATATTAATTACTTTCCAAATAGTAGTTCTACTTTTGGTTCCCTATTTGACTCAAGAGGTGTTTAGGAAACTTCTGTTTGCTTCTCTATTTTCTTGCATTGTTGTCAGAGACTATAATACTTTAAATTTATTGAGGTTTTCCTGTGACTTAAAGCGTAATCCAGTTTGGTAAATGTTCTGCTGTGAAAACTTAAAAAGAACATTTTCTGTTTGCAGGGTACGGAGTTTTATATATACCTGCTCATTAGACCTTAATTGTTCAAATTATCTGTTCTTATTAATTTTTTAATTATTTAAATCTGTAAAAGATGAGGCAGCATTTGTTTCTGGAAAGCTTGTTCTCACATCAGGACCTTTTACATTTTTGTTTTCTCTGCCTGAATACTACCCTTTATGTCACTGTTTTAAATAAGCTTTCCTGATCACGTGTCTAAAATAACTTCAGCCCTGGTGGCACAGTAGTTAAGCATTTGGCTGCAAACCTAAAGGTTGGCAGTTTGAATCCAGCTGCTCCTTAGAAATCCTGTGGGGCAGTTCAGCTCTGTCCTGAAGGGTCACTGTGAGCTGGAATCTACTTGATGGCAGCAGGTGTGGGTTTTTTTTTTTTTTTAGCACCCCGCTGTTATCTGACTTCCTGCCCTTCTGTGTGTTTATGTTCCTTTACAGCATTTCAATCTGTAGTTATATAGTTTTTCATCTGTTTTTTTTTCTTTATTTGGTACTGATCTGAATGAATGAGTAGGTGTCAGTTTCTTTTATTTCTGATGATTTTTATCATATGTTTTGATGCAATATTATTTGTGCATGTGGAAGTTCTATACTGCTAAAGATCTTCCTTGTGGATTATACCTCGTCAGTAAAAGTATCCCATATTTAATATTTTTTTAATCTTGTATTTTATTTGAATTGATATTCCAGTCCATTCTTTATTCAATAAATCATGATCCAACTTTTAATCTTTCTGTGCCATTTCGTTTTAGTTGTTTCTCTTTTAATTTGAATGTAATTTATTTTTGTTTTAATCCAAAATGAATGCTTAAAACATTTCCATCTATCGTCATAGTGAGTACTTTTGGCTCTGTTCCCATCATTTTATTTAATGGTATCTGTTTTTTAATGATTCATTGCTGCTGCTTTAGTTTTCTCCTTTTAAATTATATTTGGTTGTTTGCCTTTATCTTCCGATATTTGGGATGCTGTAAGTCTATGAGTTTATAGCTTAAGTGAATTCAAGTCTAAATCTAACTTGAAAACAAATTTAAAAGTTTGATTTGTCAGCCTAAAAAAGAAAATTATATTTCGATTCCCCCGTATCTGAAGAGGAGCCCTGTTGATGCAGTGGCTAAAGAGCTATAGCTGCTGACCGAAAGGTTGGCAGTTGGAATCCACCAGCCACTCCTTGGAAATGGCGTAGTTCTACTGTGTCCTGTAGGGTCACTCTGAGTCGCAGTTGACTCAACTGCAATGGGTTATATCTGAAGAGGGGGTTGGGAGAGCATTAGTGGTTAGATGGTGGAATGCTCGCCTTCCAATTGGGAATCCAGCCAGTGTTCTTGAGATGCAGCCACCACTCGTCTGTCAGTGGAGGCTCGCACGCTGCTATGACGCTGGACAAGTTTCAACAGAGCTTCTAGTCTAAGGTGGACTAGGAAGAAAGGCCTTGCAAACTACTTCTGGAAATCAGCCAGTGAAAACCTTACGGACCACAGTGATTTGATCTGCAATTGATGATGGAGATGACGCAGGACCGACAGCATTTTTTCCATGATCTTTGGTATCTTATTCTAGGGCTTGGGGCTCCAGAATATAAATATATATATTTTCTTACATTTCATGTTTTTAACTCTATATCTTCTCTCCAGACTTTTATTTTGATAATTAAGTTCAGTTTTAACACAAATTATCCAAACTTAATTTACATAGATACTCATTGCCAGTTTTCTTAATCTTACGTTTTAAATCAATCAGCTAGGTTACATTTTCAGCTAATTTTTTTAGTAGGAGACCTGGAGGGCATGTTTTTTGAATCCTTAAATATCTTAACATCTTAGGCTTTCTGTTAATTATCTTCGTATGTGAACAACACCTTGGCTGGTTATAAATATGAAACGATTATTAAATGGCTAACGTCCTCAGAAATTCTATAGATGTTGTTCTGTGTTGTGTTACACTGTCGTAACCTTACTCCCCACCCCCCCACACAGTTTTTCCTATGCCTGGATGGTGGTAGGGTTTTCCTTTTCATTCAGATATGTTGACAAATTGTGTCTTATACATTGTTATGGATTGAATTGTATCCCCCAGAAATACATTTTGTAAAAAAAAAAAAAAAAAAATTTTTTTTTTTTTTTTAAACCTGTATGCCTGTGGTTATAATCCATTTGGGAATGAGTTTTCTGTTTGTTAATGAGGCAGGATTAATACAGGGTGTGCCTTGAATTAATCTCTTACAAGAGATAAAAAGAGCAGATTAGGCAAGAAGACATGGGGAATACATGCCAACCACGTGAAGATCATCAAGGAACCAAGGAATAAGGACCCTTGACCAGAGCAGAGAGAGAAAGCTTTCCCCTAGAGCCAACACTCTGAATTCAGACTTCTAGCCTCCTAAACTGTGAGAAAATAAATTTCTGTTTGTTAAAGCCACCTACTTGTGGTATTTCTGTTCTAGGTATCCACTAGTTAACTAAGATGGACGTATTCAATAATGTTGTCTGAAGTATTACCTCCTTAAAATTTGCATACTCTATTCTTTTTTTTCATTTTCAGGAATGTTTTTGTGGTTATTACTTTTTCACCAGTTGTCGTTTTCTTCCTTGTAGTTTGTAGATTGGCTTGCTGTTTCTGTCCTCCGTGTAAGCTTCTCAAATGCTTTTCCTTTTCATCATTCATTTGATTTTCCTTTATCACCTCCAGTGTTGGTGTTATTTCAGCTATTATGATTTTAATTTCTTGGCCTCCATTAAATTTTGCCCAGCTCCCTTTTCTTCTTACTTGCATTTCATCTCAGCCTTTTCTGTCTGTATATTCCTGTTTCAGAGCTTTCCAAGCACTGTTTAGATTCGTTCTGTGTCCAGCAGTAATTCGCTTTCAAAGTCAGGCACTGCTTTTATGTGAAGGATAATCGTCCCTCTTCCCTGTGCTGCAGGGCTGTGCTGTTATATATTACCAGACATGCATTTGTCAGAAACCTTTTGTGGATTGTTCTTGCTTCTGCAGTTGACTGAAGTTCTGGTTGTGATTTGTTCTCAGGTGTGTTGCTGAAGAATAAATACACAGCTCCTAGCCTGATTTCCAGTGATCAGTAGACATCCATCTAGTATGGTAGTTCTGGGAGAATGATAGGATCTTTTTTTTTTTTTCAATTGTGCTTTAAGTGAAAGTCTACAAATAAGTCAGTATCTGATACAAACATTCATATATACCCTGCTATATACTCCCAGCAGCTTTCCCCCGAATGAGACAGCACACTCCTTTTCACTCTCTATTTTCATGTCCATTCGTCCAGCTTCTGACCCCCTCTGCCCTCTGATCTCTCATCCAGACAGGAGTTGCCCACATACTCTCACGTGTCTACTTGATCCAAGAAGCTCACTCCTCACTCCATTTTCTGTCCCATAGTCTAGTACAGTCCCTGTCTGAAAAGTTGGCTTTGGGAATGGTTCCTGTCTTGGGCTAACAAGGTCTGGGGACCTTCTAGTCTCAGTCAGACCATTAAGTCTGGTCTTTTTATAAGAATTTGAGGTCTGCCTTCCATTATTCTCCTGCTCCCTCAGGGGCTCTCTGTTGTGTTCCCTGTCAGGGCAGTCATTGGTTGTAGCTGGGCACCATCTAGTTCTTCTGGTCTCAGGCTGATGTAGTCTTTGGTTTATGTGGCCCTTTCTGTCTCCCAGGCTCATAACCGCCTTGTATCTTTGGTGTTCTTCATTCTCCTTTGCTCCAGGTGGGTTGAGACCAATTGATGCATTCTAGATGGCTATGTGCTAGCGTTTAAGACCCCAGAGGCCACTCTGGGAGAACAACAGGATCTTACTTGAGCCTGTTTCTGCCTCTTTAGCTCTCTAAACTGACACTGTAGGTGAACACCTCTAGTGTCTCTCATGCTGCTGTTAGGCCTCTTCCTGCTTATAGGCTTGTACCCACGACACTTGACTTGTATGACTACACCTCCCAGGAAGTCTTGTGCCAATCCAGGTTTTTCTGCCCTCATACAGCTCTACCGGAACCTTGCATACACAGAGGCACATAGGCACTTCCTTGCTTGGTAGTCTCCCACATGTATATAGAAAGATCAGAGGAGAAGATATGAAACTCTGGCTGCCACAGAACCACCTCTGTCTGCATACAAGGTGTTGGTGATATACTAGTCAACAAATTACTCACTGGGTCCATGTTTGTGGAGTTTATAATCTGGTTAAGGAAGATACTTGTTGCCATCGAGTCAATTTCAACTCATAGTGATAGTACAGGACAGAGTAGAACTGCCCCCTAGCATTTCCAAAGATGTCTGGTGGGTTCAAACTGCCAGCCTTTTGGTTAGCAGCTGTATCTTTTAACCACTACGCCACCAGCATTTCTGGTCAAGGAAGATAGATGTTAAAAAAGCAAATCTAATGTGGTAAATGGTAAGAAAGAAGGAACTAGTCAGTGTGGATTGGGGGTTAGAGGTCAGAGAAGATTTCCTTAGGGAGTTTTAACATTTAGATCAATTCTTGAAGTAGGTGTTTGCCAAGTAGAGATGATGGACACAAAAAGTTAGGTGACCAACTCATCCACTTTGTCCAGGACTTTCCTGATGGTGCAGTGGTTGAGAACTTGGCTGCTAACCAAAAGTTGGTAGTTAGAATCTACCAGCTGCTCCATGGAAACCCTATAGGGGAGTTCTACGCTGTCCTATAGGGTTGCTATGAATCGGATGGCAATGGGTTTGTTTGTTTTTTAGGTTCTTGGTTTTAGCATTGAAAGTCCTGTGTCCAAGGAACCCCCTCAGTTCTGGGCAAATGGGATGGCCAGTCTCCTACCAGAAAGCCTTCCAGGAAGGTCATGAGTGAAGGCCTCGGGCATGTAGAAGGAGAGACTGAAAAGAGATGACTCTGGAAAGTTAGACACCTGATCATGCATGCAATATTGGGCTTTGTCTTAAGAGCCATTGGAAGGTTTTAACTGGAGAATGAAGTGATATGTTTATATTTTTAAAAGTTGCTCCCTGCAATATGAAAAATAAACTGGGAGGAACCAAGAATGGATGTGGGATCATAAGTAACAATGATTAAGTCATTAAAAAAAAAAAATTTTTTTTTTTCATAGGCTGAGTTAATTTAGAACTTTTGAGGAAGCTGTTTTGGGAGGCATACGTAGTTTTGGGAATTCAGGTATCATGAATAGAGGCATGAAAGCCTGAAGCATGATTTTTTAGCATGGTTTTCCTCCAAGAAATTTTATTTATTAAAAATTGAAAACCCAAACATTTTCATCCCCACATTTTTCTGTCATTGGATAGAAATTTTATTAGAACAAACAGTGCGGACAGCATTTTTTTAAAAGTTGATTGTCAACCTTTATTTCAGATACAGCAGCACAGAGTATAGGCGACATGGCTATGAAGTAGTCACGGAAGTGAGTCTTTTCCTGAACACAGCAAAAATTACGACTTTAAATGGTTTTGTCACCTTCATTGAAAGGCTGTGTGATTATTCCAATGATGCTTCCATTCTTCAAATCATTTTTAGAACCCTTCTCTTGGAATTGTTCTAGGAATGTTAGCATATTCTTTAGAGTATTTTCTACACAAAACACACATTGAGTAGTACTGCTATATGAAAAGTAGTGTGGTTTTTTTTTTTTTTTTTCCACGTTTCAATTCAGGGCAGTATCTTGACGCTATGGTTTCCAATCCTAATTTGCTGTTAAAGTAATGCCATCAAGGATCAGGCTTGAGGCTTGCTGAAGATGAGCACTCCATATAGATATTACATAAGCTTCTTGGTGTTGTTGTTGGATACAGCCTAGTCGGCTCTGACTCACAGTGACCCCGCTGCTTGGTTGTGCACCATGCTCACAGTGGTTGTTATACTTAAGCCCATTGTTGTAGCCACTGTGTCAGTCCATCTCGTAGAGGGTCTTCCTGGTTTCCGCCAACCCTGTATGTCCTCCAGGGACTGATCCCTCCTGACAACATGTCCAAAGTATGTAAGATGCAGTCTCACTGTTCTTGCTTCTAAGGAGCATTCTGGTTGTACTTCATTCAAGACAGATTTGTTTGGTCTTTTGGCAGTCTTTGTCAACACCACAATTCAAGGGCATCAATTCTTCGGTCTTCCTTGTTCATTGTCCAGCTTTCGCATGCATATGAGGCAATTGAACATACCATGGCTTGGGTCAGGCACACCTTAGTCTCCAAGGTGACACCTGTGCTTTTCAGTGCTTTCAAGAGGTCCTTTGCAGTTTCTTGACTGCCGCTTCCATGGGTGTTGATTGTGGATCCAAGTAAAATGAAATCCTTGACAGCTTCAGTCTTTTCTCTGTTTATCGTGATGTTGCTTATTCGTCCAGTTGTGAGGATTTTTTTTAATGCTGAGGTATAATCCATACTGAAGGCTGTGGTCTTTGATCTTCATCAGTAAGTGCTTCAAGTCCTCTTCACTTTCAGCAAGCATGGTTGTGTCATCTGCATATCACGATTGTTAATGACTCTTCTTCCAATCCTGATGCCCAGTTCTTCATATAGTCCAGCTTCTCGGATTATTTGCTCAGCATACAGATCGAACAGGATAGCGAAAGAATACAACCCTGACACACACCTTTCCTGACTTCAAACCAAGCAGTAGCCCCTTGTTTTGTCCGAACAACTGCCTCTTGGTTTATATACAGATTCCTCATGAACACAATTAAGTGTTCTGGAATTCCCATTCTTCACAATGTTATCCATAGTTTGGTATGATCCACACAGTTGAATGCCTTTACATAGTCAATAAAACACAGGTAAACATCTTTCTGGTATTCTCTGCTTTCAGCCAGGATCCATCTGACATCAGCAATAATATCCCTGGTTCCACGTCCTCTTCTGAATCTGGCCTGAATTTCTGGCAGTTCCCTGTCAATAGCTATAGCCGTTTTTGAATGATCTTCAGCAAAATTTTACTTGCATGTGATATTAATGATATTGTGATATTAATAATAATTTCCACATTCTGTTGGATCATCTTTATTGGGAATAGGAATAAATATGGATCTCTTCCAGTCGATTGGCTAGGTAGCTGTCTTCCAAATTTCTTGGTATAGAAGGGTGAGCACTTCCAGCACTGCATCTGTTTGTTGAAACATCTCAATTGATAGTCTGTCAGTTCCTGGAGCCTTGTTTTTCACCAGTGCCTTCAATGCAGTTTGGACTTCTTCCTTTAGTACCTTCTGTTCATGATCATATGCCACCTCTTTAAATGGTTGAACGTTGGCGAATTCTTTTTGGTATAATGACTCTGTGTATTGCTTCTGTCTTCTTTTGATGCTTCCTACGTTGTTTAATATTTTTGCCTTAGAATCCTTCACTGTTGCAACTTGAGGCTTGAATTTTTTCTTCAGTTCTTTCAGCTTGAGAGATGCTGAGCGTGTTCTTCCCTTTTGGTTTTCTGTCTCAAGCTAGTTACATTTTATTGGGATAAGCTGGATAGTACAGTTTCAGCAAAAGTTATCAAAAATATCAAAGCAAGTTGGGCTGGGAACCAGTGAGGGTGGTCTTCTGACCTCTCCCAGATTGCTTATAGGCGATGCCCTTAGTGTTGGTGCTGGTATTGTGCCTGGTTGGCGTGGGACTAGTTCCTGTCAGGTTTGTCAGAGTGGAGACTTACCAAAAATGCCTCTGAAAACTTCTAACCATGTCACCCTGAAACTCCAACATAATTATCTTATTTGTTTGCAAAAACTGCCATGTCACCTGACTCTAATATCCTTGTTCTGGGCTTAATTTCCTACCTCATTGTTCACATTTATACAGTAATAAATAGGCATCATTCATGTTCAACCCCATTATGACCCTGTAGCCTTGACAGTCTTTGAGCATGAGCAGGTCATTATCTCTGTTATTACAAGGTCTAGGAGGTCTAAGCATGGCAGGCTGGTAAGAAGCTGTCTTAGTCATTTAGTGTTGCTATAACAGAAATACCACAAGTGGATGGCTTTAACAAAGAGAAATTTATTCTCTCACAGTCTAGTAGGCTGCAAATCCAAATTCAGGGTGCCGGCTCCCAGGGAAGGATTTCTCTGTCAGCTCTGTAGGAAGGTCCATGTCATCAGTCTTTCCCTGGTCGAGGAACTTCTCAGGCGCAGGGACAGTGGGTCCATAGGACATGCTCTGCTGCTTTCTTGGTGGTACGAGGTCCCCACACTCTGCTTGCTTCCCTTTCTTTTTATCTCTGCTAAGATAAAAGGTGATACAGGCCACACCCCAGGGAAACTCGTTTACATTGGGTCAGGGATGTGACCTTAGTAAGGGTATTACAATTCCACCCTAATCCTCTTTAAGGTAAAATTACAATTGCAAAATAGAGGACAGCCACACAATACCGGGAATCATGGCCTAACCAAGCTGACACATATTTTGGGGGGACACAGTTCAACCCATGACAGAACGCATCACGGCTGAGGACTAAGACATGTGCATTCAGTGTTGAGGTACTAGGTGCCAGTTCCTGACCTTGAAACCTATAGTCTAGGGACACTCAGGAATGCATTCTTATGCTGACCAAATTATTTATGCTTTTGGTTATGAAGATTCTGAAATAAAGCAGAACATTGGGAAGTGTTTTACCCCGTCGCCATGGAGTTGATTCTGACACATAGCAGCGACCCTATAGGACGGAGTAGAACTGTCCCATAGGGTTCCCAAGGAGCAGCTAGTGGGTTCGAACTGCTGACCTTCTGGTTAGCAGCCGAGTTCTTAACCACTACGCCACCAGGGGTCCTATTTGTTTATAGTAGTCCTAAACTAATGAAGGTATATAGGGTGTATACGAATCATTATTTATTTGAAGTGTGAGTTTAAACATTTGTTGATGCCTCTGTGTGAAAAACATCATGTCAGGCACAGTGTCCGATAGGTACAAGGAAGTATGCAAAGTGTTACTTACCAGCCAGGAGTTTGTGATCTTGTAGAAAAAGAGAAGAGTTAGAAGCCAGTGACTAAAGTTCAAGGAACTGTGTCTGTGCAGTATTAATGGATGAGACTGTATCAGTCGGGATCCAATCAGGAAGTGAAACCATGCTGTAATTTAAGCACAGAAAGAATTATTAACTGTAACGGGATTGGAGTAATGAGGGATTGGCTAGTAAAAAGCAAATAGGAGTCTAAAGAATATGGGAATAGCAACAATAAGAAGTAGGCAGTACTCCAAGGGCTGAGATAGAGCACCCAGACAAGAGCTTCCCACCCGCACCCCAAGCGGAGATCCAGACCTTGTTGGAGAGATCACTGAATGGCTTGGACGTCGCTGTGGTGCTGTGTTAGTTGAACTTGCTGGACATCCACCCTCGAGGTGCCAGGGGAAGCTGTCCCCAGGGAGGTGTTTCCTCCACTCCAAAACCACCCAAGGAGGTGGGGGAGCTGCCTGCTGCGTCGCTGCTGACTACCTTGCCTGATGCCTGAGGATCCACCTGTAGGACAGGAGCCTGGTGAGCTAGCACACCAAAAGCTGGAAGCAAACCCCTTCTGCAGTGTCTCTCCAGCACCCTCTGCTGACAGAGCTGAACATCTGCTCTCATGTCCCAGATCCATTTTCACTGAGCAGGCAAAAAGGATGAATTCGGAATTGAGAGGCAAAACACTGATAATTGGCATGGGAACAGCATGAAGTGCTCTAGGAGTTCACAGAAGGGGTAAAGATCCTATCAGGTTATGGCAGTTAAGGAAAAGGTGTTGGAGAGAGATCTTCTAAGATGAATAGGTTTTTCTTTTTTTTTAATGAACGTGACATTATTTTTCCTCATTATAAAAGTAGTGCGTGTTCATTTGAGAAAAATTAGAATATAGGCAAGTATGGTCTGTGGTGAATATTTTAGGGAGGAAGGAAAGCACTCAGCCTCATGACTGACAAAGAGAACCGCTGATAATTGGTTGATGAAATACGGCTAGATAGTGGATATAGTAGGGGGAGGTAGCTTTCTGTGATAGTGTTTGCCACTACCCTTGTATTTTTGTTTATGGAAAAAAACTGGTTTTGAGATGTAATGATGTTAAACAACAAACTGTGATTTTGAGAAACTTTTTAAGGAACACTTAGCGTTTACATGAAATTTATTTGCAAAACTCCTTTAAAGAAGTTTGTCGGATGAGGATCATTAGACAATGTTTTGTTGCTCTGTAAGCGACCATCAGGAAGAGATTTTCAGTTCTAACCACAGTGATGGAATGTTGTGTCCCAGAAGTTCGTCACTGATTAGCTTGCTTCTTCCTCCTCACCCGAGGATTTTCAGCAAATGCCTCTCTTAAAAACAGGATCCTAGCAGACTTAGTCTGGGGAAACAAATTGGAAACTGAATCTTGCCCATAAACTATAGATTAATCCTGCCCCAGATATCAAAGGCTGCAGGATTCTCAGGAAAGAGAGTTTGTAAAACCCTATCACTATTTCTTGGTGTTGAAAGTTTAAAAGTTGAATAGTAATTCTAGAGCCTGAACACAGATCTCTCGGGTGGGAACCCACAACAGGATTCATGTAAATTACCAGGATGTACAATGGTAGGCCCATCGGAGAAATACTCCTAAATCCAGACAAGTTCCTGTTGACTTGGTAGCCAGTGGATACTGAAGTGAATTGTTTGCTTTCCTGTGTTTGATAAATGAGAGGAAAAAATTAAAAATTTATTATTAAAGTCTAGTTTGTAATCTTTTTAGATACAATCTTTGACTTAGGAATACCTGACTTAAAAATAACCACTTTTGACCGTGAATGAGCAGTCCTGTAGAAACCTGAGAAACGTTTACAGCGGCGTTGTCCAAAAGAACTTGCTGCAATGAAGGAGATGTTCTCTGTCTGTGCTGTCCAGTATAGTAGGCACCAGCCACATGCTGCTCTTGAGCACTTGAACTGTGAATAGTGTGACTAAGAATCTGAATTTTATTTTTATTTAATTTTAATTAATTTAAATTTAAACAGCTGTATATGGCTGCCCAGATTGGACAGCATACTCATAGAAGGGTGTGTTCAGAAGTAAAAAAGGAAAGACGATGTAAAGAGGACAGATAAATTGAAGATGACTTCAAGAGCAAATTCCCGTTTAGAGTCGGCCTGCGTAGATGACCAAAAACCCGTTGCCGTCTAGTCGATTTCTGACTCAAAGCAGCCCTGTAGGACAGGGTAGAGCTGCCCCATAGGGTTTCCAAGGAGCGGCTGGTGGATTTGAACTGCTGACGGTTTGGTTAGCAGCGGAACTCTTATGCCACTAGGGCTCTGCCTACATGACAGCACTCAATATTCCCAAAGAATCTTAATTTGATACTGGGATTCTTTTTTTTTTCCCCCAGATTACTGCTGTAATTACTAAAATTTGATTAACTGAGATACATTCCTTCCTTTAAGGTATCTTTTAAAAATACATTTCCCATGAATGGATGAACAAATTGTGATGTATACATGCAGTGGAATATTATTCAGCCATAAAAGGAATGAAGTAATGCTACAATGTGGAGGAACCTCGAAAACATTGTTAAGCAAAAAGCCGGACACGAAAGGTCACATATCCTAAGGTTCCATTTATGTGAACTATCCAGAGTAGGTAAATCTGTAGAGGTAGAGGCAGGACAGACCGGTGGTTGCCAGGGGCTGGGAGAGGGAGGAATGGGAAGTAACTGCATAATGGGCCTTTTGGGATGGTGAAGTGTTCTGGAACCAGATATAGGTACTGGTTGCACAACATTGGGAGTGTACTAAATGCCGCTGACTTGTTTTCACTTTAAAGTGGTTAATTCTTTGTTATATTAGTTTCACCTTAATTCTTCAAAATGCAAGAAAAAAACTTAATATCCCTCTAGTGATACCTGTTTCTGTAATTTTATTTATGCTCAATCCCAGTTCAATTTCAGTAACCATTTGTTGAACACGCACCACGTGCCAAGCTCTGTACTGTGTGCTCATGGAGTACAAAGATTAAGGCACAATGGCTGGCCGGCAGTCTTTAGGGGTTAAGTCCAGGGGTTGTGGGGTGGGGCAGGAAGGGGTAAAGGGAAGCCTGTAAGTCTTTACTTACAAAACAAAAACAGAAAACCTCAGTATGCAATTTGACACTGCTTAGGAATACTTCTTTTACACAAACTTGCCTTGCCTTTTAAAATACATTTGTCTTCAACTGAGGAGAGTTCTTTTGCTTCAGAGTTTTTGTCTTGGGTGGATGATTTTATTTCGCACACTCCCATGAATGTGAGCATTCCCAAAGTTCTGTTTTTGGTCTTCAGTTCTTCTCTCCCTCCCTCCTGCCTGCCTGTTAACTTCAGTTTTCTTCCTTAGTTTGCTGTCCTTGTTTACCCTTTGGTAGTAACTTCCTCTGTGCTTTTATCAAGCCAAGTATGGGAGATACATACCATATACTGGCCAGGGCTGGCAGATACAGGGCATATGTCACTACTCCTCAATGCACACTGGAGATGTGAATATTCTAATGATCATGGCACTCGTTCCCACAGCCTCAGAATTCTCATCACAGCGGCAACCACACTCTGGATCATTCAGTTATTCATGTGAGGCGAAGCCTGCTTGCCGCTTGTTATCTCTAGTTAGTAGCTGGAATATCCAACCTCTGCTCTCTTTCTGAAACTGCGCTTTATGCCATTTATCAACTCACAGTCGGGCTCTTCCACAAATCTTCCACCGTCCATCCTTGATAGAAGTAGTAACTTCCCTCTACTCATGTATTCATTCAACAAATATTTGTTGATTGCCTACCATGAGTTAGATTCTGGTGGGTTATAAGGGGAGGTGAGACATGTGAATTGTGGACTGAGACAGTTAAGAGCCCACATGCCTCCTCGTTCTCTCTCATTTTGTTATCGATCTGTTAAGATGGTGCAACCTTAAGATGGGAGTAGTCTAGATCCCTGAATCACATTAAGCAAAGAGCTGATCTCCTCAAATTATGGTGTCTACAAGAAGTAAGACTGTTGTGTTAAGCCATTAAGGTTTTAGGATTTGTTATCAATGCATAGCTTAGCTTATCCTAAAACAGGATTGTTTCCACTCTTTTACTGTTATGACAGTGCTGCTATGAATATTGGTATACATTTGCACATGTGCAGCAGTGTCTTAGGTATACACAGTGGATTCTCGTTATGCACGGTAGTTATGTTCTAGAAAGTCCCTGCGAACACTGAATTAACGAATACTGAACAGTGATCAACATCTGTCAGCCACAGTGTGAACTAGTTACCTGTAGATTACAGTTTTAACGTTAGGTAGTGATAACATTTGATGTTGTTTGTCTTTGTGAAGCAGTTGCTAAGATTAAAAGCACAAAAATCAGTGTGGAAC
The DNA here is from genome assembly GCF_024166365.1 of Elephas maximus indicus. Taxonomy (NCBI): domain Eukaryota; kingdom Metazoa; phylum Chordata; class Mammalia; order Proboscidea; family Elephantidae; genus Elephas; species Elephas maximus. The sequence goes on from NC_064819.1 coordinate 18,297,438, forward strand.
AGAAAACGAGGGTGGGTGGTACCCAAGATTTGAGAAGTTGTGCAGTGCCTATTAGGTGTGTGTTTTCCATTAGTCAGTAATTGTGAAAACTGTTGTCTGCAAAAAAAAAAAAATTGAGGATTTTTTTTTAGTGACCAGTGGGTTATTAGGTTGGGTCTTTTTGGTATCCTGTTATAAGCTGTGTTTCTATTTATGCAGTTGATTTTATAAAATTTAAAAAGTTCTAAAATAAAATATGCAAAGCAAAATATAGTCACAGGACTCTAGTTTATAAACCAGTCCCCTCCATTTTGTTTCCTTCCTCTCCCAACATAATCATTAAAAAACAAATTATGATTTGTCCTTCCATTTTTCAGAAAATACAAGCATATATATGTGTCTGTATACCTCCTCACTTACTGTCTCTTTATCTGACGCTTTACGTTTACAACAATAGTAAAAAATCTACTGTCCAACTATTTTGCACATTAGTGACGTATGTCTGGCAGTAACGAACAGAAATGAATGCCGAGGTGTAAAGCAAAAGTAACACTGACTTTGATGGTTATGGTTATGTGTCAGCTTTGTTGGGCCGTGATTCTCAGTGGTTTGGTAGTTATGTAATGATTTAATTTGGCAGTTTTGTAATGGTGTGATTTGGCAGTTATATAATGATGTAGTTATCTTCCATTTTGTGATCTGATATGGTCATCATCCATTTCCACATAACACCGGTTTTGCATAATGACCTGGTCTTGGGAACCTAACCATATCGATAAATGAGGAGAGGGTGTATATGTGTATGGATATTGATATGCCTCCTATTTTGAAAAAAGATAACTGGTAACATACCATGCATAGATATTTTTCCCATCTTGAATTTTCACTTAAGAGTGTATTCCAGAGATCACTCCATGGCAGTAAGTAGGGTAATTTCCCTGTTCATAATTACAGCTTCATAATACTTCATTGTATCTCGTCCCCTAGTTAATTGTCAGTCCCTTATTAATTTTTTTTTTTTTTTTATTAATGGTCATTTGAATTGCTACCAGTGTTTTTGCTTTGGTAGATAATGCTACAATGAATAGCCTAGTCTTTTCATATTTTTGCCAGTGTATTCTTGGGATGGATTTCTAAAAATGGAATATCTGGGTCAAAATGAAAATCGTAAGTTATTTATCCTGTCCTCTCACAGAATTTCAGGGGGAAAAATCCCTATAATGCTCTAACTATAATAGAAAAAAGGAAAACAATATATAATAAAATATATATTTCCATTGGCAAATTCTTGATCACAGCTACACTAAAAGTCATTATGAAGTGAGTAGAGGCTTGTATCTATGAATAGGCTCTGCTACAATGCATTCTTATACAGATGTATTGCCCTTGGTGTCTCAGCCAGCAGGAGGATATTCCACTGTCCTCTCATTTTATGTCAAGGAGTAAGCCTACAGTTCAGCTGCCACTTCATGAAGTTTGTCTTTTTTCCTCCTCTGGCTGATTCTAAGAACTTTGTATCTTTGATGTTCTTAATCTCACTATGATGTGTCCAGGTGTAGATTACTTTTTATCCTGCTTAGTATCCATTGAGTTTCTTCAATTTATGAATTGGCATCCGTCACTTCTGGAAAATTATCAGCTACTAATTTAGTCAGTGGATCAGTCCCCATTGACTCTACTATCTCCTTCTGGAACTCTAAATAGTTGTATGTTGGATCATTTCTGTCCAAACTACTCATGTTCTCTTTCATACTCTTTGTGGTACATTCTAGGTACTTTCTTCACTCCCAATTCACAAATTCTCTCTTATGCTAAGCGTCATGGATTGAATTATGTCTCCCCAAAAATGTGTGCGTCAGTTGGGCTGGGCCATGATTCCCGGTATTGTGTGATTTTCCTATATGTTGTAAATCTTGCCTCTACGATGTTAATGCGGGAAGATGGGCAGCAGTTGTGTTTGTGAGGCAGGACTTAATCTACAAGATTGGATTGTGTCTTGAGGCAATCTCTTGAGATATAAAAGAAAGAAGTGAGCAGGGAGTGGGGACCTCATACTACCAAGAAAGCAGTTCCGAGAGTAGAGCGCGTCCTTTGGATCCGAGGTCCCTGCATAAGAAGCTCCTAGTCTTGGGGAAGATTGATGAGAATGCCGACAGAGAGAGAAAACCTTCCCCTGGAGCTGATGCCCAGAATTTGAACTTTTAGCCTGCTTTACTGTGAGAAAATAAACTTCCCTTTGTTAAAGCCATCTACTTGTGGTTTTTCTGTTATAGCAGCACTAAATAACTAAGACACTAAGTATATGCTTCTTTTTCCTTCAGATGTTGAATTTTAATTTTTTCGTTTTATTTTTTTCTTACTGGAAGTTCTGTTTGATTTTTTTTTCATATTTGCTTTTTTTCCTGCTCTTATTTCAAGCTTTTTATACTTATTCTCTGCCTCATCATTTCATGTCTGTCTCACCAGTCTGTTGTTTCAGCCAGTTCTCACTCATGGTGACTTGTTTTCCTTGTTAGTTTTGTTACTTTCAATTGTAAGATGCCCTTTTTCTTTAAAACTTTATCTTTGGTATTATTTTAGGCCTATGTTGAAGTTGATTTCCCCTAGAAAGGCTTTATATTTGCATCTTCCATTCACCTGGGAGTATTACTAACTTGGGACCACATTCAATTAAGCCTGTTTGGGGGTTGTTTTTTTTTTTTTTCTTTTCCAGACTCCATACCAGAATTGCCGGTGATTCAATTCCAACTCATAGTGACCCTATAACACTGAGTAGAACTGCCCCATAGGGCTTCCAAGGAGTGGCTGGTGGATTCGAACTGCTGACCTTTTGGTTAGCAGCTGAGCTCTTAACCACTGTACCACCAGGGCTCCTTGGACTCTCTGTAAGTAGAATGAATTCAGATCATAAACCTGCATGAGAGCCATTCTGTTGTTAGGATTCCTCAGAGGTTTTTGCCCCTTTTACCCAGAGGGGTTTATTTCTGATTTGCCCTTATTAGTTTATAGCCTTTTAGGTTCTATCCTTAGGTGGAGGAGGTCCTGTTAGATTTTTCAATTGAGGCAGACTGTGGGTTTCACGTGTCACCCATCCCCTGTAACAGTCATCAAAGTGGAAGCCTATGGTCTCCAGGGTTTGGCCGGAACACCCCGAGAATAACTGGGGGATTAGTAAATGGGTTGCTCTTGTGTTCCTGGTTTTGCTTTGCTTTGAGGCTCTGGAAACATCTCTTTCACCTTACCAGCCCATCCATACATTTTAAAACATTTGGTACGTTATTCATTCTTTGGAGTTTGAAGCAAAGCTTCTCTTCGTTTTCCTTGTTTATCCTTTACCAGCCCCCCGATCATGTTTTCTACATCTCTTCCCCCCTTTCCCTTTTTGTCTAGTTTTGGCTACGAGTGGGCCGACGTTAGGCCATTACCACCAAATGAGAACACTCCTTTCCTTCTGATTGTGAATCTTCTGTTCATAGTGTGTGTGGTCAGCTTTAGGTGGCTTGGGGATATTTTCATGTCTGAATTTGCTCTCAGAGGCATTTGAGCGTTTTTGTGGGGGAAGGGACTGTTGGTGTTGGGTCTCTTGCAGCTTACTGAGAGATGGACTGTTAGAAGTCTGATCAACCAGTGCTGTGTTAATATATTCATAGGGTCCTGAAAAATTAAGGTTCATTTGTTATTTCTGTAAAAATGTAAGTAAGAAAATATAAAGCAGAATTGTCCTTTTTAAGTCATGTTTCTTAATAGTATACAGTTTGTACTTGGAGAACCATAGTTGACCCCGGTGGATTAGAATAAATTTAGTAATTTCTAGTAGTTGATCTCACTGGTTCCAGATGCTACTGTTTTTTTGTGTTTTCCATTTCTCTTGTGTCTTTAGCTACCCCTGGTCTCTTCTATGCAGGAGAAAGATGTGGCAGTCTGCTTCTGTGAAGTGTTACAGCCTTGGAAACCCTGTGGGGCGGTTCTCTTCAGTGCTGGAGGGTTGCTGTGAGTCAGAATTGACTGGACTGCAGAGGGTTTGATTTTTTTTTTTAATTAGTCTCTTCCATGAGTCAGAATCGACTCGACGGCAACTGGTTTTTAGTCTCTTCCACTAGACAATTGAGGAATTGTTGGTGTTGAGTCATGTCACAATTCAACAATGGGCCTGTTAGAAGAGTACAGTGTGTTTTGGGCACACTTTTTGTTTCGCCTACTTGTTTTTCACTGGAAAGTAGCAAAAAGTGGTTGAATAGATTTGGTGAGAGGCACTACTTACCATTTGCTCTTTATTTATACAACATTCTTAAACAATGATAGAAGAAAACAAGGTAAATCAGTATTTTATCATGGATTGTTTTTATATTCTTTAATTTGTTTTTTCTGGCTGAAATATAACATGAACGTAAAGAACCTTATCACAGCCTTCTTTGGCACTCCTCAGGCATTTTGACACCATCAGTAGAAGCCAGGCACACAAAAATACACTGCTTTATGGAAAATAGAAAATTAAGGCTATGAATCAGCTGTTAGAGGGAAACTATAAATCTTTCCAAAGATTTTTTTTATTGATAGAGGGTAGCTATAGTTTAGCATGTTGTTTTGTTAAAAAGAACTAATGAATTGAGGAAGAATAATATTTCATTTTGGGGGCAGAGTGTGGTACCATAAAGCAGAACACATTATTTAATACATGCAGAGAAGTGTGTTAAACATTACCTACTGCTGTCAAGTCGATTCCAACTCATAGTGACCCCATAGGGTTTCCAAGGCTGTAAATCTCTGTGGAAGCAGATTGCCACATCCTTCTCCCATGGAGCTGCTGGGGGTTTCAAACCGCTGACCTTTTGGTTAGCAGTCAATCTTCAAACCGCTGACCTTTTGGTTAGCAGTCAATCACTTTAACCACTGCACCACCAGGGCTCCTTGTTAAACATTGTATCAAAAACCTGTTGCTGTCAAGTCAGTTCCATCTCATAGCGACTCTATAGGACAGAGAACTGCCCCAGAGTGTTTCCAAGGTGGATTCGAACTGCTGACGTTTTGGTTAGCAGTCAAGCTTTGAACCACTGTGCCAAACATTATAAAAAACCAAACCCTTTGCCATCGAGTCGATTCCGACTCATAGCGATCCTATAGGACATAGTGGAACTGTCCCATAGAGTTTCCCAAGAGTACCTGGTGGATTCAAACTGCTGACCTTTTGGTTAGCAGCTCTAGCTCTTAACCACTAGACCACCAGGGTTTCTGCCAAATGTTATAGGGGATAGTAAAAGACATCATTTATAATCTCTGCCTTTGAATTGCTTGATTCCTGGGGCAGGAAAAACTTAGAACTAGTGATCACCCACCTAGTGATACACAGTTGTAATTCACTGCCAAAGACTGGTCCAGTAAATTAGCATAATTGAGAAAAAAACATGAGATTAAGAGTTGTTAGGAAACTTGAATTCTGATCTTAGTTCTTTTAGTAACTAGATTTGTATGACTTTAGGCAATTACTTAGTTTTGCGGGGGCAGGGGATCAGTTCCTTCACATATAAGATAAAGGAGATGGGCCAAATGAATTTAAATCCTTCCAACTTTAATACTCTCTAAATTTATTTTCCTGTGTACCCTGAGCTCAGAGGATGTAAGGGGTCGTTTTGAGCTGGAGTAGATTGGGATGAGCATACATAGGAAATAATTGATCTGAGCCTCGAAATATTTGGTTGACTGGAGAAAAGAATGAAGGAAATTTAAGAATGGAGAAATACATACACAAAAATGACCTGAGCCAGGAAAATCTTTGGTTCACTTGTGTGTGTGTGTTAGGTGTGGTCAAGTTGGTTCCGACTCATATAGTGACCCCACATACAACAGAACGAAACACGGCCTGGTCCTGTGCCATCCTCACAATTGTTATGCTTGAGCCCATTGTTGCAGCCACTGTGTCAGTCCATCTCGTTGAGGGTCTTCCTATTTTTCGCTGATGTCCTTCTCCAGGGACTGATCCCTCCTGATAACATGTCCAAAATATGTGATCCATAGGGTGTATTTGAGGGACATGAAGTGTAGGGTTGTTTGGTGCATTCATGTGAGATCAGACCGATTCAGTAGTTTGAAGTTAAATGGCCCTGAATGCCACACAGAAGTCAGCCCTCAGCCTGTGGGTTACAGGTAGCTGCTGAGGAAGGTGTAGCCGGGGAGAGTAATATGATGTGTATTTTTAGTCAGCTTTGTGCATAATGAATTAAAGTATATCCAACCAGTTCTAACATCTTCCTCTGAGCAGGCTGAAGACGGTAGTAGAGAAACCTGAGATGAAGTGCTAGATCTTCAGCTGTGAACTGGTGGCAGAGGCATCAATATTGTATCGAGGGACATGCTTTAAGTATTCACTGAGACCTAAATACACGGCATATTGGAACTGGGGCTGTTGTATCTGTCACTTTGAGTAATTTCACTGGGGGGAACATCTATGACTACTGTATTTATAGTAAATTTAGGTTTTGTTTAGGCGTGTATTACTTACACGGTTGTTGTTAGCTGCCCTTCAGTTGGCCCCAAACTCGTAGTGACGCCCTCTGCACAGTGGACTGAAGAGCAGCCTGCCAGGCCCCACACCGTCCCTGCCGTCCCCGCGGTCAGCTGCAGATCGGACCCTTGTGATCCGTGGGGTTTTTCACTGGCTGATTTTTGGAAGTAGATCACCAGGCCTTTCTTCCTAGTCTGTTAGTCTGGAAGCCCCACTGAAACCACTTCGGCCTCATAGCAGCATGCGAGCCTCCACTGACAGGTGGTGTCTGTGTAGGAGGTGCATTGACGGGGGATCTAGCCCGGGCACCCCCGTGGAAGGCAAGAATTCGACCACCGAGCCACCACTGCCCCCTTTGCTTACAGGGTGAATCACGTTAACTGGGAGCTCCTTGAGAGCCAACTAATTCAGCCTTCTATGTACAGTCACCAGAAAGAAGGTTCTGAAACAGACAAGCAGTGTAGTGGCACCTTTTTAGTTCTATTGAACTGAATTTGTGCAGATAATAAAAATACCTACTGCATAATAAATTAAAAAAGAGCAGTAGAAAAATTTTTAGGATAACCAAAGAATAAGAAAAGACTTCATTCTGGATGGCACAAGTGGTTTGTACTCGGCTGCTAATCCAAAGGTTGGTGGTTCAAACCCACCAGCCACTCAGTGGGAGAAAGACCTGGCAACCTGCTCTCCTAAAGATTACAGCCTAGAAAACCCTATGGGGCAGTTCCACCCGGTCTGTAGGGTCGCTATGAGTCAAAATCGACTCAACGGCAACAGGCGAATGTTCTGAAAGTTGCCTTGTAACTTCATTGCTTAGAATTTGGTATTGCTTCTCATAAATGGTGCTTAGTCTCTCTCTGGAGACCCGGTGGTGCAGTGGTTAAGAGTTTGGCTGCTAACCAAGAAGTCGGCAGTTCGAATCCACCAGCTGCTCTTTGGAAACCCTATGGGGCAGTTCTGCTCTGTGCCGTGGGGTCACTATGAGTCAGAATGAGTCAACAGCAATGCGTTGGGTTTGGTTTTGGGTTTAGCGTCTCTCTGGCTAACCCAGAAAGCCTACTGACCTTCCTGATCTTGTAACAGAAAACGATGTAGCAAATGCTGTTTCACGTACAGATTTGTAGGTGTAAGGGTTGATTGAGTTTTTCTTTCCTAGCTTGGAAATCCAGCCATTAATTACTTTTCCCTGTGTTAAAATGCATTCTGCAGAGTACAGAACAACATCAGTTTGAAAATTCTTGGGTTTTCTGCCACCCCAGCAAAATCTCGAAGTATTGGAGGCACGACGGTGAAGAATGGAGATGGGGGACATTTTAAAGCAGCTGTTCTCAAAGTGGAAACCCTGGTGGTGTAGTGGTTAAGTGCTACGGCTGCTAACCAAGAGGTCAGCAGTTCGATTCCCCCAGGTGCTCCTTGGAAACTCTATGGGGCAGTTCTACTCTGTTCTATAGGGTCGCTATGAGTCGGAATCAACTCGACGGCAGTGGGTTTTGGGGTTTGGTTCTCAAAGTGTGGTCTACGTACTGTAGGGCCCACAAGGTCTAAACTGCAGGCAGTCCTGGGTTACAAACTAAATCTGATCCAAAGTGTGTCTTTAAGAGTTTGTAGGTAAGGTGGAACAGGTGCATGTGGTTCTTATTTAGCCCCGGTGGTGCAGTGGTTAAGAGCTCAGCTGTTAACCAAAGGTCAGCAGTTCAAATCCACCGGCCGCTCCTTGGAAATCCAAGGGAGCAGTTCTCCTCTGTCTCATAGGGTTGCTATGGGTCGGAATTGATTCAGTGGCAACGGGTGAAAGAAAAAATGACGTAAAAACTGCGTATGCCGCAAATGAAGGTGATTGTGATGCAGACGTTGTTGCCATTGGGGGCTGGCTCAGGAGCCCTGGTAGCACAGTGGTTTAGAGCTCGGCTTCAAGCCAAGTTGGTGGTTCCAATCCACCAGCCAACTTTATTTCTCTGTGGAGTCCCCCATTCTGGACATTTTATGAATGGAGTCATATAACATGTGGCCTTTTGTGTCTGGCTTCTTTCACTTAGCATAAATGTTTTTAAGGTCCCGCTGCGTTGTAGCATACATTAATACTTGACTCCCTTTTTTGGCCGAGTAATACCCCATTGTACTCCTTTGGCTTATTCCCCCGTTGATGGACATTTGGGTGGTTTCCTCTTTTTGTCTGTTACGAATAATGCTGCTCTGAATATTCACATCAGGTTTTGGTGTGGACATAGGCTTTCACTTCTCTTGGTTGTGTACCTCGGGGTGGGATTGCTGGGTTATATGGTAACTTGATACTTAACTTCTGCAGGAATTTATTAATTCCTTTTTAAATAGACTCCTTATTTTGGAATCATTTTAGATTTACAGAAAAGTTGCAAAGATACACCCAACTTTCCCCTAATTTTAACATGTATATATACATACGCACACACACATACATATATACACATGAATGTGATTGTCTATAAAATAGGGCACAATAAATGAATATAAACTGATGACAGATTCTATCTAAAGCTCACTGATGGGTGAAACATGACTAGAAATTGCCAGTGAATCTTCTATTTTAAAAAAATGCAGGTGCATGTTGTCCAGTATTGTGGTTAACAAAATGGGTTCTGGAATCAGATTACTTTGGTTGGAACCTCCTGGTTCCACCATTTACTTAACTTTGAGACCTTGGGCAAATTTTACTCAACACAAGTCTTAATTCTGCCTGCATACAAATTGATTGTGTACAGATTGCTTGAGGTCTGTGGGGCTGTCTGCAAAGCTGTCAGAGAATAGACTGTGTGTAGGTTAGAATAACAAATTTTCAGAGAAACCAAATCTTGCCTCAGTGGCACGTTCTTGTCCTTGAGGAAAGTTATCAATGCCACGTTGTAATCAGAAGGCTGCTTGATGAGCATGGAATTAGATTGAGGGGGTGTTGGTTGGTCCAGTCAATAGCTAAGCATCCACCTCCGTCTGTCAGTGAATCTACGAGGTACATACCCTGTGATCGGCTGGTCAGGGCACAGTTTTCCTCTTTGGGATTCTCTTTTTTTTTTTAATGAGCCATATTGTCTGTCTTTCTGTTGGAACATTCTCTTAGAATCAGTCAGTTAGATGAATAGCTGTTGATATGTTCCTGTAATCATGCTTTTCAGAAACTACTGTAGTCCTGTTGACTGGACTTTGCTTTTCAAACAGTCCTCGGCTACCCGTTTACTGACTTTATTAAGGGAGATTACCTGTGTTTTATAACCATTTTCATCTCTTACTCATTGATTTTTCCCATTATCGCTCTAAATGGATAACATTTTCTAATTTGGGCCTGATGGGGTTATTCCTGTTTTGTGTTTATACCTGTACTGTTTGGATACTTATAATAAATACTTTTTTCTTGATGGCTTATGGTTAAGCGGAATTGTAACTGTTTTTTTCCTTTTTATTAACTGTACGTTTTTTGCTTATCTGTTTCAGGCCATTTCATAATTCTGAGTCATGTCTGATAACGGAGAACTGGAAGACAAGCCCCCAGCGCCCCCTGTGCGCATGAGCAGTACCATTTTTAGCACTGGAGGCAAAGACCCTCTGTCAGCCAATCACAGTTTGAAACCTTTGCCTTCTGTTCCAGAGGAAAAAAAGCCCAGGAATAAAATCATCTCTATATTCTCAGGCACAGAGAAAGGTAAATGGTTCTTGTGGTTTCAAGAGTCTCATTTGGTTTACTGTTGATGTACCCATGTTGATGTCTTTTTAATTGAGTATGATACGTTGATATCTTTTATGGTGAGAACAGTAAATTTGGTAAGCACAATAAACAGGTCCAAGAAAACAATTGCTATACTATTAGAAAGTTTAGTTTATTTTAAACTGTGATAGGAAAGAATAAAACTGTAAAGTCCTTGCTCATCTTGTCCAGTGAATTTCTACACTCATCTTCTCCATTTCTGCAACTTTGTTGTTGTTGTTAGGTGCCGTTGAGTCGGTTCCGACTCATAGCAACCCTGTGTACAACAGAATAAAACACTGCCCGGTCGTGCACCATCTTCACACACGTTGTTATGCTTGATTGAGCCCCTTGAGGTAGCTACTGTGTCAGTCCATCTGGTTGAGGGGCTTCCTCTTTTGTGCTGAACCTCTGCATTACCACCCATGATGTCCTTCTCCAGGGACTGGTCCCTCCTGATAACATGTCCAAACATGTACGTGAGATGAAGTCTTGCCATCCTCTCTTCTAAGGAGCATTCTGGCTGTATTTCCAAGACAGATTTGTTCGTTCTTCTGGCAGTCCATAGTATATTTGCAGATTTGCCCAATGCAACATGTTGTTTGATCTCTTAACTGCTTCTTCCTTTGGTGTTGATTGTGGATCCAAGTAAAATGAAATCTTTGACAACTTCAGTGTTTTCTCTGTTTAACATGTCATTGCTTATCGGTCCAGTTGTGAGGATTTTTTTTCTTTATGTTGAGGTGTAATCCATGCTAAAGGCTACAGTCTTTGATATTCATCAGTAAGTGCTTTGAGTCCTCTTCACTTTCAGCAAGTAAGGTTGTGTCATTAGCATATTAAGAGTTTTTCTGATTTCTGAGCAGTAGTACTGTCTTTTTTAATCATGTATTCTGTAATGCCCTCAGAAGCATCTGAGGCAGCACCCAGTAATCAATACATCAGTGCATCTCTGGTGAAATTGTATGTCTAGTCCAGAGTATCTCAACCTAGGCACTATTGACATTTTCAGGCCAAATAATTCCTTGCTGCAGGGAGTTGTCCTATGTATTTAAAGCTATACAGCGGCATTCCTAACCTCTACCCACTAAGCGTTTGTAGCATGTTGTGACATCCAAAAATGTCTTCAGACATTGCCAGATATCCCCTGGGGCAAAATTGCCCCCTGTTAAGAACCATGGGTCTAATCACACAAGTGGTGTAAAAACTATAAATAACCTCACGTAATTTGAAATGACTACATTAGTTTCGGTGCCAAATTTAAGGAGAAAACTTGGTTTTAAGACTTTTTTGGATTTTAGAATTGGATATGGGATTAGGGATGGTAATAGATTTTAGAATAAGGATAATGGACTATTTAGGTACATTACCAAAACCAACAAAACCCACTGCCGTCGAGTCAATTCCAACTCATAGCGACCACATTAAGCATGGTAAAATAGCTCAGATAGTTGGCTGATAATAGATAAAAGCAGAGATGAAGATATTATCTCCTAAGTTTACAGGGAGAACTTGCGTTTTTCAAAGGTTGAGAAACAGTGCAGAATACATTTATTAGAAACTTAATAAATGACAAAAACTAGCCTGCATAAGCAACCTTTATAAACTGCTTTACTTTTTTCCAGTCTTACCCATATCCCTTTATTTAATGACCTAGCCATTCTAGTGGAATTCTGGTCATCTCTCACACATTGAAATTTTCGCCCTCAATTTCCATGTTCGTGCTGTTTTCTTAATCTAAAATACTCTCCTGTTTTCTTTCTGTTGACCCACACTTTTCATATTCAAGACCTGAGTCAGAACTCTTTTTCTTATTAGCATGATTAAATCCATTCCACATTTACCATAGACTTATACTGGACGATAAGTTAGAACACACTTAGAGTTTTTTATAGCCCTTGCTCATAAAAGGTTTTTAGATGTTTGTGATGGATCGCATACACATGAGCACGTAAAACATACATGCAGTTTAGAAAATAATTACGAAGTGAATAACTGTGTAACTGCTGCCTAAGTCAAGATAGAGAATATTTCTAACACCTCATGAGCATCCTACATGGTGTGCCCCTCCACAATTATAACTGCTTTTTCCCTCCCTAGATGTAACCACTATTCTGAGTTTTGTAATACTGTGCTCCAGCTTTTCCTTATAGTTTAAGTGCTAATGAATATATTTCTAAGCATTATTGTTCAGTTTTGTCTCTTTTTGGAATTAATGTAAATGAAATCATTTGTGTCTTTTGTCTCATGCAGCATTATGTCTGTAAGGTTCATACACTTTCTTGTAAGTAGCAGTAATTCATTTTTGCTGCTCTGTGGATTTCCATTGTATATCACAGTTGATTTATTGGTTATATCATTGATGGCCTTTGGGTTGTTCCTTGTTGGGGCTATCACGAACTGCGATGCTATGAACATTCTGAAATCCTAGTGTACATGTCCACTGTTTTTTCTAGATTAACTGTATACCTGGGAGTGAACTGGGTGTGCACACCTTCACCTTTTACAAAATAGTGCTAATCAGTTATCTAAAATCCTTGTAGCGATTTTCACTCTCACAAGCAGGGCCCATTGTTCCATGTCCATGCTGGTATTTGGTATCATCAGACTGAAATTTTTTACATATCTGATGAATATGTAATGGTATCTCATGGTTTTGATTTGTATTTCACTGATTACTCACAAGGATAGGAGCTTTTCATATGCATATTGACCATTTGGATTTTCTCTTCTATGAAGTATGTGGCCTAGCCTTGCTTGTTTTTTCTGTCTTTTAGGTCTTTCTTTTTTGACTTGTAGGAGTTCTTTATATAGCCTGAGTACTAGTCCATTTTCTGTTATTTGAATATGTCTTCTTCCAGTTTGTGGCTTCCCTTTTCATTCTATCCATGTAACTTCTTATGAACAGAAGTTCCTAATTTTAACATAGTAAAATTTATCAGTCTTAATTAATGTCAAAAGAAGCCAAATAACAGCAATTTCATATACAGGTAGTCAGTCCTCAGCTTATGACATATTTGAGTTACTACAAACCGCACTTAGTGACTGTCAGGGGTTCTTTGTTTGTTTTTTGTGTAACACTTCATGCAGTGTTGCAACCTCTAGCTTGCTGATGTTATCATTCTCTGATGCACACTTGCAGATGTTCAATGTTATGATTTATAAAGATACTGGTAATAAAAGGTAATAATAATGAAAACTAAAAAACTGAGGTATTCAGCTTACATCAGAACCAACTTACAACAGAATCGTCTCAGAGTCCTGTCTAGTCAAGGCTTGACCTGCAGTTCAGCCTCATGTGTTTATTCTCAGATCATAAAGATGTTTCTAAGAATTTTGCCTCTCACACTGAGTTCTTAAATCTACCTACGATTAATTTTTTATAGTGTTTTAAGCCATATGCATGGTACATCTCTTGATTTATTTAGGTCGTATTTAATGTCTTCTTTAAAAGATCTTTGTTTCTTTAACAGATATTGGACATTTCTGTTTATTCATAGGTTATTTGATATTTTTGATGCTATTAAAGTTTCTTCTCTCATCAAGATGTTTTATAGAAATGGCAGTTGGTTTTTGAATATTGAATTCGTGGCAGTTTTACTGAACTGCTCTTTAATAATGTATCTGTAGATTCTTTTGGTCTTTCTGTGGACACATATCTGCAAATGATGAGTTTGTCTGTGTCTTATTATCGCCGTGCTGCGCTGGCTGGGACCTCTTATAGAACACTGAGTAAGAGAATTGGCATCCTTGTCTTCTTCCTGATCTCATAGGAGAGAGGCTTTCAGTGTTTTACCATTAAGTGTGAAAGTTTGCTGTAAGGTTTTTGTGAAGATCCTTTATCCAGTTAAGGCAGTTTCTTTCCATTCCTAGTTTTCTAAGACTTCTCCATGAATGAATGTTGAATTTTGTCATATGCTTTTTTCAGCATCTCTTGTGATGACCAAACCACTTTTCTCCGTTGTTTTTTTAGTAGTGGTTCATGAATTCACTGATGAAATGGGCCTGTACTTTCCTTTGCTCGTACCTCTTGTCTTGTTTGGTATCAGGTCATGCTAGTCTTGTAAAATGAGTTGGAGAGTGTTCTTTCTCTTCACTAGAAGAATTAGTTTAAGTTTGGAGTGACTTTTTTTCCTTGAGTGTTTGGTAGAACCCACTGATGAAGACAGCTAGCTTAGAACTTTCTTTCTGTGATTTTTTTTTTTTTTAAACTACTGATTCACTTTCTTTAATGTTATAGGACTTTAAAATTTCCAGTTTATTGCCATGAAGTTGTTTAATATCCTTACTGTTTATCTTAGTTCCTTCTACCAGTGCTTTCCTTTGATTTATTCTGATGTTCTTATTCCAAGTTCTTTTTTTGTTTGTTAGGGATTTTTTGTTTTGTTTTTAGAGAAAACATTAATTTTCAGCCTAATTTCAATACACGCGTTTTAAGACTATACATTTTCATTTGAGGGCTGTTTTTGGTTCATCTCAAAGTTTTGATATGTGATATATTCAGTATCAGTTCAAAAATATTTATTTTCACTAATTTCTTCTTTGGACCTATGTTTTGTTTATATATGTACTTGTTTATTTCTAAACATATGGGAGTTCTCTGGTTGTCTTTTTATTATTGATTTCTAGTTTTAATTGCATTGTAGTCAAAGAACAATCATTTTAGATTTGCTGGGACTTCCTATATTTTCATTTATTTTTAATTAAAAACAGTTTTCTAGCATCCTAATAGAATGCTTCAATTTTTACGTAGTATATACATACATACAGTTTTTATGTAATTATAGTACACATATATTTTCTGCATGTTCTTTGAAAATTTAAGTTCTTACATAGCTTTCATTTGGGCAACAGCCTCCTAAAGTGATTCAAACCAAAATCTCTTGCCGTCAAGTAAATTCCGACTCCTGGCGGCCCTAGAGGGCGGAGTAGAACTGCCCCACAGAGCTTCGGAGGAGCAGCTGATGGATTTGAACTGCCTACCTGTTGGTTAGCAGCCGTAGCTCTTAACTGCTGCACCACCAGGAGTCCACTAAAGTGATTTTAAAAAAACCAACCTCATTTCCATCGAGTCAATTCTGACTCATAGTGACACTATAGGACAGAGTAGAACTCCCCCATAGAGTTTCCAAGGAGTAGCTGATGGATTTCAACTGCTGACCTCTTGGTTAGCAGCCAAGCTCCTAACCACTGAGCCACCAGGGCTCCCTAAAGTGATTAAAAAAAAATTGGAACCAGGTACAGAGTTAGTGTACTGACCTTTTCCCAGGTTGAAGGCAGAGCTTCGAACCAGGTTCCTTCCAGTTCAAACCCGTGCTGAGAATTTGCATTTCTAACAAGTTCCCAGGTGATGCTGGTTAGGGACTAATTCTGAGAACCACTAGGGGAGCAGTGGTTTTCAAAAGTTATATATGAGAATCACCTGGGGATCTTGTTAAATGTAGGTTCTGATTCAGCATACCTGGGGTGGAACAGTTGGAAGCCCTGGTTGGAGGTGGTGGCTTAATCTGGTGTAGCTTCTGGTATCCTCTCTAGTAACTCCTCCCACGGGTATGCCTGAGTGTTCCCTTAGTTCAGGGGTTTTGGAGCAAGGGCGTCGAATTACTTGTCTGCCCTGATGGTGCTGTGGAGGTCATGCAGGGAGCTTCTTCATTGCTTCTGATTTAGAAGCTTTCCAAAAACGTTTCCTTTGCGTACACCACAGAATGAGTATTTTCTGTTGTTTTAATTATCTCTTTTTAAAAAAAAGTACATCAGGTTTATTTTTGTATGATACAGGTCTCACACTTTTAAGTGGGTGTTCGACAAAGCTGTGTAGGGTGTCTAGAGGAGAATGAAGAGTCCTTAGATGGTGCAAACAGTTAAGCACTCAACTACTAGCCAGAAAGTTGGCAGTTGGAACCCATCCAGAGGTGCCTCAGAAGACAGGCCTGGTGATCTGCTTCCAAAAGGTCACAGCCTTGAAAACCCTACTGTGCGACAACAGAGGAGAATGATCATTATAATAAGGTCTGTGAAAACCATTTCATCTAAGGTGTAGTTTAACAAACTGAGGATATTCAGACTGGTTTGGAGAATATCTAGAGTAGTGGCGGTGGAGTTAGTTGCCGTTGAGTTGGCTCCAACTCGTGGCAACCTGATATATTACAAACAAAGCGTGGCTGGTCCTGTGCCGCCATCACGATCGTTGGTATGTTTGAGTCCATTGTTGTGGCTGTTGTGTTAGTTCATCTCGTTGAGGGTTTCCCTCATTTTCACTGACCCACTACTTTACCAAACAGGACGTCCTTTTCTAGCTATTGGTCTTTCCTGATGACATGTCCATAGTAAGTGAGCCAAAGCCTCTCCATCCTCACTTCCAAGAAGCATTCTGGTTGTATTTCTTCTAAGACTGATTTGTTCGTTCTTCTAGCACTCCAGGGTATATTCAATATTTGCCAGCACCACAGTTCAAATGCATCAGTTCTTCTTCTGTTTTCCACCAAAAAAAAAAAAAAAAAACCATTGCCATTGAGTCAATTCTGATTTATAGTGACCCTATAGGACAGTAGAGCTGCCCCATAGGGGTTCCAGGGAGCACCTGGTAGATTCAAACTGCTCACCTTTGGTTAACAGCCGTAGCTCTTAACTACTCTGCCACCAGGGTTTCTGTAAATTGCCGTCTTTAAAATGAAAAATAAACTGTTGTCGTCAAGTCAATTCCGACTTACAGCAGCCCTTTAGGACAGAGTGGAACTGACCCATAGGGTTTCTAAAGGAGCGCCTGGTGGATTTGAACTGCCGACCTTTAGGTTAGCAGCCACAGCTTTTAACCACTATGCCACCAGGGTTTTCCAGTTGCCTTTAAATATTTGAAAAGGATTTCTTGTGAAATAGATGTTTTTAGTTTGTTATAGATCTAAAGGTGGAAGTTACAGGAAGGCAGATTTTGACTAATTCAGGGAAGCCCTTTTAAACATTTAAAGGTGTCTGACAATGAAGGAGATTGCTTCTGGAAGTTACTTGGATCCCAGCACTGGAAGTGTTTTAAATAAAGACCGAAAGGTTGCTTAAGGCACATGTTAGGGATTTGGTAAAAGGATTCCTGCACTGGGTAGGAAGCTTTACTGTGACATCTAAATCCCCTTTTATTTGTTAACCTGTAACATTGGGACATTTCTTTGTGCCCAGATTTGACGATTTCCTCTGAAAAGTCATGCATAGACTTTCATTTCAGTTCTCAGTTTTTCTTGTTTAATAATTCTAAGACTTTAGTCTTACTGTTAAGTAGGAATGTTTTTAAATGATTACTCATATTAGTGTTGATACTAGTTTACTCTCAGATACATTCTAAAAGTTGTAATCCTTCTGCCTCCTCCCTAGTAAAAACACCAACTCTTTGTCAGTTATGTTATATGTCGTCTTCCAGGTTGTGATTTGTCTATTTGTCCTGTCAGTGGTATTTTTTAATGGACAGAAGTCGTTAATTTGAATGGGGTTGATCATTTTTTTCCTTTATGGTTTGAGTTTTTTGTGTTTTAAGAAATCTTTGCCTAATAACAATAGTTTGTAAAGAAAATGTTCTCCATTCTATTTTGGTGAGTAGTGTCTGGGGTCTTAAAAGCTTGTGAGCAGCCATCTAAGATGCTCCACTGGTCTCGCCCCATCTGGAGCAAGAGAAAACGAAGGGGACGAAAGACACAAGGGAAAGATTAGTCCAAAGGACTAACGGACCACAAGTACCCCAGCCTCCCCCAGACTGAGTCCAGGACAACTAGATGGTCTCTGGCTACCACCACTGACTCTGCTCTGACAGGGATTACAATAAATGGTCCCGGATAGAGCTAGAGAAAAATGTAGAACAAAATTCCAACTCACAAAAAAAAGACCAGACTTACTGGCCTGACAGAGACTAGAGAAGCCCTGGGAGTATGACCCGTGGACACTCTTACTTAGCTCAGTAATGAAGTCACTCTTGAGGTTCACCCTTCAGCAAAACCCGTAAAACAAAGCAAGACTAAAGGGGCACACCAGCCCCAGGGCAAGGACTAGAAGGAAGAAGGAGCCAGGAAAGCTGGTAATAGGGAACACAAGGTCGAGAAGGGAGAGTGTTAACATGTCGTGGGGTTGGTAACCACTGTCACAAAACAGCATGTGTACTAATTGTTTAATGAGAAGTGAATTGGTTCTGTAAACCTTCATCTAATGTACAAAAAAAAAAGTAAAAAAAAACCTTTGCCTAACTCAGGGTCATAAAGATGTTTTCACCTAAAGTTTTTTAATTTACCCATTACAGTTTAAATCTTTAACCTCCCTGGATTTGATTTTTTTGTATCTGAAAAGATCCATTTTCACTTTTTTAAAAACATGGATAACCAGTGTCCCAGCATCATTTTTTGAATCGTCTGTCATTTCCCCCACTGAGCTGCTATATCAACCATTATTTATCAGGTTTCCATGTATACTAGGGTTTGTTTCTATGTTCTCTATTCTTTTCCATTGGCTTGTTTGTGTATACCTGAGCCACTACTGTTCTGCCTTAATTACCAAAGCTCATAGCAATTCTTAATACCTGATAGAGCAAGGCTACTACCAGGTTCTTCTTCAGCTTCTCCTTTACTATTTTTGACCTTTTGTTCTTCTGTATACAGTTGAGAATCTGCTTATCATGTGCTTAAAAAAAAAAAAAACCTATTGATATTTTATTTAGAAATGTATCGAATCTGTAAGTCCAGTTGGGGAGAATTGTATTTATCTTTGCTTTGTAAGGGGGAGTAGAACTGCTTGGAGGGAGGTTTAGGAGCACCTCGTTTTCAGTTTGAGACAGAGAGAGGGAGAAATGGAGTGTTTGGAGGATAGGGTGCTCCCTGATTCCACCTAACCCCTGAGGTTCTGCCCTCCTTTTCCAACACAGTCCCCCACGCTTTTTGTTTTGCCTGGACGCTGACCGGCCCATCACTGTGGCCTGGAGCTTTGAGGGGCTTAGGATATGAGGAGAAGCCTATGTGTCCATGCACATCGGTGCTTCTCTGAGCACAGAAACCAGCCTGCTGGGAGGCTCCCTCTGTGTCATCCCTTTCAGTGCCCTGGTGGTGGCTGCTTTTCTCACCTCAGCCAGCTCCGCTCTCCCGCAGTGGTATTCTTCCACCGACAGCCCTTGTGGCTCCTTCTCTCTTTGTTTTGATCCTAATTGCTTTTTATCTTTTGGACTGTTCTCAAAGTTTTTGGTCCATGAGATACTGTGGTATTTGGTATAGGAGAGGGCTGCAGTATGTACTTAATTCAGCCTCTTGAAACAGACGTCTAGAGGAAAAATTGTGTTTTTATTTTAAAAAATCATGGTGACCCTAAGATTTTTGCCATCTCTAATAAAAGCTTGATCTAGAATTTTTTGTTTTTCTTTTTTTTATTTTACCCCCAATTTCACATCCATTCATGCTGCCCTTACTAACAGAATGAATCTTAATTTTTTCATGAAGAGAAAAAGACTCAGGGGTGATTAAATACTGGTTTTTGTCACAGTGTTACTGGAAACAATGGAAGAACATTAGTAATTATACCTTTTATGGCAATTTTATTCAAGTCTTTTTCACTTGCCTGCTGTATGTGTCGTATGCATTGCAGGAGCCATTAGAGCTACAGTGAGAAGTCTACCAGATGGCGCCCTGCCTTTCTGGCACCGATTCAATGATAACCAACCAGGTGCTTTTGAGTAGATTCTAACTCATGGCTACCCTGTGTGTAGCAAAGCAGAACTGTGCTCCCCAGGGTTCTCAGTGGCTGAGTTTTCAGAAGTGGATCACCAGGACTTCTTCCTAGGTGCCTCTGGGTGGACTCAGACCTCCAGCCTTTCAGTTAGCAGCTGACATGTTAACCGTTTGCACCACTTGGGGACTCCTATACTATTATAAAGTTACAAACTCTGAAAAGTGATACAGGCAAAGTGTCAGATGCCTGTCTAACCTGAAGTATAAGGGATGGGTTCCTAAGGAGAAGGTATTAGAGCTGAAGGTAAAGGATGAGTGAGTGAAAGGACAGTTAAAAAGTATATCCCAGCCTAGAGAAGAGCTTGTTTTCCTTTCCCAGACCCAGGAGGGAGCATGGTGTGTTCATGGGACTGAGTGCAGCCCAGTGTGATTTGAAAGCAGAGAGGGAGGGAAAGAATAACAGCATGGTGTATGTAGGGAACTGCAGACAGCAGAAGAGACTGAAGAGGTAGGCAAGGACCAGGTCATAAAGGGCCTTGTGTTCCATGCTACAGAGCTCAGATTTTATCTTGTTTCCTGGGGAACCATTACAGAATTTTAAACAGGAGAAGAGGAGATGTGTGTCTTAGATAGAAGAGACTGGTAGCTGTGTAGATAATAGATTTTGTTGGAGGTCTAAGGCTGGAGTTGGAGACTAGTTAGGAGGCTTTTGCAGTGGTTCAGGTGAGAAATGGCTTAACCAGCCTAGTAGTTATAATAGTGAAAATTAAGTGAGCTATTATGTTGGCTTATTTTTATAAGCGCCTCTATTTAGATAGCTGATATTGAGTGGTATAGTATTTGTTAACTAAAGGAACTTTTGCGTTTTAATTATTCAACCTGTATGCACCTCTGCTTCTGGGTGGCTATAAAGGTGATACATCTTAAGCATCTGGTCTAAACATCTAAGATTAGTACTAGTAGCACATACTTCTCTGTGTATTTCTGAGAGAATGCCCTTCTGTATAGTGAAACACATTTAATTTCACCAATTTCAAGCTGTTCTAGGTCAAAAGAACAAAGGGGTAGTCACCAATTCTGTTAGACTAGAAACTGAAGAATCTTCCTTTTATAAAGAGATGGGATTTTTTTAGTCTTAGACTGTAGCTTCCAGAAAACCAAACCTGCTGCTGTCGAGTCGATTCCGACTAATAGCGACCCTATAGGGCAGAGTAGAACTGCCCCATAGAGTTTCCAAGGAGCACCTGGCAGATTCAAACTGCCGACCTTCTGGTTAGCAGCTGTAGCACTTAACCACTGTGCCACCAGGGTTTCCAGACTGTAGCTTAAATGTAGCCTAAAAGGTGGTAGACCTAAAGGCCCTAAATTATTTCAAAAATAAATAATTTGAAGGGGGTGGCTTTTTTTTGTTGTAGTAGAGAGATACATAACAAAACATTCGCCAGTTCCACGATTTTTACATGTATTCGGCAGCATTGATTACGTTCTTCATATTGTGCAACCATTGCTTCTGTCCTTTTCCAGATTCTTTTACTACCATTAACATGAAGTGGATGCTCCCTAGGCAGTAAGTCCCCTTGTCTCCTCTCTACCACCCCTGGGAACCACTAGTAAGCTTTGAGTTCTGGTTTTTTTCCTGGTTCATGTAAGTGAGATCATGTACTATTTGTCCTGTTGCAACTGACTTATTTCATTCATGAACGACTTGTTACATTCATCCGTGTTGTGGCACGTATCAGGACTTCATTTCTCTTTATGGCTGAATGATATTCTGTTGTATGAATAAACTATGTTTTGTTTATCCATTCATCATCATATTCAGACATTTCAGTTGTTTCTACCTTTTGGCTGTTGTGAACAGTGCTGCAGTGAGCATTAATGTACACATTTCTGTTTGCGTTCCACTTTCATTTCTTCTGAGTATATGCCTAGGATTTAGATTTCTGGGTCATGTGGTAGTTCTGTGTTCAGTTTCTTGGGGAGTCACCAGACTGTTTTCCACAATGCCGTACTATTTTGCATTCCTACCAGCAGTGGATAAATGTTCGAATTTTTCCACATCCTCACCAACACCTGTTAATTTCCGTTATTTTTTGTCGTAGTCATTCTAGTTCAGGTGAGATGGTATCTTGTTGTGGTTTTGATTTGCATTTCCCTAATGACTAACGACAATGAGTGTGTTTTCATGGGCTTGTTGGCTATTTATATGCCCTGTTTGCCGAAATGTTTGTTCAGGTCCTTTGCTCTTTTTTATTGGGTCGTGTGTCTTTTTGTTGTTAAGTTGTAGGTGTTTTTTATATTTTTTGGATATTAAAACTTTATCAGATATATGATTCCCAAAAAATGTTTTCCCAATCTGTAGACTGTTTCTTCACTTTGTTGATAAAGTTCTTTGATGAACAGAAGTATTTATTTTGCTACTCATGGTTTTGGTGTCATAGCTGATGGTCCATTGTTAAAAACTGGGTCTTGTAGCCATACCTCTGTGTTTTCTTCTACGAATTTTATGGTTTTAGTTCTCACGTTTAGATCCTTGATCCATTTTAAATTGGTTTTTGTATATGGTGTGAGACATGGGTCCTGCTTCATTCTTTTGCATGTGGAAATGCAATTTTCCCAGCATCACTTATTACAGAGACTCTTTTTTTCTTCATTTAATGTACTTATCACCCTTGTCAAAAATCAGTGACCATAAATGTATGTGTAAAAACTTATAATTTTAAAAGTAGTGTTTGCGAACACTTGACTCAAGGACCCCACCTCTTGGCTGAAGGTTGCTGCCTGTCTGCTCTTGTTGTCTAATGAAGTTGGGAAATAATTCTGAGAATCTTTTTTTTTTCCTTTCCTAGTTGGTAGACTAATCAGCTGTGCATTTTATTAAATGAAATCCTTTGCCCTGGTGCGTGAGTTGCCATCACGTGCTCCGCTTGCCTGGTGAACAGCCTGTAGATGTGACAAATAGCATTAACATAGAAGGGGCAAATTGGGTTACTTGTAAGTTATTTCATTAAACATAAGCAGATTTCCTCCCCAGAGCTGCCTTGTCTGTGTAAGATTGTTTTTATTGGTCGTTTTTGGTATTGACTTTCACAGTTGTGTAACAGGATTAAAGATGTGGTGTTTGTATAGCAGTATCCTTCCAGCACATTGTTCAGTTTGAGACATGTTTTAGAATCTTTTTGTTTTAGATACTGTTTTTCATATCCTCTCCCCTCCTTTTAGTACTAATACATGGAGGAAGCATTTGTGTTTATGTGCATGTGTTATATAAAAACAAATCAAGTTAAACAAATTTTTAGAGTATTGTGTCATTTTCTTTTGAGTAGACTAATGTATGTAAGTTTATCTTAAGTTCTTTTTAATCCTTTTTATGTCTTTGACTTTTTATTCTATATGGCTAACATAATATGAAACTTTCTTTATTATTTTTCTTAGACTCTAATGTTTGTACTGCAGTTCCAGCTTTGTTACTTCACCATATTCTAACTTTAAGAAATGTGTATATGCTTACTACACGTGCTCATATGAGCATGAAGAAAGATGTGGAAGAATACATACCGCATTGTTAACACTGGTTATCTTAAAGAGTTGAAGGCGAAGAGGTGTAAGAAGAGAATACTAGCTGTTTTCTTTGTATTAACGTGATTTCACTAGTGAAAATGAGCACATACTGTTTGCATAATTTTTAAAAAATAATAAAGAGAAATTTGTAGAAAGAAAAGTATGAGTTGTTAGGTATCCAATCCAAGTAACAACTTTCCCCAAATTTTCTGTGTAGTATATCATAGTTTTCCTTTATTTTGTAGTTCTTTTGAAATATAGCACACAAAGATAATACTTCGAGTGATTGCTTTACCGGTAGGTCAGTTTTGTAAAGATTTAAGTATTTAGTATTTGCCCAAAGGTGTGATAGAAATACTGAGGTCTGGTCACAGGGAGCTTTCAGTGTTGTCGGAAAGATAAAATATACCACGTGAATAGTAAACTGAAAGATGATGACATAGCATCTAAGTAAAAAAAAAAAAATTAAGTGAGCTGAAATAGTTGAGAAAGCTTTTTTATAGAGCTACTGGTCCTTGAAGAATGGATAAGGTTTGCAAAGTTGACAACTGTAAATTCATAATCACCCACCCTAACTGGGCCTTCATTACTGTTCTGCTGTGTTGAAATACTTCACTTTTCTATTCCCTGCAACAAATATTTTAAACCTCACCTGCTCTTAAAACTTCTCTCAGTGTATGACCTTGTTCTTACCTCAAAATATAACCAGCAGATGAGGACCGTCTTACTGTAAAATATGTAAACCTTCCTTTGTCTTCCTCCTACAGCGGAAGATACATCCGTCTCTAATAGAGACACATCTTTCAGGCTACACTTTGGATTCCCTCTGGAAATGAGAACCTTTCTTGACACCGTATCTGTCCAGCTGCCAACCCAGCTCTTCCTTTATCTTCACAGCCAAATTTTCTCGACGAGTTTAACTTAAAACTGTTCTCATCCCTCTTTACTCCAGGGCTCCTTTCTGGTTCGAACCCCTGCTGTGAATTTGCCTTTCCACCCCAGATACACTGAATCAGAATCTACAGTTTAACCAGATCCCCAGGTGATTCTTGTGTATAATAAATTTTGGGAACCACTGTTGTACTAGTGGTTCTCAGAATTGGTCCCATCCAGCAGTATTAGCATCGTCTGGGAACTTGTTAGGAATGCATATAAAATACAGAGTCTCAGCTGGGGTTTGAACCAGTTCAAAGCCCTGGCTTACTCTACCTGAGTAATGAAAGAGAAATGTTAGACCAGTGAGTCTCAAATTTTACCACCAGGAGGACCCAAACTGCAGAGTTTTTCTGATTCTCTATAAGGTGAGAATGATAATTTGCATTTCTGGCCAGTTCCCAGCTGATGGTCTTTGAAAACCACTGCTTTAGACCACAAAGTACTGGTGAGTTGGAAGAAAGTAGCTGAGCACGAGAGGGACGGAAGGATGGCTACGGCTGAACCTCCTCGCAAACACACAGATCATTCTTGGGCTCAGGTGTTAAAATTTTGTACTCTGAAGGGACCAATCCAAGACAAGCTAAAAAATTGGTCAACAAAAATGCAGTGTGTACATTACGACTTACCCAGTAGAAATAAACAGAATTATGACAGAATATTATACAAGTATATGGCAACAAACTGGATAACCTGTATGAAATGGACAAATTCTTAGAAGCACACAACCTGTCCAGACTGACTCAAGAGAATATAAAAAAGTCTCAGCAGACCCATAACAAGTGAAGAGATTGAATCACTGATCAAAAACCTCCCAACAAAAAGTCCTAGACCACATGGCTTCACTGGGAATTTCTACCAAACTGTTTAAACTTTTTCAAAAGATGGGGAAAGGAGGAATACTTCATAATTCATTCTATGAAGCAACCATAACCCTGAGACCCAAACCAGACAAAGACACCACAAGAAAAGAAAACTAACTGGAAGGCAGGAGGGAACAGGAAAGCTGGTAATAGGGAACCCAGGGTTGACAAGGGAGAGTGTTGACATGTCGTAGGGTTGTTTACCAGTGTCATAGAACAGTGTGTGTACTAACTGGTTGATGAGAAACTAGTTTGTTCTGTAAACCTTCATCTAAAGTATAATAAAAATAAAAAAACTACAGGCGAATATCACTTATGAATATAGATGCAAAAATCCTCAACGAAATACTAGCAAACAGAAGCCAACAGCATATTAAAAGAGCCATACACTATGACCACACGGGATTTATTCCAGGAATGCAGCGATGGTGCAACATTAGAAAATCAATCAACATACCACCACATCGATAAAACAAAGGAAAAGAAACGCATGATCAGCTCTATGGATGCAGAAACAGCATTTGATAAAATCCAACAACCTTTCTTGATAAAAACCCTAAAGAAGATCAGAATAGAAGGGAAATTCCTCAATATGATTCAGGGCATACATGAAAAGCCAACAGCCAAAATTATACTTAGTAGAGAAAGACTGATAACTTTCCCCTTGAAATTGGGGAAAAAAGACAAGGATGCCTGCTCTGGTCACTTCTGTTCAATGTTGTGTTAAATGGCCTAGCCAGAGAAATAAGACAAGGAAAAGAAATAAAAGATTTCCAATTGGAAAAGAAGAAGTAAAATTATCTCTATTTGTGGATGATATGATCCTATGTATAGAAAAATTTCAGAGTCCGTAAGAAAACTTCTAGAGCTTATAGAGGAAATTTAGCAAAGTTGCAGTGTACAGGGTCAACAAACAAAAATCACTTGGGCTTCTATACACCAGTAATGAGAAATCTGAAAGGGATATTAAGGAAACAACCCCATTTACAATAGCATTTAAGAGAATAAAATACCTAGGAATAAATCTAACCAGGGACATGAAGGACTTATGCAATGAAAACTGTAAAACACTACTGAAAGAAATTAAAGACGTAAATAAATGGAAAGATGTCCCATGTTCATGGATTGGAAGACTTAATATTGTTAAGATGTCAGTACTACTCAAAGCCATCTATCCCAATTAAAATTCCAACAGTCATCTTTACAGAAATAGAAAAACCAATCGTCAACTTTATATAGAATGGCAAGAGGGCCCAAATAATTAAAACAATGTTGAAAGAGAACAAAGTAGGAGGACTCATACTTCCTGATTTTAAAACATACTATACAGCTGCAGTAATCAGAACAGCCTGGTAGTGGTATAACAATAGGCACATAGACTGATGAATGGAATAGAATTTGAGAATACAAAAATAAACCTGCACATCGGTGGTCAACTGATTTTTGACAAGGGTGCTAAGTTCATTTGACAGGGAAAGAAGAGTCTCTTCAATAAATGGTACTGGGAAAATTGGATTTTTACATGCATAAAAATGAAACAAGATCCATGCCTCACACCATACACAAAAACAAATTCAAAATGGATTAAGAACCTAAATGTGCAAACTAAAACCATAAAATTCTCAGGAAAAAATGCAAGAGCAACACAGTCAGGGCTAACTTTCAACAATGGATTGTCTAATAACAGAAGTACAAACAGCAAAAGACAAAATAAATAAATAGGACCTCATAAAAATTAAAGCTTTTGTTCATCAAAACACTTTACTAAAAAAGTACAAAGACAAGCTACTGACTGGGAGAATATCTTCAGAAACAATATGTCTGACAAATCTAATAACCAAAGTATATATAAAACTTTGACATCTTAACAACAAAAAGACAAATAATCCAATCATAAAATGGGCAAGGACTTGAATAAAGTTTCACCAAAGAGGACATTCAGATGGCCACCAAACACATGAAAAGATGCTCAGCGTCATTAGCTGTCAGAGAGATGCAAATTAAAACCACAATGAGATACCATTTCACTCTTGGTAGGATAGCTAAAATAAAAAAAAATTAAAAATAACAAATGTTGACAAGTATGTGGGAAATTGGAACCTTTATCTATTGCTGGTGGAAGTGCAAAATGGTGTAGCCATTGTGGAAAACAGTGTGGCAGTTCCTAAAAAAACTAGAAATAGAACTACCATGTGACCCAGCAATTCCACTCATAAGTACGTATACAAAAGACTTGAAAGCAGAGACTCAAAAAGAGACATGTACACCAGTGTTCATTGCAGCACTGTTCACACTAGCCAAAAGGTGGAGACAACCTAAATGCCCATCAACAGATGAACAGAGAAACAAAACGTGGTACATACCTCGGTAGAAAACTACTCAGCCCGTAGGAGGAATGGAGCCTTGATACATGCTATAATATGGATGGAACTTGAAGACATTGTGCTGAGCGAAATGTCAGTCACAAAAGGACAAATATCTTATGAGCTCACTTATATAAAAAGACAAGAAAAGGCAAACGTATAGACACCAAAGTTTATTAGTGGCTACCAGGGGCAGGACGGAGGAGGAAAAGGGGGTTAATGGTGATGGAAACATTGCATTGATTAAGGGTAGTGTTGCACAACTGATTATTATAATTGCTGTCAATAAGTTGTACACCTGTAAAAAGTCAAATTGGCAAAAGCTGTATGAAAGATATATTTACAACAACAACCCCCCAAAAAAAAAAAAAAAAGTAGATGCCGAGCCTGCTTATGCACAAACACCTCATGGCACTTGGTTTGGAAGTTTAGGGTCATGATTTCATGGAACATCCCAGTTATCT
Organism: Elephas maximus indicus; assembly: GCF_024166365.1. Taxonomy (NCBI): domain Eukaryota; kingdom Metazoa; phylum Chordata; class Mammalia; order Proboscidea; family Elephantidae; genus Elephas; species Elephas maximus. Next base: position 18,325,498 of record NC_064819.1, read on the forward strand.
GGCCTAACAACGTGTTAAATCCTTCTGTTCTACCTCCTAGTTTATTGCGTAGTGCCTGGGGTATTAAAAGCTTGCAAGCAGCCATCCAAGGCACAACATTTGGTCTCTATTCACCTGGAGCAACAGAGGAAGGAGGAGAGTCAGGAACAGGAGGAGGATATGGAAGGTGTGGCTGATTGCCTCCATGTACAGCTTGTCTCCTTTGCCACAAGACCAGAAGAACTAGATGGTGCCCAGCTACCATTACTGAACTTTTTGGTCAAGGATTCCATAGAAGAATCCTGATCAAAAGGGAGAAAATGCAGAACAGAATTTCAATTCTCATGGACTCTAGACTCTCTGGACCCATGGAGGGTGGATGAATCCCTGAAACTGTGGTCCTGAGATAATCTTTAAATCTTAAACCAAAAATATCCCCTGAAGTCTTTTTTAAAACTGAGCAATAGTTTAGCTCAACTGGCAAAAAAGTCTGCCTTGAGCATTATGCTCTTTTGAGAACTATCTCTATGGAATCAAACTGACAACAGCAACCTGAAAGACTGGACAGGAAACTTAGGGGGCAGTAAGTTTATATTAATGATGGAGGAACAACGCAGAAAAGAAGGGTGAGAATGGCCGCACAACTCAAAGAGTGTAATCAGTGTCACTAAATTGTACATGTAGAAACTGTTGAATTGGTGTATGTTTTGCTGTGTATATTCTCAGTAACAACAAAATAAATAATATTTAGAAGGAAAAAAAAAACGCAGTGTGGGAGGGTTGTCGAGTGTTGGTGGAGTAGGAGCCATCTCTGTTACTCTTTCTGAAGTATTAATCCTCAGCCCCGATTCACTTACACTTTAACAGTCATGATAAAATTGTCAAGTCCTGCTCTGTACTGTTACTGGGTTGTCTGCTACATTTTGTGTAAGAGTTGTAACGATACATCTAGGAAAGTCTGGAGTATCATGCTTGGTACACTGTATTTAGAATCTTAATCTGTACTTTTAAAGATCTTTGAATATTAAATATGTAATCAAACTTTGCTTATTATATATCAGTTAGGACTCTTAGTTGCAAGTTAATGAAACCCAAGAATTAGCTTAAGCACAAAAGACATTCTATTCTAAGTATCATGGGATATTGTAACATGCCCAAGTTGAAGAATATGGCAGGGCCTCAGACAAAACTGGAACCAGAAATTCTTTTGGCATGCATCTTGTCTTTGCCCTTTCTGTGTACCTGCTTCATATTTCTTTCTCATTTTAGACTGGCTTTATTTATATGTTAGAAAGTACAGCCCTGAACAGTTCCTGAGTTTCATTTCTTACAACTTCAGTCACTAGAGAAAGTCTGGTTCTCTGTGTCCCAAGCCTGGCTTAGTTCAGGTACTCACCCCTGAGCCCATCCAGCTGTCATGGGTGTATGGGGAACTGTGGCTGATCTGGCTTGAATTAGTTGCCCACCTTGGACAATAAGAGAAGTAGAGGCTATCACTTCATATTACTCACAGTCTAGTGGAAAATATGAGCAATTGTTTATGAAAAATGTAATTTCACATTTCAGTAAAGATAACAAAATTTAGACATGTTGTATTTCTTTTTGTTCCTTTCTGCCCTCTTTACCATGAGCTCTTGTAAGTAAATACTGTATGTGCTTAGGAGACCTGGAGGGAGGGGATGGACGTTTGACTGCAAATCTATACTCTCTAGTCAAAAAACAAAACAAAACAATAGTATATCCCCTACTAAGTCAGTAGTAACTTTTTAAACAAAGAATAGCTAGCACACAGTACCATTTCCAAACTTTATGTACGAAATATATCAAAAAGCACTACTCTTAGCTCTTTTTCATCAAGAGAATTTTGCGGGTAAGCATGCAGATTGGCCACCATGCCTCTACTTAAACTTTTCATCCCAAGGCCCAGCTATCACAACAGTGAAGAGAACAATTTATTTTTCCAACGTACAAGAGATTTCAATACACATTTGGAAGATTGAAGTGGTGGAAAGTGGTAGCTGACTAAGCAGAACAGAGCAGCATTTGCAAAGGGAATGTCTATGAGAAGTGAAACCCATTTTCCTTGTGAAAATCCCAGAAGCTTAGGATTTAGAGGCACAGAATACTGTTTATGGGGACGGGGGCAGTATGGGGATAAGAGTAATACACAAGGCCAAAAAGAGGGGAAATTGGTTGAAAGACTACATAGCAAGTAGCAAAGATTCCCCGACCCCACCCCCCATCCCTCCTTTACACAACCATGCAAATATAACCTCCACCCTTTGGGGGATAAAAAGAACAAAATGATGTTCACATTTATTTCAGGAGAAACTAAACCTGTGAGACTCCTTATTCTCGTCAGGGGAGTGGGGAAAATGTAAAGCACCAGAGTAAAAAAAGTAGATTTAGTGAAAGTTAACATACTCAACTCCCTTCCTCTGCCTGTTTTCAGAACACTTGTAGCCTGACTCATAGTCCTCAGACAAGAGATTAGGTGTTTCTCTGGAAACAGAATGTCCTGAAAAAATACTTTAGGCAACACCCACCCTACCTGCATCCCCAGTGAAAAAGGAGCTTATCTTCAGTTAGCTTTTTTAATCCTTTTCTTTCTCTGTGAGTAGACACTGAAGGTTCACCAGACGTTTGGGGAAAGCCTTCAACATAAGAGAATTTAAAACAATGGGGGGAAGAGGAACTTAAACAGAAAATGCAGAGAGAAGAAGAACCAAAACTGTCTGCACACACACATATTCTATATAATCTTCAAAGAGAGAAGATAAATTACATTCGTGAAACAAGAAAGGAGTTCTCAGAAAGAAGAATCAGAGAACGATCAATTTTAGTTTTCGCAGAGTCAGCATTTAAGATTACTAGAGCAAAATATATCAATAGGAAAATGGGAAGATAAGGAAATTCTCCCAGAGAGGTAAATAAAAATGGAAAATATGAGAGAAAAGATAACAGAGGATCAGTCCATAATGGGCTGGTCTAACTAATAGTGAATAAAGAAAAATACAGGAAAGGAAGTTATCAAAGAAATACTAGAAAAAAAATTTTCCACACCTGAAGGATGTGATTTCTAGATTGAAGGGACCCACTGAGTACTCACACAATGAATGGCAACCGCATCAAATGACATAGCCTTAAAATTTCAGAACATCACGAGTAAGACAGTAAAACCTGTTACACTTTTATCCACAGTGTAGTAACAAGGACTGACATTACCTTTCCACCTAAAAATTCTAGAAAACTGGGGGAAAATATGTAAAAGAACAGTTTTCAAGACAGTGGACCTCAAGCAGTGGGGGAAAGTGATCTGCGAGAGTTGGGAAACAAATGAGATTAGCCCTACAATTAATCCAGTTTACTACCTAGAAGGAGTTTCCAGCACAGGGAGGTGGAACTCAGTGGACTCCGTGAGCTGAGAGAGAGGCCTGGGAATGTAGGAGAGCCAAGGCAGCTAGAGTTTGTAAGGCACAGTACCAGAGAGGACAGAGCTGAACAGAAATCTACAGAGGCTCCCCCTGAGTCTTCAGTAGCAGTTGCATATGAGGAAATTACCCAGAAATGGAGAAAGGACTGCTGAAAAGAATAAGAAGGAATGATTCTCAGAGCTGGCATAAGGCCCAAAATGTTTCCTATTCCCATCATCCAGAGCAGAAAACATTAGGTGGCAGTCTTGCCTCAGTAGTGCGGCAGGATTAGCTGTAGATGAAATGCTGCTCCAGTCATGCCTAACAAAACCTAAAAGGATCACACTATTTCTAAGTTGTTTCTCTCCTATATAAGTAGCTGAGTATCACCTGTGTCCCAAAACAAAGCTCAAAAATATTTATAGGAATACAAAAATATCCAGCACCTAACAGGTAAAAATTTTCAGTTCTGACATCCAGTCAAAATTTACTAGGCATCCAAAGACCTATAATGAGAAAAATCATGCAACTGAAATCTGTCCAGGGATGACATCGATGATAAAATTAGTAGTCGTGGGCATTAAATCATCTATAATAACTATATTCCATACACTGAAAAGCCCAGAGGAAAGATTCAGCATGTTCAGAAAAAACAATGGAAGATAAGAAAAAAGAACAAATCAAAATTTAAGAGATGAAAAATACACCAGACAGGACTTAAGTAGATTAATCATTACAGAAAAAAGGATTAGTGGATTTGAAGACATACTAATAGAAACCGTCCAAAGTGAAACAGAAAAAAGACTGAAACAAAGATGAACAGACCATCAGTGAGCTGTGGGCAGTTTCAAGCGGACTAATCAATGTACATGTAATGATTGTGCATGTCATGACCTAATGTATGTGTAATGCTCAGAAATTTTCCAAATTTAATGAAAACCCTGAGTAAGGAAACATGAAGACTATACCAAGGCATGTAGTAATCAAAGGGCTTAAAACCAGTGAGAAAAGACACATTTACATATACAAGAACAAAGACAAGAATGACAGCAGACTTTATGTCGGCAGCAATGCAAGTCAGAAGACAAGGAGCGACATTTTTAAAGTACTGAAAGAAGAAAGTCTGTCAACCTAGAATTCTGTATCCACCGAAAATATCTTTCAAAAATGAAGAAGACTTTCTTAGACATGTAAAAGCTGAAAGAATATATCACCAGCGGACTTTCAGTATAAAAAATGGCAAACCAAGTCTTTCAGGCAGAAGGAAAATGGTAGATGGAAATGTGGATCTACACAAAGGAATGAAAAGTGATGAAAATTGTAATTTTTTTCTCATCTAAATCTCCTTAGTCAATTGAATTTTTAAGGAATGAAGCACATACTGTGTCCTAGGCTGGATTCCCTAGAGAAGCAAAACCAGTGAAGCCCACCTGTATGTAGAGAGAGAGAGAGAGATTTATATCAAGGAAATGACTCAATGTGATTGTAGAGACTGGGAAGTCCCAAGTCTGTGCGTCAGGCTGGAGGCTTCTCCTGACTTGTGTAACTGCAGGGGCTGATGAACCCAAGATTGGCAGGTCAGACAATAGACCTCTGGCTCACAGGTTGCGGAGGCTGACACATCCCAAGATCAGCAGGCAAGCTGCTAGCTCAAGTCCCAAAAACTGGAGATTAGATGAACGGGAGTCAGCTGCCGGATCCAGAGAGAGCAAAAGCCTGAGCCTTGCCAGAAAATTCACCTATTTTGGATGCAGGCCACAGCCCCAAGGAAACTCCCTTTCAGCTGATTGGCTACTCACAGCAGATCCTATCATGGAGGTGTTCACATATTTTATCTTATCATGGAGATGATTACATCATTATACAACTGCCAAACCACTGAGAATCATGGCCCAGCCAAATTGACACACAAACTTAATGGTCACATGCTGCATACAGCATGAATGAACTGCAAAAACATTAAGCCAAGTGGAAGAAGCCAGTCATAAAAGACCATATAATGTATGATCCCATTTATATGAAACGGCCGGAATAAGCAAATATATAGACATACAGGAAACCCTGGTGGCGCAGTGGTTAAGAGCTACAGCTGCTAACCAAGAGGTAGGCAGTTTGAATCCACCAGGCGCTCTGTGGAAACCCCATGGGGCAGTTTCTACTCTGTCTGATAGGGTAGCTAGAGTCGGAATCGACTAGATGGCAGTGGGTTTTATAGAGATAGAAGAAGTAGATTAGTGGTTGCATAAGGCTGGGGGAAAGGGAGTCATGGGAAATGATTGCTGGTAGGTACAAGATGAGGAGAGTGTTCTAAAATTAGATTATGATGATTGTAGAGCTTTGTCAGTGCACTGAAACCCATTGAATTGTATACTTTAAACAGGTGAATTTTATGATAAAGAGTTACGGCATAAACTAACAAAGAAGATAACAGAGAATTATTTAAAAAAAAAAAAAAACTTAGTTCACCAAAAAACAAGGCAAAGAAAGAGGGAAGAGGAAGCAAAGAATAGAGTGAGACAATTAGAAAACAAATAATGAGACAGATATAAACCCGACCACATCAATGATAGCATCAGATGTAAGTGGTTTAAATACCTCAGGTAAAAGATAGAGATTGTCATATTGATAAAACGGACTCACTGTAGTGCCTAAGAGAAATCAACTTGAAAATTATGAAGACATATAGGTAAAAGGAATAGAAAAAGATATGCTAACAATGAAAAGAAACTTGGACTGGCTTCGTTATATCAGATAAAGTAGATTTTACAGCCAAAAAAAAAAAAGTTTCACGAGGGAAAACAGTCATTTCATAACGATACCAAACCAGACTAATTGCTGTCGAGTTGCTTCTGACTCATGATGACCCTGTGTCTGGCAGAGTAGAACTATGCTCCATAATGTTTTCAAGACTGACCTTTCAGAAGCAGATCACCAAGCCTTTCTTCCAAGCCTTTCTTCTGGGTGGGTTTGATCTGCCAGTCTTTGGGTTAGTAGTTAAGTGCTAATTGCCACACCCAGGGACTTTATTTCGTAATGTTGCAGGTGTCAGTTTATCAAGATGATAGAACAGCCCTAAACATTTATGCACCTAATAACAGAGCTTCAAAAACGTATAAGCAAGAACAGATAGAGCTTCAAGGAGAAACAGATAAGTCCAATTATAGCTGGAGATTTCAGTACCCTTCTCAACAATTGTTAGAACAAGTATACAGAAAATTGGTACGTTTATAGAATATTGGAACAAAACTATCAACCCAACTTGACCTAATTGACATTTATAGAACATTCCACTCAACAATAACAGAACACGCGTTCTTTCTAAGTGCACGTGGAACTTTTACCAAGATTATATTCTGGGCCTGTTAAAGTCTCTTTAGGGTAGGGTTGTACAGCCAATGAATTAATTGCTGTCAGTAAGTTATACACCTGTAAAAGTTAAATTGGCAAAAATTGTGTGATAGATATACTTACAATAATGACCAAAAGAGAGAGAAAGAGAAGCTGCTGAGGCTTCTTATGTACAGCCAGATACCTCATGGGATTTTGGTTTAGAAGTTTAATGTAATGGTTTCATGGGACATGCCAGTTAATTGGCCTAATAACACGTTTAGTGCTTCTGTTCTACTTTCTAGATTGGTAGTTCCAGGGGTCTTAAAAGCTTGCAAATGGCCATCCGTGGCACAACAATTGGCTGCTATTTGCCTGGAGCAACAGAGGAAGAGGGAGAGTCAGGAATAGGAGGAGGAAATGAGATGTGTGGCTAATTGCCTCTGTGAACAACTGCCTCCTTTGCCAGAGACTGGAAGAACTGGATGGTGCCTGGCTACCATTACTGAACATTTTGAGCAAAGATTCGGTAGGAGAATGCTGATCAAAAGGGCTAATATGCAGAACAGAATTTCAAATTATCATGGAGCCCAGGCTGGATGAACCCTGAAACTGTTGCCCTAAGATAATCTTTAAGCCTTAAACCAAAGATATCCCCTGAAGTCTTTTTAAAGCCAAACAGTAGTTGAGCTTAACTACTAAAGAATGCCTGCATTATGCTCTTTAAGATTTACCTCTATGGGGTAAATTGACAACAGCAGCTCCAAAGGTTAGTCAGGAACCTTGGGGGGCAGTGAGTCTATGTTAATGGAGGAAGAACAACTTAGAAAAGGAGGGTGAGAATGGCTGCACAACTCAAAAAATGTAATCGTTGTCCTGAATTTTGCATATAGAAAACTTGAATTGGTGTATGTTTCGTTGTGTATATTCTCAACAACAGCAACAATAAATTATTTTTAAAAGTCTCGACAAAAGTTTGTAAGGATTTAGATCATACGAAGGGTATTCTGTGATCACAACGTCATTATTAAATTAGAAACCAGTAACAGATCTTTGGAAATATTTGGAAGCTAAATATAACACTTCTAAATAAATCAAAAGCGTATATAGAAAGTATATTAAACCAAATGAAAACACAATACATCAATATTTGTGTGTTATTCTGTGCCATCAAGTCAATTCCAGCTCATAGCGATCCTATGGAACAGAGTAGAACTGTCTTATAGGGCTTCTTAACTCTAATCTTTACAGGAGCAGATTGCCAGATCTTTTCTCCCGTGGAGCCTCTGGTGGGTTTGAACTGCTGACCTTCCAGTTAGCAGCCGAGCAACCATTGCACCACTAAGACTCCTGTAGGATGTTGCTGAAGCAGTAATTGGGGAAACTGTTATAGTATTAAGTACCCATATTAGAAAAAGAAAGATCTCAAATCAGTGACTTGAGCTGAGCTGGTTTAATGAGAAGAGCAAATGAAATCCAAAGGAAGAAAGGACATAATAAAAATCAAAATGGAAATCAATGAAGTAGAAAAAAAAAGAACAATAGAGAAAATCAAAGATATACCTCTAGCTAGACTGATGAAAGTAAAAGATAGAGATTACCAATATTGAGAATGAGAGAGATAGCATCCCAACAGATTTTATGATCTTAAAAGGGTAAGATAATATTATGAACCAATGTATACCAAAAAGTTCAACAACTTAGATAAAACAAAAACATTTCTTGAAAGACACAAATTTCCAAACACACTCAAGAAGAAACAGGTAACCCAAAAACCCAATATCTCTTAGGAAAATTTAGTTTGTAGTTAAAATTATTCCCACAAAGAAAACATAAGACCCAGATGGCTCGAGTGGTTAATTCTACCAAATATTTAAGGAAGAGATACCACCGATTCTACACAAACTCTTCCAGAATATTTAATAGGAATAAATACTTCCTGACTTGTTTTTTTGAGACCAGTGTTACCTAGATGGAGCCCTGGTGACGCAATGGTTAAGAGCTTGGCTGCTAGCCAAAAGGTCGATAGTTCAAATCCACCAGCCACTCTTTGGAAACCATATGGGGCAGTTCTCTGTCCTATAGGGTTGCTGTGAGTCGGAATCAACTCAATGGCAACGAGTTTTTTTTTTTTTTTCCCCGATACCAGAACCAAAAACAATTCAAGAAAACTACAGATATTTGCATAAAGTACAAAATCTTGTTGCGGTTGTTGTTAGTTGCCATCAAGTCAGTTCCGACTCATAACAACCTTGTTGCTACGTTTGAGCCCATTGTTGCAACCACTGTGTCAGTCCATCTCATCAAGGGTCTTACTTTTTTTCTTTGACCCTGTACCTTACCAAGCATGATGGCATTCTCCTGATCACATGTCCAAAGTACGGGAGATGAAGCCTTGCCATCCTCACTTCCAAGGAGCACTCTAGCTGTACTTCCAAGACAGGCTTGTTCATTCTCCATAACTCAAAGGCATCAATTCTTCTTAGGTCTTTCTTATTCATGGTCCAGCTTTCACATGCATATGAGGTGACTGAAAATACTTTGGCTCAGGTCAGGCACACTTTAGTCCTCCTTTTTAACACTTTAAAGGGGTCTTTTGCAGCAGGTTTGCCCAATGCAATACATTGTTTGATTTCTTGGCTGCTGCTTCCGTGGGTGTTGATTGTGGGTCCAAGTAAAATGGAATCCTTGACAACTTCAGTCTTTTCCCCTTTTATCATGATGTTGCTTATTGGTCCAGTTGTGAGGATTTTTGTTTTCTTTATGTTGAGGTATAATCCATACTGAAGGCTGTAGTCTTTGATCTTATCTTCATCGTAACTGTTAGAATCTAACAATATATATAAATGGTGATACATTGTGACCAAGAGGATTTCATTTCAGGAATGCAAGGTTGGCTTAACATTTGGAGTTAATGTAATTCACCATATTAACAAACTGAACAGTGTGTTTATTTTAATAGATGTTGAAAAAACACTGGACAAAATCCAACATACACTTCTTACAAAGTGTTCAGCAAACGTGGAATATAAGGGAATGTCCATAGCCTGGTAAAGGTCATTTTGAAAAGCTTACACCTAGCATCAGGCTTAATGGTGAAAGGATGACTGCTTTTCCTAAAACAGGAAAACACTGTGGTTTCCCTTCTTACCACTTTTATTCAACACGTATTGGTGGTCCTAGCCAGTGCAATAAGGCAATAAAAAGAAATAAAAGGAATCCAGGTGAGAAAGGAAGAAGTAAAAAGTTTTATCCACCACCATGATTTTCTTTATGGAAATTCCTTTGAAATCTACAAAAATGCCACTGGAACTAATAAGTATAGTGAGATTTTAGGATATGCTGTCAATATACAAGAATCAACTGTATTTCTATATGCCAGCAACAAATAATTGACAACTGGTTTTAAGAGCTATGATTTGCAATAGCATCAAAAATTATGAAGTACTTAGGCAGAAATCTGACAAAAGCAATGAAAGCTCTGTACATGGATAACTATAAGACACTGCTGAGAGAAAGAAGACCTAAATGGATGGAGGGAGACAGTGCTTTCATCGATCAGAAGACTCAATATTGTTAAGATGTCAATCAGTTCTCCATAAGTTGATCTATAGATTCAATGCAGTTCCAACCAAAATCCCAGCAGGTTTTTTTGAAGAAATTGACAAGCTCATTCTACAATTCGTGTAGAAATACAAAGGACCTAGACTAGCCCAACAACTTTATAAACAGAAAAAGAGAACTTACACTACATAGTTTCAGTATTTATTATAAAGCTACAGTAATAATATAGCTTGATATTTACATAAAGATAGACAAAGAGATCATTGGAACAGAATAGAGCAACCAGAAAACGGAGGGGGAAAAAAAAAAAACCCCAAAGCCAAGGCTGTAAATCTGTACGGAAGCAGACTACCACATCCTTCTCCCCCAGAGCAGCTGGTCAGCTGGTTTTAACCACAGCGCCACCAGGGCTCCTAGCCAGAAATAGACCCACACATATAAGGTCAGCAGATTTTTAACAGTAATTCAAAATGGGAATCAAAATGGCATTGGCCTTCTAAATGGCAACACTGGAAATGAGAAGAAGTTCTGAGGAGTGTAATGAACATTTTCAATATAAACGTATACATATATTTGGTTAAGAACTGTCAGTTAAAATAAGGTGGGTGAATCAAGAAGATGAGCCCTGGTGGCACAGTGGTTAAGCACTTAGCTGCTAACCAAAAAAGTTCATTTTGAACCTACCAGTCACAGTCTGCTTCTGTAAAGATTACAGCCTTGGAAACCCTATGGGACAGTTCTGCTGTGCCCTATGGGGTCGTTATGAGTTGGAATCGACTCAACAGCAGTGGTTTTGGTTTTGGGGCTGAGTCCTTCCAGGGAGTTGTTCATTTCTGTTATTTTACTATTAAGCTCCAGTATTTCTATTTTTTTTTTTCCTATCCTTTATTCAAATTCTTGTTTTGTTCTTATATTGTCTTCCTGATTTCCTTTAGATCTTTTTCTGTTTTCCTTTATCTCTTTGAGCATACTAAACACCAGTGCTTTAAAGTCTTTGTCATGTAATTCCATTATCTGTTCTTCCCCAGAGACGGTTCTATCCCCTTATTTTGATCATTTGCATGAGCCATCCTTTCTTGTCTCTTCATTGCTTTGTAGTTGTCTTTTGTCTTTGGGACATTAAGTTTTTGGTTTTTGTTTTTAACTTTGATAAATCCAGAGATTAAATTCTTCCCCTTCTCTATAGATTGTTCTTTTTCCTCTTTATTGTTGTTGTTACTACTCTTCTATATTACTGAAGGTTACAATTCTGTTTCTAATCCAGCCTTCCATCTAGGTACACTTATTGTTGCTTCCATATTGGTGTCCCTGCTTGGCTCCTTCCGTTAGTGTTTTGCCTCTAGTTTCCCTAAGTGAAGGAACTGGCCTAGCCATTACAGCATTGAACCCTGTGGCTTGTAGCCCTGGTCATGGTCACCTTCCCTCCCAATATTGGAGGCATTTACCACGTTACTCTGGTATCGGATTTTCTCCGAGAGACACCAGGCCTGTCCCTTCAGCATCTGTCCCCCTGTCGGAGTTGCCACATGTTTCTGTTTGCTCATCACACATCTCCCTCCCTGTGAAGGCCATCCACACAATTCTGATACTAGGCCCCCCACTCAGGAGCTCCAGGCGACACAGACGTGCAGCAGGACTCATCTCCCAGGAATGCTGGCTGCAGTGCACCAGACTCAGAGTCCCACCTTGGAAACGACAGCTGTGCCAAGTCACTGTGTGTCTTTACCTATGCTGCACTCACCTCGTTGCTTCTTCCCAGATTCACAGGAACACTCACCTGAGCAGTACTCACCTAGCCACACTGTCCCAAGTCTAACTGATGCTGCACACACCTCATTGCTTCTTCCCAGATTCACAGGAACACTCACCTGAGCAGTACTCACCTAGCCACACTATCCCAAGTCTAACTGCTCAGGTGTCTCAGCCCACACTGCATCAGCCTCACCTTTCTGAGTTAGGGCCAACTGCTCGTGTACTGTGGCCTCGTTCTACTCTGGGTCACCTGTCAGGCGACTACTGGGTGTTTCCCAGGCTTTTCTGCGCTTCTCTGCTGGAAAGGGTAGGATGGAAGCTCTCTGGACATTATGCCTGGGAGATCTTTTGGCTTTGGAGCCACCAGGGAAGCGATGTGTTTGGATTTACAGAGAGTGTCATTATAGGTATGTGGCAGAAACCTTGCAAAAATAATTGGCAATGGGAACACAAAAAAAACTGGGAAATCTTTTAACACATTTATTAACTCCAAAAGAAGGGAAGTGTTGAGGATTATACTAGAAAGGAAACGTGGTCGTTATAAACTATGTGTTTAAGAGCTATGGCTGCTAACCAAAAGGTTGGCAATTCGATTCCACTGGCCGCTCCTTGGAAATCCTATGGGGCAGTTCTGCTCTGTCCTGTAGGCTGGCTATGACTTGGAATCGACTGGACGGTAATGGGTTACATTACTATGACTACGTAAGTAATATACTGTGTATATTATAAACAGGTTTGGTTCGGTTTTTTACAGGCTATGTTATTTACATAGTCATAGTAATGTAACCTGTTGTGATTGAGTCAATTCTGATACTCACAGCAACCGTATAGGACAGAGTAGAACTGTCTCATAGGGTTTCCAAGGCTGTAATCTTTACGGAAGCAGGCTGCCACACCTTTCTCCCACTGAGCAGCTGGTGGGTTTGAACCACTGACCTTTTGGTTAACAGCTGAGCACTTGACCACTGCACCACTAGGGCTCCTTGGATGTGTTGTCAGGAGAGACCAGTCCCTGGAGAAGGACACCATGCTTGGTAAAGTGGAGGGTCAGTGAAAAAGAGGAAGACCTTCAGAGAGATGGATTAACACAGTGGCTGCAACAAGGGCTCAAACATAGCAACAATTGTGAGGATGGTGCAGGATCTGGCAGCTTTTCGTTCGTTGTGCATAAGGTTGCTATGAGTTGGAACTGGCTCAACAGCACCCAACAACAACAACAGTAATAAACCTTTACTCTCTGGATGAAAATAGTTGGATGGAAATTGGTTCTGATATACTGTTTTCCAAATTGCTTAGTATCTGGGGGGTCTTGCTTTTGTAAGGAATATCTTCTGCCCTGTGCCCTGTGTTCAGGGCTGGTGCCTATCAACCTGTGTGCCTCTTATCAGGACGCTGTCTGGTCCCTCGGCCTCCTCTCTGGCTTCATGGAAGGATGGGTTAGAACTCCTTCCTCTCCCTATGTAGTCCAACTTTGTTTCCCATCAGCCATTGTTTGTAGTTCAAATCTGTTTCCTGGAACAACTTTGTTCCAAATCTGTTTTAGGAAAAATATAAACATGATTATGAGTATTGTTATGCCTAGTTTAACCTCATTTAAATGGGCTAATTCTTTTTAATATACCCTTTAGGAAGTAAGAAGAAAGAGAAGGAAAGGCCAGAAATTTCTCCTCCCTCAGATTTTGAGCACACTATCCATGTCGGCTTCGATGCTGTTACTGGAGAATTCACTGTAAGTTGCCTGTCAGGTCTCATCTGCGAGTACTGAGGCCTTCCTCTTCAGTACTGAGTTGGAAGCTATCTTTCCTGTTTGTACATTGACTGAATTCTTCCTGTTTTTTTTTTTATTTCTTATGAAAATGTTTGTGGTTGGATGTATCTCTTTTCCTAGGGAAGCTGAGTCTGTTAATTATAATCATGCAAAATAGGTTTCAGAAAAAAGACTTTTTAGAAAACTAGACCTTTTAGAATTTAGTCAAACCTACAATTCTGTCAGATTGACTTTCCTTATGTATTTTGTCATTTATTTCTGGAAATTGATTTTATTAGAGCAATTAAAAAACAAAGACAACAACTAGTTTCTGAATATCTCCTCAGGGCATGCCAGAACAGTGGGCTCGGTTACTGCAGACTTCCAACATCACCAAACTAGAGCAGAAGAAGAACCCTCAGGCTGTGCTGGATGTGCTAAAGTTCTATGACTCCAACACGGTGAAGCAGAAGTACCTGAGCTTTACTCCTCCTGGTAAGACATCAGTGAAAGGCTGAGTACAATAGGATCCTGGAGTTGTGAGGCGCTTCTCCATAAAAAGATGGTTTCTCGAAAGACAAAGTTAGGCTGTGCTTCTTTGTCTTTGTTTTTTCCCCTGCACGCACTATGCCTTTCGTAAACTGACTGGGGCAGCTCTTGTGGATACGTTAGAATCGGGGGATTGTATTAGCTTCCTGGTTTTGCAAAAAAAAAAAAAAAAATGGAGTTCTTGAATGTTTTGGCTCCTCCCCACCCCGGTTTCCTTGTTGCTTTTGAATGACTTCTAGCAATAGGAGGAAAGAATACTGATTTGTAGGAGAAATGCTTTGTTAGACAGGAGGAAGGTGGTTTTACTACATAAATGCACAGACTTTAAAATAGAAAATGTTTAAGTCCAGTCAAGAATTGAGACTCATCAAATCTATAAATGCGTGAAATAAGCATTAGAACCTAAAAGGATATATACGTCAGAGTTAGAATATCAAAAAACGGTTTACTTGTTCTGATCAGGACCCGGATAAGCCTATGCATTGCCAAAACCAAAACTAAACCCATTGCTATCAAGACACTTTTGACCCATGGCAACCCTGTATGTTACAGAGTAGAACCGCTCCACAAGGTTTTCTTAGCTGTAGTCTTAATAGACGTAGATCACCAGGCCTTTCTTCCGTGGTAGAACCGCTGGGTGGATTTAAACTGCCAACCCTTTGGTTAGTCTAGTACATCCTTAGGAGAAGGTCAGACTTGTCTCTGAAATCTCTGTGTCAACTAGTAAGTCGCAAGAAATTAATAAAGTTGTTTTGTTTTTAATCAACGTTTGTCTGGGAAATAGTAGATTCCTTTCATCCAGTAGGAGCCCTGGTGGCACTGTGCTTAAGTACTCAGCTGCTAACCGAAAGATCGGCGGTTCGAACCCACCAGCCACACTGTGGGAGAAAGGTGTGACAGTCTGCTTCCGTAGAGATTTACAGTCTTAGAAACCGTATTGGGCAGCTCTGCTCTGTCCTGTAGTATTGCTATGAGTCAGAATTAACTTGACGGTAGTGGGGTTTTTTTTTTTTTTTTTCCTTCATCCTCTATATACATTAAAGTCTCTGGGTATTTTTAAAAGAAAAAAAAAAAAACAAAACTTGTTCTTGAAAACTCCAGAATAAGTATTTTAGCATTTAATCTCTATTAACCGTCTTCAAAGATTTGCTTTTTTTCTTGATCAAGATTTATGTGAAGAATTTTATTTTGCATAGTTGCCATTTTCTGAATGCTTTACATTCCTTGATAGGCAGTTTTCTGAGGAATGTGTCTTTGTGAATAAACTTCTGTTTTGTTTTAATAAATACAGATTGGCAGGTATGGTTTTTAAAATAATTTTAATAATTTTTAAATTTTTATTGACGTATAATTTACGTGCCATACAATTCACCCATTTTAAATGTACGATTGAGTGATTTTTGGTAAATATACAGAGTTCCATTACAATTCGAGATTCGTAGCCCTTGATCTTGTATAAATTCTTCTTGATTGAATGCTGATATTGTCATTTTTCTCAAGACTTAATCCAACTTAAAATCAGTCTACGAACAGTTTACTTGGTCTGCTTGATTTTTTTTTTCTCTTTTATTATATAGAAGTTGTTTTATTTCTTGAATTAACTTCGTATTGTTTTCTGTTTCATATTCAGAGAAAGATGGCTTCCCATCTGGAACACCAGCAGTAAGTTAATATGTTCGTTCTTGTAGCTCTTGTTTTAATTTAGGTTACCCAAAACAAATCTCGGTTTTTATTTCCCTCTTTAAAGTGAATTGTAGCCATCAGAAATAAATAACTATTTAACAGATGTTTTTAGCTAGCCTCTAGATTAGTTGAAGAAGCCATATTAAATAAATAAAATACTTAAAGTAACTAAAATTTATAATGACCTTTAGAGCAGTTAGCTCCTTTCGGTTATATTTCACATACAAACATGAATACAAAGCACTTGAGAGCATTCTCCTCTTTCTTCCTCCCCCATCCTCCTTCTGGTACCTTTCTATTGAATATAGACTACAGAAACACACTGGCCAATTGGAAATTGTCACAGTCTTCAGAGTTGGCTGAAACCTTACCTAGGTTATCTTATATGCCCACTTACCTCCTGGAAAGAATCATATTTTATTCATTTTCAGTTCCTCAGGAGGAAACAGCCTCCTAGAGCTGTATGAGGGCTAAATGAGCAGACAGGAAAGCTCTCCCTAGCGTACACCTGGCATGTAATCAGCTCTTCACGAAGATTCATTCTTTCCCCTTTTGCGTCACTAACCAACACCTTTTCTGGTGAAGCTGGCAATTTTAAATGACCCCAAAACGACCCTCTAACTTTGAGAAGCCCCAGATGATCCTTGTTTTAGGTCATTTAGTAACAGATAAATTCCGATTTACTTTTAGGGCATTGCATATGTATGCTTGTTAAAAGGGTATAGTCCTCTCTTGAGAATATTTTATATTTACCACTTGCATTTATTTCATAAACTAACTTTGCCATAGCTTTTGTATAAGATTATCTTTACTTTTAAAAATAATTAGATCAGAACCAGTGAGGCTTTATCGGTCTGAAATGAGCTGTTAAATCAGTTTCCTCAAGTATGTTTAAAAAATAGTCGTATTTTAATTTACTGTTTTTACCTTCATTTCACTTGCCTTCCTGACTTTGCTCATGTGACAAATGCAGTTGAATGCAAAGGGCTCAGAGACATCCGCACTAGTAGCAGAGGAAGACGATGATGACGAAGAGGCTGCCCCTCCTGTCATCGCCCCACGACCGGATCACACAAAATCAGTGAGTGTTCCATCCGTGAATTGGCTGTGTGCGTGCACCTGTCTCTGTTTGACGTTACATAATCTCTAATGATTATTTTTAAAAGTTTCCAGGCTTCAAACATTTCAGTATGGCGAAATTTAACTAGATCTTCACTTAATGGCCACTCATCAAAAAGCTACTTTTTAAAAAATAAGAATCACATGGCCTCTTTAAAAGTTTTTTTCTTTCTGTATTACACCTTTGCTTCCAAAGAGTTCATCTGTTTTTCTTACTTTCTCAGTCTCAGTGCAGATAACTGCCTCAGTATATCTAAAACTTAAATCTTACCTCTTTACTCAAATTAGGTATTTTACCTACCATTTTACATCTCTCCGAAAGCCTTCATGTCCTTTAGGAGGCTGCCGAGAGTGAAGTTCCTAAACAGCTGTGGGAGAATTTTAACAATGATGACATAGTTGGAGACAGAGGAGAGAGCTTCTGTGAGTCCTGCTCTTCTCCCTGTGCTCATTCCAGGAAAGTGGGGGGCAGATCTGTGCAGGGGAGTGGGGTGAAATAGTCTCCCTGTACTCATTCTAGCAGAGTGGGGGGCAGGTCTGTGCAGGGGAGTGGGGTGAGGTGATCTCTCTGTACTCATTCTAGGAAAAGTGGGGGGCAGGTCTGTGCAGGGGAGTGGGTTGAGGTGGTCTCCCTGTACTCATTGTAGGAAAGTGGGGGCAGGTCTGTGCAGAGGAGTTGGGTGAGGTGGTCTCCCTGCAGTAATACTAGTCAGTGGCGGGCAGGCTCTGTGCAGGGGGGTGAGGTGAGGTGGTCTCCCTGTACTTATTCTAGGAAAGTGGGGGGCAGGTCTGTGCAGGGGAATGGGGTGAGGTGGTCTCCCTGCACTAACACTAGTCAATGGGGAGCAGGTCTGTGCAGGGGAGTGGGGTGAGGTGATCTCCCTGCACTAACACTAGTTAGTGGGGCGCAGACTGTGTGCAAGGGAGTGGGGTGAGGTGGTCTCCCTGTACTCATTCTAGGAAAGTGGGAGGGCAGCCTCTGTGCAGGGAAGTGTGATGAGGCAGTAGGACAGCTGACAGCTAGGGCTTTGAGGACTGCATTGGATCCTGATCTAATGATAAAAAACCAAAACCAAACCCATTCCTGTTGAGTTGATTCTGACTCATAGCAGCCCTGTAGGGCAGAGTAGAACTGCCCTGTACAGTTTCCAGGGAGCAGCTGGTAGATTTGAACTGCCAACCTTTTGGTTAGCAGCCTGGTTCTTACCCTTTAGAACTAAGTGTTTGAAATGAAGTGGTAGCAATTATATTTGTGTAAAAACAAATTTCTCTTTTTTTAACCTAGTTTTTAAGCTCGTGCTTTTTTCTGCTACATTGTCAGCATGTCATAGTATATGTTGTACCAAAGAAAAAAGACTTCATGGTTACATTCTTCTTAGTTACATGTCTTTTATAGTCTGAAAATATTATTTTTATTCTTTAGAACGGTGGAAGAAACAACTTAGTTTTGGTTAAAAATCATAGAACTCAGTAGTGTCCCAGTAAGCATATCTGAGAAGACTTTTCCTCAAACCTCAGTAATGTGCTGTCTCTCTGCAGATTTATACACGGTCTGTAATCGATCCTATTCCTGCACCAGTTGGTGATTCTAATGTTGACAGTGGTGCCAAGCCTTCAGACAAACAGAAAAAGAAGACCAAGATGACAGACGAAGAGATTATGGAGAAATTAAGTATGTTGACTGCATTGTGTATTATTTTTAAAGTGTTAGCAGCTCTTAAAACACTTGGTGCAGATGCATTTCAATTTATACCATGTGTTTTGGCTTAAAGCATAAAGAAATTGTTAACAAATAATAAATTGTTTTCTCATAGGAACAGTAGCTTCAATTACAGTCTGGTGAATCCAAAATAATACTCTTCTTTGCTTGTGTACTAGTCCATTTGAAAGATAGCATGTGTTGACTAGTGAGCAGTGTGTCTCTGCAGGAGTCGGTACCTTTGGGAGCAATACTTTTTCCACTAAGGGTTGAACCTAAGGCACAGTTGTTGGAAATGTTATAAGAAGAGGTTTGTAGATATTTTTGCATGCATATAGCTTCTCAGTGGGAATCTACAAAATGTCCCTAAATAATGAAACAGAGGTCTTCCTATATAGATATGTGTGTAGGCATAAAATCTAGTCTGGGGAAAAATGTTTTTTCTCCTCCCCCTTTTAATCTATCAGTTATTGTTGGCCTGGATCAAGTATTGGAAATAATGCATCCAGTGCCAGGGAGAGGGTAGTGATAACATCTGATTGCAAATCACTGCAGCCGTAGTTTGAAGATAAAGAACGCTAACCTAGAAGGATCAAGGAAAAATACTTCATAGACGATTGTTTAAAACACTTGTATGCTCTGCATTTATTTGCTCTTGGTTTCTTAGTGCTTTCAGGTATAAACCTGCTTTTAATCTGGTGTTCTACCCACTACCACTAGTTGCCATCGGGTCGATTCCAACTCATGATGACCCCATATGTCAGCGTAGAACTGTGCTCCCTAGGGTTTTTAATGGCTGATTTGTTGGAAGTAGATCACGCTGATTTTATGCCCAGCGTCCTCGTTTTAAAACCCGTCTCTTAGTCTTGACTTTGTAGACTTGCCTGAAACAGGTGTCTGATTAGTTTGTATTAATCTTTAATAGTGATAAGTAGTTTCCTAAATATATTGAAAGATACAGGATATACTTGAAGAGTCAGAAAAGCCAGTTAGGGTTTATCATTCATGTGGATATCTTTCATGTATTATTTCTGATGGTAAATGGTTAGTGTTTTGGGTTTCAAACATATTTTTGAAACTTAATATTACGTTTGAAAACCACGGTTCTAAAACAAGTGGAGCTTATTAAAAGAAATAGTGATATCGCAATTAATTTACAATTTCAGAATGCTTGACTAAGCTTCCAATTTTTGTTGTTACTGTTTAAAATAGGAACTATCGTCAGCATAGGTGACCCCAAGAAAAAATATACAAGATATGAAAAAATTGGACAAGGGTAAGTATTTGTGACTGTATTGCCACGATGTTCACTACTTCCTGGATGTACCACATGACATCTCTGTGGCCTGCTGACCTTGAGCACTTTAACAGTATGCTAGGACCAGTGCCCATGGGGATTTGTGTAAATAGATGATAATGCAGTTATTTCTAGACGCTGTTAAAAAACTGTACTGCTAGCTTGGTTTCATATTACTGTTTTTTCATATTACCCCTTGGTGGTAAAGGATTAGGTGGATGGGAAAATTGCCCACCAAATATATTTTAAAAACAACACACTGCTAGATGATATGCAGTGAAACATATATCATCTTTGGTTCTCCTGATCCTCTGATTTTTGTCCAATTACTTGTATTTTTAAATTCCACTAACTGAACTTTTTTTTTCTTGCTTGGGAGTAAGTGTACATCTTGAATTTTTTTAATGTTATTAATCTCTGGAAAGAGTTCAGTGAATTTGGAAAGAGATCTTGAACGTTTTTTGAAAACATCCTTAAGAATTTCTTTTTAAAACTAAATTCTGTTGCAACATTGATTTTAATAGAATGTGAAAACGATACTCATGAGCAGAATAGTGGATAAGCCGTAGTGTATCCGTACAGCAGAGAAAATGGGTCAGCAAGAGTAATGCCTCTCCGTATGGAGGGGTATCACAAATGCAGTGTGGGATGAAAAAAGCAAGCTGCCAAAAGTACATCCAAATGAAACCATTTATGTGAAGTTAAAAATTACGCCAAGCGTATCCTGTCTGAATATGCAGCGGCACCCTATGTAATTCAAGCACGAATGGAGACGTGCACGGAAGTGATGCACATCGGACACAGCGTCAGCACCAGATACAGGTTACCTTTGGGAGGAGAGTGCTGCCAGGAAGCGGGCACACAGGACCTTCAGATGTATTTATAATGCTTTAATTCCTAGCCTGGGAAGTGGATTCATGGCTGTATGTTATATTTTTCTTCACACTTTTTTGTATTTCTGAAATATTTCTGTTGTGTTTTGGCTACAAAGATTGCTTCTTTCTTGAAGTTTTAAAAATGTTCTTTAATTCTTTTGTTGTAAGTGTATGAAGTCTTTGGATATGAAAAATGATAGTGATTTGAAACCTTAAATCTAATTGTCTCTCTTTTCCTCCTAGTGCTTCTGGGACAGTTTTCACTGCTACTGATGTGGCATTGGGACAGGAGGTAGCTTTCTTCCATATTTACCATATTTCTAGGTGTAACCATTGGCTTTTAGTGTAGGAGGGAACTAGTTAAAGCTGAGAATAGTCAATAGGAATCTTTTTTTAAATTGAGTATGTTTTCAGAAACGCTGTGTATAATTTTATAGTACTTTGCTCATTAAGAGGAACAAAGAAGGAATTATGGGTTGAGTTTCATAAACAAACAAATAAAAAGATCATTTTCCCAGCTTGGAATGGAAAGAGGATTAATTCCCGGTACCGGGCTGACCTTAGGTTGGTTAATCAACTTCAAGATAAATCTAAAAATATTTTTAGACTCCAAGTATTGCAAAACATTGTGTATAGGCACCGTGGAAGTAAAAGTACTACCTATGAATAAGTTACAGGTCTTGTTGTATAATAGAGTATATACACAGAAAGTTAAATTATGAACTGATTGGTGTATATAATTTTCTAAAAGAGCTAGAACATCTGTTCTGAATTTTTTAATCCTGTTCTCATTATAGGTTGCTATCAAACAGATAAATTTACAGAAACAACCCAAGAAGGAATTGATCATTAATGAGATTCTGGTAATGAAAGAATTAAAGAATCCCAACATAGTTAACTTCTTAGACAGGTAAATATCCATATTTCCAAAATGTAAGGATAAAAATAGAAATTCTAAGTTTCATGGCTTGGGGTAGGGGGTTAGCCACTTAAGTTAAACTAGGGCAAAATGTCAGTGCTGAGAAGTAAGCTTGAAGGAGAATGGGGAGAGAGAAAATAGCACATATACAGCTTAGTAGGTACCTGGATATCACTTGACAGGTGAGAGAAGACGAATGAATGATGGTTATTGCTGATGGTACTTATGTTTGTGGCAAGTGATCAAAAGCGGAAATGTCAGGGAATAGTTGGCTGTGATTTGTGTCTTGAGAGGGGTGACTGGCCACACGGTTTTTAAACTTGTAGATCAGCTTTTAATTTCAAATGCTATCCTTCATGGGCAAATAGTGTATATTAAAACCTCATTTAACTTGTCATCGTTGTTAGGTGCTGTTGAGTCGGTTCCGACTAATAGCGACCCTATAGGACAGAGTAGATCTGCCCCATAGAGTTTCCAGGGAGCAGCTGGTGGATTTGAACTGACGACCTTTTGGTTAGCAGTGAGCTCTGAACCACTACACCGCCAGGGCTCATGTTTAACTCCGGAATTCATATTAAATAGCAGAACAAAAAGCAGAATAGAAACTTATGTATGTTATTACAAGTTATGTTTTTTTTTTTTTTAGACCGCCTCATATATGTGAGTGAAAGAAAAATAGAAAATAAATGAAAGTTAGAATAGTGATTATATTTGAGAGGAGCATGAGTGATGATCTTATTTCCATATTTAAATTTCTTTAGAATGAGAAAATAAATAATACATTTTTTTAAACTTTAGCTCTAGTTAAAGGGACCATGTTCATAGAAATAAATTTTCCTGGTACTTGAAGATTTAAACCAAAAATCATCTGCTTTTTAAAATAGTATTTTAAGTCAGTTTAGCTTGTTGGTTAAGATAAGCCACAGCCTTTGGGGTCACTTACACCTGGCTATAGATTCTGAGTCTGTCACTTTCTAGCTATGTGCCCTTGAACGAGTTACTTAAGTTCTCCAAACCTCAGTCTCTTTATCTGTAAAACAGGACTAAAAATGTCTACCGTATAGGGTTATTTTAATTGGAACAATCTGTGTAAACACTCATTAAAATTGTGGGCATAGTTTAACTTTAAAATTATTCAGACTACTTATAATGACTGTCAGTTCTTTTTCTTTGCTGTTATATAGCAGCTTCCTGTTCTCGTCCTAGCTCTCAAGCCCCAGTTTCATTATTAGGGTATATTTGAATTCTTCCAGCTTCTACTTGGCTATTTCTAATCTACTATCTGAATGATCGGATAACAAGGATTGTTAGGATGTTACTTAAATTGTCTCTAAACTCAGGGTACTTGACCCAGCGCACTCACCAGCTGTGGCCATCAAGCTTTCTGGTGCCATTTGATTGGTCCAAGGTCTGTTTTATTTCCCTTGACCTGCTGGCCAAGCGGGGTCTCATTGTAATGTGCTTTCCATTTTTTAAAATAACTTGTCCTTTAATTTTATTGACTTTACTAACCTTCACGGATTGGGACAGTGGAAGGAAAGGTTTCTCCCATAGAGAAATTCTAATTTAGATGGCTCTTACTGAAGACAGTCAGTGGAATTAAAGTAGGCAGTTATGTTCTTCAACCCAGAGTACCCTGTATTTAGAAAAAGTCAAACTGTGAGTGTATTTTGTGTGCTCTACTTGTAGTTACCTGGTGGGAGATGAATTGTTTGTGGTAATGGAGTACCTTGCTGGCGGGTCACTTACTGACGTTGTAACAGAAACCTGCATGGACGAAGCACAGATTGCTGCTGTGTGCAGAGAGGTGGGTTTGCGCCATTTCTGATAAAGCTGCAGCGATGTGGGTTAGCGAGAGATGAAAAAAGGGAAAGTTTTTCTGCACAGGTAATTTTTATGGTGTGAGATACTTTCTCTGTCCACAGCCTCTGCAAGGTATCTCCATACCACTTTATCCTGTGTTTGCATTCCCAATCCTTTCCTTCATGTGTGAGATAGTTTTGGGATGAAGGAAGAACCTGTGAAGAGCCCTGTTCACTGGTAAATTTCAGTAGAGAGGGTGATCATAATAATTTATCATTCAAATCAAGACACTTAAGAGAGTAAAAGGGGTTGTTATTAAAAAATACACCAATCAACAGTGGAAACCGGGAATATCCCACGCAAAGCAAGACTCACGTTCACCTTACATTTCAGTAAGTCTGCATCTGGCTTTGTTGACCTCACCGAAGGTGAAGAAACTGGTTGCTTCTGGGTATTAATTAATGAATTTCTGGACAACCGTTTGCTTAAGCCAATAGAATGCTATCAGTTTGCTCTAAGTCGAAAACACACCTTTTTTCTTCCATCTAATCTTTGCCTACAATCAGACTTAAGGTAATGCTTTCTTATTGTCATCAATAACTGCTTTTCTTGTAACATCAAGGAATATTGTCACAAAGGGCAAAATTGTAAATGTTTTTAAGACTGTTGTATTTTCAATGATTCGGCTTTCAGCAGTTATACAGTAGTACATAAATGAATTATAAACTTCCTTCATGTGCAAACAATACATAAAATGTTTGCCCTCTTCAGCTTTTATTAAGGGGTTTTAATAAAATACTCTTGACAGTTTTAATTCTGAATTATGCTCCTTCTTTCAGGAGGGAAGAAAGTAAGAACCGTTACTTAATAGTTATGATTAATCTTACCAAAGATTGCTTTGGTCACTTAAAAGCTGACATAAACTTAACAAGAATTTATCTGTTAATACTTAATTTGCTTTTCTAATGATTTTTTTTCATAATTGATATCAAGAGTAATTATTTTAGGAATTTCTCTAATTGTAATTAAGTTGGGTTTTCTTCCATAAGCCACAATAGAAAATTTGTGACAATGGTTTCTATTTATTTGTAGAAGTATTTTTCTGGGGATTGTTCTTTTCAGAAATCTGCTTAAATGCCTGGTAAACACAGTGTGGTAATGCACTGCTTATCTAACTGTTGCCTTGAATGAAAAT
Source organism: Elephas maximus indicus (assembly GCF_024166365.1). Taxonomy (NCBI): domain Eukaryota; kingdom Metazoa; phylum Chordata; class Mammalia; order Proboscidea; family Elephantidae; genus Elephas; species Elephas maximus. The sequence continues at coordinate 18,350,419 of NC_064819.1, forward strand.
CAGAGTATCTTGAATGAGATTTTTAGTTGTTATGAACAATAGGCAGACTACTTGTTCTTCTCTGATGGGAGTAACTGTTTCCAGGTTTACGATTTATATGCCGAGTTGATGTCTGAAAGCACTGGGGCAAACACATTAAAAAATATATCATCTCCTTCTTGTATTTGAGGAAGCGAGGAGTTTTTCTCCACTTTTTGACTAAATGCTTTCTGAAATGTGGCATAAGAGGAAAGTAATTTTCTGGTCATTGGTGTCCAGCTTCATCTAAAAGCCTGTCGTAGAAGCAGCAGTGGAGCGTACATCCTTAATCACGCTGATGAACAGCTGACTGGAACCAGACCACCCAGATCTTACACATTCCTTGCTAGCCTGCACTGATGAGACTTCTCAATAGCTCAGATTCAGATGAGAGTGATCACAAGTTTATCCTTTACCATTGAAATTATTTCTAAAGAGCCTGTGCACATTTACAAAATAGTGAAAGAGCCTAGAAGTTACAGACTATAGTTATATTTTACAAATGAGAGCATTGAAGACTGATATTCTTAGGGTTTTAATTAATCAGGGCAGAGATACGACTCATTCATAGTCTCCTCTGAACTCAGGCTTCGTATATTCCATAGACAACATTAGAAGAGTCGAATTTGGAAAGACAGCATACTCACAGTATGAGTAAGTCATCCTTTTCCCAGGGCAGTGAGCCACAGAATGCCATCATGCCTCTCCCCCACCCTCAGCTTTAAATTCACTTTGACAATTTTATACTTTGATTCCAAAGGCTACAGTGTTTAATAATATCTCTGGGTATGATCAGAGGGTGGGAAGGAGGGAACTGATTAATGAAGGCATCTTGTAATCAGAACTTTGCAAATGAGAGGATTTTTTTCTTCTTTATAGGTGTAAGTACTGGAGTGCCTTCTGTAGAATATAACTATGGAATATGAACCTCCCTTGGCTTTTTCAGGGACTGTTTTATTAATTGGTGTTTTTCTTCTGCTCAGTGTTTACAGGCACTGGAGTTTTTACATGCTAATCAGGTGATCCACAGAGACATCAAAAGTGACAACGTGCTTTTGGGGATGGAAGGATCGGTTAAACTTAGTGAGTAACAGATGAACGAGTAATATGTTTGTCTTATAACTTCCTGCCTTTTGCTTAATAAAAATAGAACAATTAGTTTTTTATGCTTTACTGTGTGGAGGGGGAGGAGTGTAGTGTACAGAACATGGACTTTCAGCCTGGAAGCCTGGATTTAAATATCATCTGCCACTGCTTGCTGAGTCATTTCGGGCAAGTTTTAGTCTCTGTGTGTCTCTTTCCTCGTTTGTAAGATAAGGAAACTAAGAGCACCTATCTCTGAGAATTTTTCTGAGGATTAAAAATGTGAAGCACTAAGGAACTGGGACTGTCCCAGTGATGACACTGTGTTTTAGAAATGAACTTGAGTTTGTCTCTGCTGTCTGTTAGACATTTTCATCATGCTGCTGAGCATTCTTTGGCTTCTGTAGACCATGGCCTCATCGGGAGGGCTGTGTGACCCTGACCTCAGGAACGGCGACGGAAAAAATCCCATGTGAACCACTGTCTCTCATAATCTTCTGTCTCTGACGTGGTAGAGTCATGAAAAAGTTGTGCAGGATCTATATGCTCTGCTGACTATACTCTCACTTCCAACATGCCCTCTGGAGGACTCGAGAAGAACGACTTCTGAGGCTTCTCCAGACACTCAGAACTGAAGGCATTTCCTAGATCTAGGGACCAAAAACTTTCTTCCCCTCTGCGAGAGGGATTGGCTCCTTTTGCAACTGCAACATCTCTTTTTTAAGCTACACCCTCCAAAGGTTATTCAGCCACCAGAGAGGAGGTGTGGGTTCTTTTAGATTGTCAAAATACATGATTAGAAACCATAAAGTAATCTTAGTGGGCAAGCCAGAAATGCGCATTCTCGTACATTTATGTCAGAAACGAATGTAAAATGAATTACTTTTTTGGGTAACAGTTTGACCTGTCTCTACCATTTATTAGATAATCACCTCAGGCAAGTTATTTATATGTATATGTATATATATGCCTCAGTTTTCCCCATTTGTAAAATGGGAATGATAACAAATGTACCCATTTTGTAGGGTTATCATGAGGGTTAGATAATGATCATTTTTATAAGGACTTGAAGCAGGGACTGGCTTGCTATAGCTGTTAATTCTGTAATTATCTGATCCAGCACTTGCTCTTTTAGGACTTGGTTTTATAAAATTACTGTACAAATAAACACATAAGTACAAGGACGTTCTCTGCAGCCTTGTTTGAAATAAAGGAAAAACTGACAGTGTCCCAAAGGTCAAGCAGTAAGGGAATTAAAAAAAAAAAAAAACCCCACTGCTGTAGAGTCAATTCTGACTCATAGCGACCCTATAGGACAGAGTAGAACTGCCCCATAGAGTTTCCAAGGAGCGCCTGGTGGAGTTGAACTGCCAACCTCTTGGTTAGCAGCCATAGCACTTAACCGCTATGCCACCAGGGTTTCCAGTAAGGGAATGGTTAAATAAATTATGATATTTTTATACCCTGTAATATTTTATAGTTATAAAAATGAGTCAGATCAATGTACTAATATGGAAAGATCTCCAAAAATAAATTCATTCTTAAAAAGATAGCTTACAAAATACCTTATTTAGGCAAAATAAACCAAGCAGTTAATGGGTATTATTTGCACTTTAAGTAAGTGCATAACAGAAGGCCTGGAGCTTACAAACCTAAATGTTAACAACGAACAGTGGCTACATATGAAATAGGAAGGGTTAACAGTGGGAAAGAAGAAAAAGTTCTAGATTCTAGTCCTGACTTTTCCACTCAGTTTGCATTGGGTACCAGACTAAACATCCTGCTCCTCAGGTATAAAATGAGGTGGCTGGAGTAGATCAGTGCCAGTGAGGACTTCATAGGGACATCACAGTTAGATGCATCCTTTCCCTAGGCCTGCTGCTAAGTGGGATGCTTAGTGATTCTAGCCTCTCTTTATCTTATTCAAAAGTAGTTTCTACTTCCTGACTTTGGCTCATTCACTTCATTTAGTCACATTTGGTGACTTTTTCTTTTAGATCTCTTTCAATTTTATTATCTTTATTTTTAATAGGCTTATTTAGAAAAAGACCTGATAATTTGCATCCTGCTTGTGGGAAGTAAAAATAAACAAATGAGAGTGTATAGTATCATCAAAATATTTTAAACCCATTCTGGTTTATTTTATTAATAAAATATTAAAAAACAAGATGCTGAGTAGTTACAAAGCAATTAATTCTGTCATTTAAAGTGTACTCTTTCTGATAAAGCAATCCATGGGAACCATTAACTCTGGACGATTTCTTTTGTTTTATAGCCGACTTTGGTTTCTGTGCCCAGATCACCCCTGAGCAGAGCAAGCGAAGTACCATGGTTGGAACACCTTACTGGATGGCACCAGAGGTGGTTACACGGAAAGCCTACGGCCCTAAAGTGGACATTTGGTCTCTGGGTATTATGGCTATTGAGATGGTAGAAGGAGAACCTCCATACCTCAATGAAAATCCCTTGAGGGTAAGACTGATTAAACACCAGCCTTCTTTTAAGGAAAATACTTTCCTTTAAAACGTTTATTTAGAACCTGCTTGTGCGGGTCACCGGCCAAGGATTTAGAATACAAAGTAGATAAAACCTAGCCTCTGCACTCTGCTGGAATCATTTAAAAATCATTGAGTTGAATGTGTCAAGTAAAGGATTTGGAGAGTTTTAGGAAGCTGTATGGTTTCTAATTTGCATGCGAATAACAATGTACTGACCTTTCTATAGAAGTAAAGGTTCCTAGGTGTACTCATCAGGTTATCAACTTTGAATCTTGGCCTCTGTACCCCAGGATTCAGGGAGGAGGAAAGTGAGACCATGTCTCTGAGAAAGCTGTACAAATAGAAATGTTAAAGCCCATATTTAAACAAAGGAGTGAGGGTCCTGAGGTACACATGAGGCCAGCATACTTTGAATTAAATATTCCAGCAGTGGAAGTGAAGAATTTGGGGGTATTTTTTTTCTTCCTTCTTTTTAAATTACCATATATGGTTCAACATCATTGGTTATTAAGGAAATGCAAATCAAAACCATAATTAGATACCACTTCATACCCCCTAGAATGGTTATATAGTCAAAAAGACGGACAGCAGCAAATGTTGAGGAGGCTGTGGAGCAATTGGGACCCTCAGACAGTGCTGGTGGGAATGTAAAATGATGCAGACATTTTGGAAGGCAATTTGGCAGTTCCTGAAAAAATTAAACACAGAGTTATCATATGATCCAGCAATTCCAACCCTAAGTATATATCTGAGAAAACAATAAGCATACACCCACAAAAGCTTACACATGAATGTTCATAGCAACAATATTCATAACAGCCAGAAAGCAGAAACAACCCAGACATCCCTCAGCTGGTGAATGGATAAATGGAATGTGTTTTATATATATACATATATAATGGAATGTTACCCATCCATAAAAAGAAGTGGTGAAGTACAGATACAGGCGTCCACATGGATGAACCTTGAAATCGTTACGCAAAGCGAATGAAGCCAGATGCAAAAGGCTGCATGTTGTATGATTTCATCTGTATGAAATATCCAGAACAGGCAAATCTGTAGAGACAGAAAGTAGATAAGTGGTTGCCAGGGGTTGCAGGGAGGGGGATTGGGGAGTGACTGCTAACAGGCACGGAGTTTCATTTTGTGGGGCTGAAAGTATTCTGGAATTAGACAGTGGTCATGGTTGCACAACCTTGTGGCTATCCTAAAAACCACTAAATTGTGCACTTTAAAAAGGTGATTTTTATGGTTTGTGGATTTTATTTCTCAAAGCTGTTACAAAAAAGAGCTTTAAAAGTACCACATTTGACTACAGACTTATTGCAAAAAATTAAAAAAAAGATATTTTTTCAAAAGAAGTTAGACATGACACAAACTGGGGTAGATGCCAAGGAAGTGATTACATGAGAGGAATCAGGGACGGTGGAAAGAAAAATGGAATTTAGATCCACCGAGTCAAGGATTGCTGGCATTGGGGTACTAGGAGTGGAAAAGATAGGAGGTGGAGTATATCCGAGATTAAGGGTTGCAGTTATTAGCGTTGATAAAACCCATTGCCGTTGAGTTGATTCCAAGTCATAGTGACCCTACAGGACAGGGTAGTACTGTCCCACAGGGCTTCCAAGCGATGGCCGGTGAATTTAAACTGCCAGCCTTTTGGTTAGCAGCCGAGCTCTTCAGCACTGTGCCACTAGGCTCCATTAGCGTTGGTAAGGTGTAGAGAATGACCATCTGTGTGTGTAGCTGAGGTAGTCTGGAGGACAAGAGCATCTGCGAAGAGGGGGTAAAGGAGCTATAGAAATCGTCACAGGTTATGACAGGAATAATGTTAGAGTAACAGTGGGTGATCACTGTTGGTAGATGTTTGGAACAAAGGCAGGTAAGAGTTTAAAATCACAAGAGTTACAGAGACAGAGAGGGAAGTGATCTCAAAGAGGCATTGAGGAGCCAGTGGCACAAAGGTATAGAAGAAAGCACGACAGATAAGGCAGAATTCCCATGAGGGAGCCACGCCTCAACAGATGAAAAAAGCAAGGGGAATGTTTGAGAAGAGTTTGAACACTTAAGGGATTTTGCCAATGACTGACTAAATTACAGAGCAAAATGAAAGTGTTTTAAGAGTTTGGGGATGGGGAAGTGCAAGTGAAAAGTTAAGGTTGGAAAATGGGGTACGCAGAACCATCTAGGATTTAGAATGCAGAGACTGGAAAAACTCTGAGAGTATGGCCTCTGGACACCCTTTTAACTCAGTACTGAAGTCACCCCTGAGGTTCACCCTTCAGCCAAAGATTAGACAGGCCCATAAAACAAAACCGAGACTTAAGCGGGCACATTAGCCCAGGGGCAGGGATGAGAAGGCAGAAGGAGACAAGAAAGTTGGAGATGGAGAACCCAAGGTTGAGAAGGGGAGAGTATTGACATGTCATGGGGTTGGCAACCAGTGTCATAAAACAATATGTATATTAATTGTTTAACAAGGATCTAATGTGCTCTGTAAACCTTCATCTAAAGTACAATAAAAAAGGAATAAAAATCTATTAAATAGTTTAATGGACTATTTTTAGAATACTTTATTATTAAATAATTTTGAGCACAACTCAGAATTAAACAGCTGCAAACATCCATTAATGATCAGAACATGGAATGTACAAAGAATGAATCTAGGGAAATTGGAAGTCATAAAAAATAAAATGGAACACGTAAAGATTGATATCCTAGGCATTAGTGAGCTGAAATGGACTGGCGTTAGCCATTTTAAATTGGACAGACATATGGTCTATGCCAGGAATGACAAATTGAAGAGGAATGGTGTCACATTCATCATCAAAAAGAACATTTCAAGACCTATTCTGAAGTACAGTGCTGTCAGTGATAGGATAATATCCATACACCTACAAGGAAGACCAGAAACCCTGGTGGTGTAGTGGTTAAGAGCTATGGCTGCTAACCAAAAGGTTGGCAGTTCAAATCCACCAGGTGCTCCTCAGACGCCCTATGGGGCAGTTCTCCTCTGTCCTATAAGGTCGCTATGAGTTGGAATCCACGAGAGCCAAAGTATGGCCTTGAGTATGTCCCACCTGAATTTAGAGACCGTGTCAAGAATAGATTTGACACACTGAAGACTAATGGCTGAAGACCAGATGAGTTGTGGGATGACATCAAGGACATCATACATGAAGAAAGCAAAAGGCCATTAAAAAGAGGAAAGAACTTCTCTGTTAACTTTCACCTGAAGCACAATAAAAATACATATATATTTATATATACGTACAGTTGGTCTTGAGCAAAATTCTATCGTGTGATCTCCAGCATTGTTGGAAACCTTGGTGGTGTAGTGGAAAAGTGCTACAGCTGCTTACCAAAAGGTCGGCAGTTTGAATCCACGAGCTGCCCCTTGGAAACTCTGTGGGCCAATTCAACTGTGTCCTGTAGGGTCGCTATGAGTCAGAATCAAATCGATGGCAACGGGTTTTTTGTTTTTTAAATATATACAGTGAGGTTTTGATGAAATTATGAAACATCCATATAATGCATAATTCAAGCCATTAAAATAATTGTGTATATGTAATCAGTTATCAGTAATCATGAGACCATGATATAACTAGGTTTTTGTTTTTTTTTTGAAAGGTTTCAACAAATCCTGATGTTTTGAAACGTATATGTGTGACTTGAAAAAAGCTTGGGAAAACTAGTATTATCCTCACGGCGGAATTATGGTCTTTTTTTTAATACCTTTATGTATTATAATTTTGGTTGTATTTTTTTTTTAATATGTATTGCATTTGTAATCTCCCCCCCAAAAAGAGATGAAGCTAATTCTATTTTGAAAAAGAATTTAGGTGAATATAACATCTAAACATAAAGGAAAAAGATCAAATATAAATGGATAGTGGCAGTAATAACCTCACTTTAGTTCTGTAGTATTTATGGTGATTGTCTTTAAAGAAGTGAAGAATCCATGAATGTAAAATGCTCTACCTTAAGCATGACGAAGATGTCCTCTTTTTAGGCCTTGTACCTGATAGCAACTAATGGAACCCCAGAACTTCAAAATCCAGAGAAACTTTCCCCAATATTTCGGGATTTCTTAAATCGATGTTTGGAGATGGATGTGGAGAAAAGGGGTTCAGCCAAAGAATTGTTACAGGTAAATTTGGAAATAATGCCATTTTTGAAAAAGTTGACCTTTTTGAGTAACGAACAGAAAGTTTACATAGGGGTAATTATATTTCACTCAGTATGAGTCAGAATGGACTCAACTGTAATAGGTTTTTTGTTATTTATTAATTGATCACTGTCAATATGACAGCTGCAGCATTTTAAGATTCTTCTGCTGGGAATAAAATATTGGTAATACTGTAATAGTGAGTTTTTGCGTGTTATCAATTCTAAGACCTGTTTGTGCTGACGGTCATTTAATTGTATTTTATGAATATTAGGAAAACTTTTTAAAAGGCTCAGCTGTGAGCTATAAAAGTGATATGTTGATTATGTTGGTTTTAAACAGGTATTAAAATGTGTTGTTTATGAAATAAACATGATCATAAATAATTATGATCCATAAAGTAGTCTTTGGGGCGTCACTGAAAGAAAATACTGAGTGTTTCTAAACTGATGACATTTATACATTCCCCTTCGTTTCCCCTCTTTTCTGGCAGCATCCCTTCCTGAAGCTGGCCAAGCCATTATCTAGCTTGACACCACTGATCATGGCAGCTAAAGAAGCAATGAAGAGTAACCGCTAACATCATTGCCGTGGCCTCATTCTTTTCTCCATTTTCTAAAAAAAAATCTTTTAATATATGAAAATTATTACTCTGTTCGGGGGTTTGAGAGAAATGGTCTGCATAACATGGAAGAAAAAGCAAACTACTCCCTGAAGACAACCAAGACAAAATTGCAAAAACGAATTATGACTTTGAAATGAACCCCGTCGTTAGGGTCCAAAAGGAATTATGGACTGAATCACTAGCCTTACATCTTCCGGCGCTCAGCCCATCAGGGCCATTTATCATGCTTGAGATTTGCATTGTATTTTATTTTGCTGACTTTGTTGTAATTGATCCCATTCATTGGCCCTTTTGGGGGTATTTTCAATACTTGAATGGCACATTCGAGTTTTCATATTTGTTTCATCTACCAGTCATATTTTCTCTCTTCTTCATAGCTTTCTTTTTCCTTGACTTGCTCCTTTTGAGTTGCATTGAGAAGTTTTTCTCATGCTTAAATCCAAGGCACGCGTGATAGAAATTATGCTGCTCCTTATATTGGCAAAGGGGCTTGATGCAGTTTAACTTTACATAGAACTTAGGACCAGCTGTTGTTATGTGTACTATTTCAGTTCCGAACTTGAACTGAAGGAAGGGAAAAGTATGTGATTTTTACCTTTTTTAACAAATGTGAAAGTCAGTTTTAGAAATTTCATGGTAGTAAGTTGTTTGGCTTTTGTTACATGTATAGAGAGAAGACTAATAATCTATATTTATAACTAAATCATTGAGTCAGAAAAAGAGTCCTATTGACTGTTTCTCCTTACAGCTTTGTTTCCCTTTCTCCCTGTTTCCTCTTCAGATGTGGCTTCAGGAACCAAAGTGATTTGTTCTTACTCCAACTTGAGCTTTGTGACTTTGGTTGGTGTGGCTACCTTCTCCCCACCCCCCGAACCACCACTTTTCGCCTTCATTTTGCAAATAAGTTTCTGTATATGTTGTAATTTTAGGTTTAGATTGTTTGTTTTTTTAAAATTAACCCCACCCACACCCCCAGTGTCAAATAATACAATAACCGTTGAATTTGCAGAACTTAAAAGTTAACTTTTCCCTCCCCTTCTGCCCCCCACCCCCATTTAAAGGAGAAAGAGATTTGAGGATAGCAGAGACAGAGTGGGAGATCTGAACGTTGGTGAACTAAACAGTAATTCGATGAGGTTATATTCATGAAAAGAGAGGAATGTCTGTTACATAGAGATGCAGTAAACCGTGGAGATTTACCATAAGTTATATCATTCCCAACCCATTATCAGCATCTTAGTCGCTAGAAAAACTTAAGTGACAAAGTACTTTTCTGGATGAATTCACGGATCATTTGAGATGTTGTGTAACTTTAGGTGTTTTTCAAGTGAGTAGATAATATTCAAGTGAAAAACTGGAGAAAGGAAGATAAAAGTGAAATGTGCTTGATGGTAGTAGTACTTTTTATTTTTTTAAAGATTGAAGAAAAGGTCTGTGACCTGTAGCATTAATTATTAGAGTGCACTCTTCTCTCCTGTCCTCGCCTCTCTCCTCCTGTCATTGTTCTGTGTTTGGAGGAGGGATTGTCCCTTTTGATGTGCCAGGAGCCATGTAAAAGAAAAATCTGTGGTTTGGTTCTGGCGGTGTGTTCCCAACATCCCTTCCCAGTGAACTTCACACCTACCCGCCAGCCTGAAAGAGTACAAATAATGAATAAAGGTAGTTTTGATGTTTTGGGGTGCATTGAGGGAACTAGCAGGGCTTTATATCCTATTATTTCCATAATATCTGTGTTACGATAACAGGTGTGAGCATAGAAATGGCTGTTTTTAGGAATGTTTTTCACAAAAACTAGTAAAATGATTAATGAAAAGTATATCTAGAGCACTTAACTGGTCTCTATTTTCAATTGATTCTTGATTTCATTTCCCTCTGGATTATATTGGCCTTCTACAGCTATTACTAAATTATGGAAACAAGCTGGGCTGTTTCTGGTGGAAAAGCTACAGTGCCTCTTGGTTTCCAGATTTGCACATTCTTTCTAAACAGTTGTCTGGATGGATTATGATAAAGAAGATGCTACCAGGGAAACAGAAAACCCACCAGGTGATGAGACTGGGACCGTCAGGCCCCTGAGAAGGCACACCCACGCATGAGTCGTAAGGACCGTACTCATCGAGTACGTGCCAGTGACCCATTTTTATGCCTGTGACTCAACAAAGGGCTTTTCGGTTTGTAGAAGCAGTTTGGGATTTGCATTTACAACTTTTTTGATGGTTACCTGCACGTCCATTGCTGGCAACGGACTTTGTCATTAAAGCCTGACTCCTAGGTTAAGGGAGCTGTACTGTGGTTTATTCTTTACTTACTTGGGTAAACTAACCTGTAGTTGCAATGTACTTTGGTTAATTATGAAATGCGTCATTTTTAAACAGAATAATCTTAAAAGCAATATGGAATTGTGATTTGTTAGTTAATTTTTTAAATTAAAATGTTCTGACCTTGTTGAAAGAACAGTTGTATCTGAATCAAGGTTTATGTTTTTTTTTTTTTTTAATAATTGTCTTTGAATTCATTCATCTTTTATGTCATCACTTTAAAATGAAAATCCTTGTTTAAATCTAAAAGTTAATTTAGTTTTCTCTCCTTAGGATAATATTACATAGTACTTATTTATTATAATTGAGACTTTCTGGCGATCTTCAGGTCACCTGCTCCTCCTGCTGCCTTTAGGACGACTGAAACCGGGAAGCTATGAGAATACAGACTGTTTTGTCCTGCCTGCAATATGAAGTGACTGATCATGCTAGTACAAGGGCTAACACAGCTATCTTCAGGTGTCGAGGGCCTGGCACACAGTATTTCAACATACAGATAACAAGCTGCTTAAAAGTTACCTAGTAACTCCAAAACCAGTCCCAAATGAACCTGCGCCTTTAACAAACAGTTCAAAACCACCTAGGAGTATTTCTTTGTAGTGCTCATTGAAATATACATTCGTTTGTGATGTATTTCTGTATTTTAGCCAGAAGAATTGTAGTTCAGATCAGGCAGTAGCTATAGTTAGAAAAATGGGTGCTTAAAGAATTTGCATCAGTCTTTGAATCTAAAATTTTTAAAATATACCGAGGATACCACATCCAGGTTGAAATGTCCAAAACTCATTTTAGATTGTAGCAAAAATACTCCAAATTAATATTCATTTTGGCTTTTTTATAGTGGAATTCTGTAGTTATATAAAAAACCAGATGGTCTTCCTTGTCTCCACTGCCCCCACGACAAATACTTAAGCAACTAAAGTAGTGTTTCCACAGTGTCTGTGGGAAAAAAAAATATATATATATATATATGAAAAAGAAGAATATATACGTAGACTTTTTTTTTCTCAGCACATTTATCGGACAGCCTGGCAAAGTCTGTGGTAGATGATGTGGGAGTTAACGAAGAAGAATCTAGCATTGGCCTGACCTTCATCTTTGGTAAGAATGTGTGGCTCCCCCCGCCCCCTTAATTTTGGTGGGTAGAAGTGAAAGTGGCTTGTCTTTTCTCTTCAGATTTTATATTGCCTTTTATTTTTAATTTAATCCTGTTCTATTTAATTGTTATGTTGACATTAACTGCTGTATTTGATGACTTTATTCAATAATTTTGTTCTTTCAGGGCTAGAAATAAACTTTTTTTTAATGTTTATTTTCCCTTTTTTAAACTTTAATTCTTTCTTTGGATCAGAGTAGTGTAAAAGAGTAAGTGTTAATAATTCTAATTAGGTTTTCAACTAACATTCTAGTATTTTTAAGGCTAAGTGTTTTTTAAATGTGTCTGGTCCCATTTTTGAATGTGTTACAAAGCTCCAAATTAGAAAGATTTCCAGAAATTTATGGGTAACAAGCATGAGCCTCTCTTTTTTAAATCAGGTTTCAGAATGAATGAATATTCCGGGCTGCCTGCCCCAGGGCAGCACTTCTGACCTACTTGAACACCTTCCACAACTTGGCCTGGAAGTCTAATGCTTACCTGGCAGTCTAATAAGGATCTAACCAGAAGTTCAGTGTTAAATGCACCAAGAGATCTTTAAGAGTGCAATACCTTAAGGCATCGCTTCATTATATGAACGTAGTCTGGAATGTTGTCTACCCTGCCAGGTGTAACGGCTGCAATAACTATCACTGTTCATTCATGGTCAGTACCTTTAAGAAGTTGATAGCCAGGTACCTTCTTGGAGTGGTTCTTAAGGAAACTACATCAAACCAAGCAAGAAACAATGGCCCTGCAAAAGATGACTCAGGATCCTGATGGGTAGATGGATTACTACCAAAAAGCATAAAATATACCTTTTTAAACCAGGGGAAGGGGTATGGGCAATGACTGCTTCTAAAATGTCTTTGTCTCACTATAAAGCTGTTTAGTGCTATTCTAATATTTGTATGTCCTTAAACTAACCGTAACAAGCGCTTAAAGTTGATACTTTTTAAGAATTGCCAAAGAGAAGTTCAAAGATAACTGGATGGTTGATTTGGTAAGCACTATTTCTAGAAGCTTAATGCATGCTTTATTACTTTTCTATTTATGGGGGCTTTTTAAATAAGGAATTATTTTATGCTAATTTAAATAATTTAACAGGTTTTCTGTTCTGAGGAATCATCCAGCAATGAAGGGGAGATATTATGTCTCTAATTATTTCAGTTTTTTATCAAAGTAAGCTACATAGATTAAAAACTCAATCTTTAAGAAATGATAATGAACAGTGCTACTCCCTGGCTTTAAACTTTCCGACTGCTGGGTCCTACTCCAGAAAATCATCTACTTTTAACTCTTTTATCTATTTTTAAAACAAACAAAAAAAAGCAGTTGCCATCGAACTGATTCTGACTCATGGAAGCCCCACGGTGCAAACGGTTAAGTGCTTGACTATTAACCGAAAGATTGGCAATTCAGACCCACTCAGAGGCACCTTGGAAGAAACCGAAACCAAACCTGCTGCCGTCAAGTTGATTCCAACTCATAGCAACTCTATAGGACAGAGTAGAACTGCCCCATAGAGTTTCCAAGGAGCGCCTGGTGGATTCGAATGGCTGACCTTTTGGTTAGCAGCCGTCCTACTTAACCACTACGCCAGAGGCCTGGCAGTCTGCTTTCAAAAGGTCACAGCCTTGAAAACCCTATGGAGTGTAGTTGTCTGCACACAGGGGAGCCATGAGTTTAGCATATGTTATCTCATGCTTAAACAGGTATTTGTTGACATTTGTGTATTTTATCTAGCAACCTCCTGTCACAGAGGTCGAAAATTTGGGTATTGTCATACCATCCCATTCTCCCATTTCCTCCTCCTTGAGTTCCTCAGTTAAGAGAGGTGCCAGTTTCTTAGATTAGTAACCCGTTGCCACCTAGTCAATTCCGATTCACAGCAGCCCTATAGGACAGGGTAGAAATGCCCAGTGGGATTTCTAACGCTATAAATCTTTGCGAAAGCAAACTGCCACATCTTTCTCCTGTGGAGTGGCTGGTGGGTTCAAACTGCCAGCCTTTCGGTTAGCAGCCAAGCACTTAATGGTTGTGTTGCCAGGGCTCCTATTAGATGAGTCAGCCAAACCAAAAGACAAACCCATTGCCATCGAGTCAATTCTGACTCATAGCGACAGTATAGGGCAGAGTAGAACTGCCCCATAGGCTTTCCAAGGAGCGCCTAGTGGATTCAAACTGCTAACTTTTTGGTTAGCAGCTTAGCTCTTAACCATTACACCACCAGGGTTTCCATTACATTAGTAGTCAGTGTTAATCTCATGACTATAGTGTCAAAGGGTTATTCACTTGAGTTAAGTAATTTATTATCATTACATATCATTGCTTGTACAACTCTGCTTTTCCAGTTAATTTTTGTGTCTTTTGTTTCTAGTTCCTATCACCAGGTTTTCCTAAACTTGCCGCAAAATTGCAAGTATCCTTTGAAGACTTTTCTATACGGTTTAGCATATCAGATACTGATAGTTTCTTTTTCTTTACTGGAACTTTGTTGGGGCTTCAGCTTGGACTGTTGCTGTCTAGACCTTCTGCGCCTCTGGCACCCTGGGGCGTGACTTCACCTTTGTCCCAAGTTAGACCCTTTTTCTGAACACCACATCATCTTTTTACTTGGTTTATTCCTTCATTTGGAAAAGTACACCCTCCACTAGCTTCCTAAGAAAGGGTACAAGAGAGGGAAAAATTTTAAGACTTTGAACATCTGACATGCCTCCTGTTTAATTGATGGTATTGGATTTTAGGTTGGAAATCATTTTCCTTGAGAATTTTGAAGTCACTGCCTCATTGTCTTATAATCTGCCATTTCTGATGACAAATCGTTATATGTGACCCCACCCCCTGGAATTTTTGTTCTGAAATTTTACCAGGAAGTGCCTTGGGAACATGTATGTGTTTTCCTTGCCTTTGGGCATTTGGCAGGTCCTCTTGGTTACAGACTCATTTCCTTCATTTCTGGGAAATTGACTTCTACTAGTTCCTTAATAGTTGCCCCTTATTTTTTCTGTTAACCCCCTTCTGGGATTCCAGCATTAACCTTCTGTTTTTCATGTCCTTCTCTCCTGCTTTCCATCTCTTTGTCTTTTGTCTTTAACTTTCTGGGAGAATTTCCTTGTTGTTACCTTCTAATTTCTTTTGAACTTACTTTGGCTGTCATATTTTTAATTTCCAAAAAAGCTCATTCTTGTTTTCTGAGCTCCCTTTTTTATAGCCTTTTGTTCTTATAAATTGAATATCTTTCCTGTGGTATTAATTGTAAAAGTGAGATATATATGTATCTGGATTGTGTGTGTGTGTTGTTTTTTTTGTTCCTCCCACCTGTGGTTTCTTGTTTTTAACTCTGTAGTTCACCTGAGGACTTTCTAGAAATGTTTGATGAATAATCACACATAGAGTACTGTGTCAGGCAATGTGCTAAACAAGTGCTAACTCATTTACACAGTGATTTTTCTCAGTTCTCTCTTGGGCTCTTAGAGCACTGTAGCTCCTAGATCTTTTTTCCTCTCCCTTTTTCTCCAGAGCGGTCTCATGACTCCCAACCCCTTTATCCCACCATCTCAGCACTTTCTTCAGGCTTTTGTGGGTTTTTTGCCATCTTCCTTTCTGGCTCAGTGCAAGATGTTCCTCTTCTCCCAGAGGCTGGCCCCAATGAAGACCTGTTCTACCACCTCCCAGGTCCTCAGGCTACTCTGGTTTATCCTGGCTCTCCTGTGCCTGCAGTCCCTCCTTCTGTCTCTAACCCTTCAGCAAAATAAAAGTGTGTTCGCAAAAAAGCCCCAGCCCAGATGGCTTCACTGGCGAGTTCTACCAGACATTCAAGGAAGAGTTGACACCAATTCTGCTCAAACTATTCCAGAACATAGAAAAGGAAGGAATACTCCCTAATTCATTCTGTGAAGCCAGCATAACCCTGATACCAAAACGAGGCAAAGATATCACAAAGGAAAAAAAAACTACAGACCAGCATCCCTCATGAGTATAGATGCAAAAATTTTCAATAAAATTCTAGTCAACAATTTAACAGCGTATCAAAAAAATAGTAGATCACAATCAGGTGGGATTCATACCAGGGATGCAGGGCGGGTCGATGTTAGAAAAGCAGTGCAATTCACTAAAATAAAGGAAAAGAATCACATGATCATCTGAATCGATGCAGGAAAGGCATTTGATAAAATCCAATACCCTTTCCTGGTAAAAACTGAGCAAAATAGGAATAGAAGGGCAATTCCTCAAAACAAGGGCATATATATAAAGCCAACTCCTCACCCCACCAAAAAAAAAAAAACCAGTGCATCGAGTTGATTCCAATTCAAAATCCCTATAGAACGGGGCAGAACGACCCATAGGGTTTCCAAGAAGGAGCTAGTGGATTCAAACTGCTGACCCTTTGGTTAGCAGCCAAGCTCTTAACCACTGTACCACCAAGGCTCCCATAAAACCAACAGCCAACATTATTCTCAGCAGAGAAATTGAAAGCATTCCCCTTGAAAACAACAAGGAGACACGGATGTTCATCACCACTCTTATTCAGTATTTTGCTGGAAGTCCTAGCTAGAGCTACAAGGCAAGAAAGGGAAGTAAAGGGTATCCAAATTGGAAAGGAAGAAGTAAAACTATCCTTATGTGTAGATGACATGATCCTATACATAGAAAATCCCAGAGATTCCATAAGAAAGTTACTGGAACTAATAGAAGGCTTTAGCAAAGTGGCAAGGTACAAGATCAACATAAAAAATAGTTGGATTCCTCTACACTAACAAGGAAAACGCCAAAAAAAAAAAAAAAAAAAGACCATTTACATTAGCCCCCAAAAGAATAAAACACCTAGGATAAATCTAATCAGAGACATAAAAGACTGTCATGGATTGAATTGTATCGCCCCAAAATATCTGTTAATTTGGCTATCCCCTTGTGTGATTGTATGATTGTCTACCATTTTATCTTCTGATGTGATTTCACTATGTGTTTTAAGTCCTATCACTATGATGTAATAAGATGGATTAGTGGCAGTTGATAAAGTCTACCAGATTAGGTAGTGTCTTAAACTAATCACTTTTGAGATATAAAAAAGAGAAGTGAGCAGGAAGACATGGGGACCTCATACCACCAAGAAAGCAGCACCAGGAGAGGAGTGCATCCCTTGGACCCGAGGTTTCTGCACTGAGATGGTCCCAGACCAAGGGAAGACTGATGAATCACAAGGGCCTTCCTTCAGAGCAAACAGAAAGAGAAAGCCTTCCCCTGGAGCTGGCACCCTGAACTCGGACTTTTAGCCTATTGGGCTGTGAAGGAATAAACTCCTCGTTGTTAAAGCCATCCACTTGTGGTATTTCTGTTATAGCAGCACTAGATGACTAAGACTTATACAAGGGAAACTACAAAATGCTACTGCAAGAAACCAAAAGAGGAAAAATGAACCATGCTCATTGTGAAAATGTCAATACTACCCAGAGTGATCTCTAGATACAATGCACTCCCAACAACACTCTTTAATGAAATGAAAAAACTAATCTTGAACTTTATATGGAAAGGAAAGAGGCCCTGAATAGCTAAACCGTTACTGAAGAACAAAGTAGAAGGTCTCACACTTCCTGATTTCCAAGCTTACTATACAGCTATAGTAGTCAAAACAGCATGGTACTTGTATGACAACAGACACATAGACTAATAGAACAGAATTGAGAACCCAGAAGTAAATCCATCCCGCTATGGACAGCTGATCTTTGACACATGGTTGAAGTCCATTCAGTGGGGGAAGAGATGGTCTCTTTAACAAATGGTGCTGGCAAAACTAGATACCCATTTGCAGAAAAATGAAACAGGATCCATCCCTCACACCACATGTAAAAACTAACTCAAAATGGATCAAAGACCTAAACGTTAAACCTAAAACTATAAAGTTCTTGAAAGATAACATAGGGACAAAGCTAGAGGTCCTAATCTATGGCATAAATACACTATCGAACATAACTAAAAGCTCACAAACAACAGAAGATAAACTAGGTAACTGGGACCTCCTAAAAATTAAACACTTAAGCTCATCAAAAGAGTAAAAAGAGAACCTACAGACTAGGGGAAAAAATTTGGCAACAATAAATCTGACAAGGGTCTAATCTCTAAAATATATAGAAAACTTGAACAACTCAAGAAAAAGACAATCCAAAAAAAAGAAAATGGGCAAAGGACATGAACAGACACCTTACCAGAGAAGACATTCAGGCAGCTAACAAATGTATGAAGAGATGTTCATGATCACTAGCCATTAGAGAGATGCAAGTCAGAACAGCAGTGAGATACCATCTTACCCCAGCAAAAAATGGCACTGGTCAAAAAACCAGAAAACAAATGCTGGCAGGTTGTGGGGAGATTGGAACCCTTGTACACTGCTGGTGGGATTGTAAAATGTTACCACCTCTGTGGAAAACGGTATAGCATTTCCTCAAAAAGCTAGAAATGGAAATATGGTGTGATCCAGCAATCCCACTCCTAGGTATATATCCTAGAGAAATAAGAGCAGTGACACGAATAGACATATGCATGCCTTTGTTTACTGCAGCATTATTCACAGTAGCAAAAAGTGTTCATCAATGGATGAATGGATAAACAAAACGTGGTACATACATACAATGGAATACTAAAACCCAGTGCTGTCAAATCAATTCGGACTCATAGCCCTATAGGGTTTCCAGGGGGTGCCTGGTGGATTCCAACTGCCGACCTCTTGGTTAGCAGCCGTAGCACTTAACCACTAGACCACCAGGGTTTCCAAGTGAAATACTACACAATGATAAAGACTAATGATGAGTTCATGAAGCATAACATGGATGAATCTGGAGGACATGAATGATGAATGAAATAAGGCAATCACAGAAGGATAAATATTATACCACTTTTATAAAAAGTCAAAAATAGGTTTACATGCAGAGGCAACATTCTTTGACGGCTACCAGGGATGGGAGGGGGGAGGAGGGAGAATCACTTGATAGTAGACATGTTAATTCTGGTGAAGAGAAAGGCAATATACAATATGGAGGAAGTCAGGACAATATGACCAAGGTAAACGACACTGAGAGGTGCAAAATAAACTACAGTAAATGCTACAACATACAATTCTGCAACAGTAATAAACCAAACCCACTGCTGTTGAGTGGATTCCGCCCCATATCAACCCTGTCTACAGAACAAAGTAGAACTGCCCTATACAGTTTCCAAGGAGCAACTGGTGGATTGGCACTGGTTTGTGCCAATAGGTAGATAAGTATGCTATATAGGTGTGGGAGGGCGAATGGGAGTACATGCACGTGCATATATAGGTGTATTTGTGGGCGTTTGTATATACGTGTTTGTATGTGCTCTGTATATACTCGTATATATAATAGAGCACATGGGGGCACAGGTGTGGAAACTTCTTAGACATATCCAAACACCTCGTGGGACAGAGTTACTGGGCTTGAAGGCTAAGAGGAATGTCTGGATCAATTGGTATAACAGTTCATAAAGATAATTTCTACATCCTAGTTCGGTGAGTAGCTTCTGGGGCCTTAAAAATTTGTGAGCAGCCATCTAAAATACAACTATTGATCTCCCCATCTGGAGCAAAGGAGAGTGAAGGAATCCAAAGACTCAAGGAAACAATTAGTCCACAGACTAATGGCCTACACAAATCACAGCCTCATGTAGCCTGAGACCAGAAGAACTAGATGGTGCTCTGCTACCACTAACGATTGCTCTGAACAAGGACACAATAGAAGGTCCCAGTTAGAATGGGAGAAAAATGTAGAACAAAATTCAAATCCATAAAAAATTCCAGACTTACTGGACTGATAGAGACTGGAGGAAACCCCAAGACTATCACCCCAAGACACCCTTTTTAAACTGGAACTGAAGCCACTCCCAGAGGTCACCTTTCAGCCAAATAATAGACTGGCGTATAAAATAAGCAATAACACCTTTGAGGGATGTGCTCCTAAGGACAGTCAACTATATGAGACCAAATGGGCAACATTTGCCCAAAAGCAAAGACAAGAAGGCGAGGGGCAGGGAGAGACAAAAAAGGGGAAGGAAGGTTGGAAACGGGTAGATAGCAGCCAATGTCACGGAACTAATTGTATGAACTTTCACCTAAATCAAACACGATAAAATGTTTTTAAAAAATGTTCATATATCTTCCACTTAAACTGACTTTACTCAGCTAAACTTCTAGAAAGGAGACTATACTTACGTTTTCCCCTTATCATTCTGTGTTCAATGTGCCACCAAAACTACCTTTGCCAACATTACCAATAACCACTAAGCCCTGGTGCTCAATGGTTAAGCACTTGGCTGCTAACTCAAAGGTTGGCAGCTGAAACCCATTTGGCACCTTCACAGGAGAAAGACCTGGTAATCTGCCCCTGTAAAGATTACAGCCAAGAAAACCTTATGGGTAGTTCTGCTTTGTCACGTAAGGTCACTATGAGTTGGAAATTGACTCGATGGCACCTAACAACAACAATTAGACCCTTTTAAAAACAACCCAAACTCTTCGGTTGAGTCGATTCTGACTCATAGACACCCTATAGGACAGAGTAGAACTGCCCCATAGAGCTTCCAAAGAGTGACTGGTGGGTCTGAACTGCCAGCCTTTTGGTTAGTAGCTGTAGCTTTTAACCACTGTGTCACCAGGGCCCCAGACACTTTTTGGGTCTAAATGACTTCTGCAGCATTTGACACCGTTATCAGTGCCTCCTTGAAATGCGCCTCTCATTCTCTATGGCACCATTCTTTTTTCAGCTTGAGAAATGCCAAGCGTGTTCTTCCTTTTTGGTTTTCTTACTCCAGATCTCTGCACCTTTCATTATAATACTTTACTTTGTGTTCTCAAGCCACCCTTTGAAATCTTCTGTTCAGCTCTTTTACTTCATCATTTCTTCCATTCGTTTTAGCTGCTCTCTGTTCAAGAGGAAGTTTCAGAGTCTCTTCTGACATCCAAAATGGATGGTCTTTTCTTTCTTTCCTGTCTTTTTAATGACATTTTGCTTTCTTCGTATATGATGTCCTCGATGCCATTCCACAACTTATCTGGTCTTCGGTTATTAGTGTTCAATTTATCACATCTATTCTTGAAATGTTTTCTAAATTCAGGTGGGATATGTTCAAGGTTGTACTTTGGCTCTCGTGGACTTGTTTTAATTTTCTTCAGCTTCGACTTGAACTTGCATATGAGTAGTTGATGGTCTGTTCAGCAGCTGGCCCCTGGCCTTGTTCTGACTGATACTGAACTTCACCATCATCTCTTTCCACAGATGTAGTCAATTTGATTCCTGTGTGTTCCATCCGGTGAGGTCCATGTGTACAGTTGCCATTTATGTTCTTGAAAAAGGTATTTGCAATGAATAAGTCATCGGTCTTGCAAAATTCTATCATTTGACCTTCAGCATCATTTCTGTCACCAAGGCTATGTTTTCCCATTACTGATCCTTCTTTATTTCCAGCTTTTGTTTTCCAATTGCTAGTAATTATCAATGCATCTTGATTGCATGTTTGATCAATGTCACACTGCAGAAACTGGTAAAAATCTTCAATTTCTTCATCTTTGGCATTAGTGGTTGGTGCATAAATTTGAATAATGGTATTAACTGGTCTTCCTTGTAGTTGTATGGATACTTCAGGATAGATCTTGAAACGTTCTTTTTCACGATGAATGTGACACCATTCCTCTTCAATTTGTCATTCCTGGCATAGTAGATCTATGATTATCCAACTCAAAATGGCCAATACCAGTCCCTTTCAGCTCATTAATGAGTAGGATATTGATCTTTATGAGTTCCATTTAATTTTTGATGACTTCCAATTTTCCAAGATTCATACTTCACATTCTGATTATTAATGGATGTTTGCAGCTGTTTCTTCTCATTTTGAATCATGCCACATCAGCGAATGAAGTTCCCAAAACTTTACTGTATCTACATCATTAAGACCGACTCTACTTTGAAGTGGCAGCTCTTCCCCAGTAGTATTTTGAGTGCCTTCCAACCTGAGGGGCTTGTCTTCCAGCACTATATCAGGCAATGTGCCGCTGCTATTCATGAGGTGTTCACTGGCTAATTTTTTTTAGAAATAGACTGCCAGGTCCTTCTTCCTAGCCTGTCTTAGTGTGGGAGCTCTACTGAAACCTGCCCACCATGGATGACCCTGCTGGTATTTGCAATACTGGTGGCATGGCTTCCAGCATCACAGCAAGAGGAAAGCCCGCTATAGAGGAATGGTGCAATTGTTTACGTAGCTTCTGAAAACATAAATGTAATTTAAATATAGTTTTGAGTGTTGCAGGTTTAGTAATTTCATCAGTGAAAAAAGACTACAAATGCCTGCTATAAATTAGCTTGTTTCAGCTTAACTGAAGCAAGGCAGGAGCAGGTGATGTCTTTTTTAGGGCATTTCCTTGCCCGGAGTTCCCTACAGGGGGCGCAGCTGCCACAGACATTCTCTTCAAAGATAGTTCCTGCCCAGCCCACTCTTGCCGTTGCCAGTGCTATGCTCAGATTTACACCACCATTCTGGAAGGATTTAAATGTAACAATCTTGACTTTTGAAACTTGGAGTTGGTTTAGTTGTTGAGTCCAACTTAGCATCAGTAAAGCCACTTTCTCAGAAGGGGAGAATACAATTCTAGGTGTCTCCCCAACTTCTCAGTGATCTGGAAAGCCATCTCTTTGCAATAATTTTCAGTCTTTAAAAACTATTGAAATACATAAATGATACAGGAATATATTCACATAAAAAAAATCATAATTCCAGCAATTCAGATAAAAGCAAGGCTCCCTGCCCCCAAATCTAGTCCCTTTCCCAGAGGATAACTACTCTTACCAGCTTTTGTCTTTTCAGACCTTTCTCTACATATTGATCAGCTGTATAGACCAAGTAGGTCTTGAAGGATGTAGTCGAAGCAAATTTATTTTCATTTCCCTCTATTCTAACCCATTTCATGGGGCTAGTTCTTCCCTGTTTCCTTGATAAATTTTACAGCAAAGACTCAGAGAGTTCTACAAATATTCAAGGAAAAGTAATTCCAATTCTGTACCAACTATTCCAAAATATAGAGAAAAGCAGTTACTGTTGAGTTGATTCTGACTCATGGTGACTCCGCGTGTGTCAGAGCAGTGTTGTGCTCCATAGCATTTTCAATAGGTGATTTTTTGGAAGTAGATCACTGGGCCTTTCTTCCGAGGCATCCCTGGGTAGATGCGAACCTCCAGCCTTTCGGTTAGCAGTTGAGCATGTTAGCCTTTTACACCATCCGGGGACTGCAGACACTCCTCAGATCCTCTTAGGAGGATAGTGTACCAAAACAGTATGTGAAAGGACAAGTTAGAGACCAATCTCGTTCTTGAATATAAATACACAATTACTAAACAGATCTTTAGCAAACCAAATCTATCAATGTATAAAAAAAGCCCTTCCTAATCCAGTAGGATAACACAAGGTTAGTAAAATCTTCAAAGCAATATGGTAAAGTAGATCAGATGAAGAAAAAGCATTTAATAAAATTTAATACCAGTTTATAATTTTTAAAAAACCTTTTAGCAAATTAGGGGTAAACCTCCTTAACCTGATAAACTGTATCTACAAAAACCTGCACCAAGAAATCATACCCAGGTGTGAAGTGTTGAACGCACTCCTTTAAAAATCAGAACAAGATAAGGGTGCCTACATTATCAATACTTTGGCTTATCTTTGAAATTGAATATTCTACCTAGCGCAATAAGGAAAAGAAAAGGTGTAAGAATTAGAAAGTGAAATTAAAAGCTGTTGTTGTTTGTAGATTAGGGTGAGGAGACAGGAAAGCCCAGAAAATGTGTGATAAATTATTAGGATTAGTAAAAAATTTAGCAAATTTGCTGAATACAAAACCAATGTGTAAAAGTCAATTGTATTGTTAAACACTAGCAACAAATAGAAAATGTAATGTTAAAATCTATAATAAATCAAAAATATAAAGTACTTAGATTTTTTATTAATGCCTAAGACTTTTATAGAGAAACTTTTAACACTTTATTGAAAGATTTTAAATCTTGGGTCCAGGACTGCCTTATGGATAAAAATAAACAAAAGAAAAAACACTGCCATTGAGTAGGTTTCAACTCATAGCGACCCTATAGGACAGAGTAGAACTGCTCCATAGGGTTCTCAAGGAACGACTGGTGGATTTGACCTGTCAACTTTTTGGCTTACAGCCATAGCACACTGTGGCTCTTAACCACTGTGCCATCAGGGCCCCTTTATGGACAGAATAGTTTAAATTGCTGTGCTTGTTGAAAAAATAAAGTTAAAAATGTGAAACAATACAGATGAATGAAACATCACTTCAAAGGCAGAAATATACAGCCCCCTGAATTCGAATATATTTTGACTTTTGAACTTCTGGGAGTTATGTCCTAGAAGCCATAAAGAGGTTTGTGTACCAACCTGACCCAGTTTGGAGTGTAGTTTCTGTTTGATGTGCCATTCAGCTAACATGAAACATCCTTGCCCATTTGCTGTTCTCAGTTCTTTGGGGAACTTGATTTCTACAGAACCACATCGCCATGACTTACAGATTGTTGCAAATTGACCTAACCATCCTGCCAGTCAAGAAAATTAATTAAATTCTAGAATCATCTTCTCAGTTGTAATTGGAAACTCTACAATTTCTTTTGCTCAGGAGAGATGGGGGAATGGTTGATGATAAGAAACGAATTCCAGGTTTTTTACCTGGGTGTTGAAATTGTCTCCGAGTAAAGGCCTGTGTGGTGCAAATAGTTAATCGCTCGACTACTAGCTGAAAGGTTAGTGGTTTGAACCTGTCCAGAGGTGCCTCAGAAGACAGGCCTGGCGATCAGCTTCTGAAAGGTCACCACCTTGAAAATCCAATGGAGCAGGTCTACTCTGCACACATGGGGTTGCCCTGAGTCAGAATCCACTGGATGGCAACCAGCAATAGTAACAACTTCCTACAAGTAAGAGATTTGTTTGGATTGAGAGTTTCCCTTTGTTGCATTGAGCCCTCCACCCTCCCACCTCCTTTTGGGTGTGAATTTGACTAATGTGCTTATATAAACTCTAGTTGAGCCTTCATTAATCTCTCATAGAATGGATACTTTGTTTGAGGCTGCAAGGAGAATTTGGGAGTATAAAGGGTGGTGGTGCAGTGGCTAAGAGCTCAAGCTGCTAACCAAAAGGCCAGCAGTTCGAATCCACCAGCCGTTTCTTGGAAACCCTTTAGGGCAGTGATGGTTTCACGTGGGAGACACAGGTTCAATTTCATGTTGCTGTGATGCAGAACAAGTTTCAACAGAGCTTCTAGACTAAAATGAACTAGGAAGAAAGCCTGGTGATCTACTTCTGAAAAATTAGCCAAAGAAAATATCCTATGGGTCACAATGGTTGGGGGCTAACAACAGCTAACAACAAGGCTGGGAGAGCCTTGACGTCACTGGATGTAAGTGGGACAAACACGGGGCGTTATATTCGAAAAGATGATAGAGCATTAACAAAGAAATTTTGCCTGCTTCTCAAGTTTGCTTAGGTAGGACAACATTGGTGTCAGTGGTGTTCTAAAATGGCAATACTTTGAAAGACTAAATTTTAGTCAATCTCAATTGAGACCCTGTGTCATGGATTGAATTGTGTCCCCCCAAAATATGTGTCAACTTGCTTAGCCATAATTCCCAGTATTGTGTGATTGTCCATCATTGTGTGTCATCTGATGTGATTTTCCTATGTGTTGTAAATCCTACCTCTATGATGTTAATGAGATGGGATTAGTAGCAGTTACGTTAATGAGGCAGGACTCAATCTACAGGATTAGGTTGTGTTTTATGGCAATCTCTTTTGAAACATCAAAGAGAAAGGCAAGCAGAGAGACATGGGGACCTCATACCTCCAAGAAATAAGAGCAAGAAGAATAGCATGTCCTTTGGACCCAGGGTCGATGTGCTGAGAAGCTCCTAGACCAGAGGAAGATTGATGACAAGGACCTTCCTCCAGAACTGGCAGAGAGAGAAAACCTTCCCCTGAAGCTGGTGTCCTGAATTCCGACTTCTAAGTTTCCTAGACTGTTTGTTAAAGAAATCCTGGTGGTGTAGTGGTTAAGAGCTACGGCTGCTAACCAAAAGGTTGGCAGTTTGAATCCACCAAATGCTTCTTGGAAACTCTACGGGGCAGTTCTTCTCTGTCCTTCAGGGTTGCTATGATTTGGAATCAACTTGATAGCAAATGGGTTTTTGTTTTTTTTTTAGATAACTAAGACACCCCATCATCCTGTTTTGGGGAGGAAGAGAAAAAGAGAAGTCAAAAAGAGATGAAAGGGAATTGTCTACCTCCTATCTGTGTTTTTCAGGATAATCAAGTGGAAGTCCTAGTACTCCCCATTCAGGTGACCCCTAGGACTTAATTCCTAAATGTGCGGAGTTCTTGTTAAATGCCATAGAGTCACTTTCAACTCAGCAGCCTTATGTACAACAGAACAAAACACTGCCCAGCCCTGCACCATCCTCACAATCGTTGCCACGCTTGAGTCCATCGTTGCAGCTACCCTGTCTGTTGCAATTCTCTAGGACTGGGAGTCTAGATTGGTGGGTAGGGAAAGAAGGTGCGAAAGGCAATTTTGATAACTGGGGCCCTGATCAGAATTGTAGAGCACCGTGGACTTTTATAGTGAGGAGTTTTTTTAATTGTGCAGACAAGACTTTTGGAGGAAGAAGTAGAAAGGGATAAAGAAAAACATGATTTGCAGATCATTGCAAATTGGCCTAGTGGCTTACTCTTCAGTTTTTTAGGCAGATGATGGTGGCTATCCAAGAAGTTTGAGGTGATGAGGGTTAACCAATCTCTGACAACCTCACTGACAAATTATAATGAAAGCAAGTCTCAAGCCAAATTCTGCCACAGGGACAGAAATTAATTAATTAAGCAAAAGCTTATTAGCAAAAGTGTTCATTCAGCCTGTTGGGAAGCTCCTAATCCTAGCTCTTTGTCCTGTTAAATGTTTATCCACCACCTCGCATGAAAGGCTCACGTGAGGCAGAGAAAGAAACACCTCAGAGGCCGGGATTCAGTTGCCCTTACAGATGGCATCATGTAAGCAGACATGCTCCTGGCCAGGGGCTGATCACGGGAACATTCAGGGGTGGAGCCTTGAGGGCCGTCCCCAAGGTACCGAGTTGCGGCCTCACTAGATTCTTACACCCTGTTCTTGCAAGACTGTGGAGTCTCTCCGATCACTTCAGCCTACCCAGATACCTTGAACATCTGTAATTTCACTGATTTGCTGTTGTTGTTAGTTGCTGTGAAGTCTGTTCTGACTCTTGGCGACCCGATGTGTGCAGAGTAGAACTGTGCCATAGGGTTTTCGAGGCTCTGACCTTTTAGAAGAGCACCAGGCCTGTCTCCCAAGGTGCCTCTGGGCGGATTCAATCCACCAACCTTTTGGCTAGTAGGCCAGTGCTTAACTGTTTGCGCTACCCAGGGACTTCTAATTTCATTGATCAGAGCCAATTTATGATATAGTTGTTAATTAACAAGCAACTAATTTCATCAACACCCATTTAGCAGAGCCTCAGGTGGTGATTGAGACAGGGACAACAGAAGTGCCTGTGACCTTTCTGACTAGCAGCTGACCACCCGGGTGTGTGAATTTTCTATCAGAACAACGCACACTGTCTTTGCTAAAGCATTTTAAAGTCAATTGCAGACGTTGTAATACAGATGAATTGGTCCTTGACAACGGCAGGTTTGCTATTAGTGGTTTTAACTGATTTGGGCAGTAATCTGTAAGTTGCTTGTCATTTTATTAATGTAAGAATTTAATTTTGTGACCAGGAAATATGCTGTGCAGGAAAGAGGGTCACTTGGCTAGTAAACAAATTTAGCTGATCACTCTTCTTCCACATTTTCTTCTTGGCATCTAAGTACTCTCATTCATGGCTGAGGAGGTGGGGGGATACTTAACATTTTCAACTACACTTTAGCGCCATTTTTTGAGGGATGTTATGTTATTTAGTGATATTTGGGGATCTATTTTTTTTTTATAATGGTATCCGGATGTCAGGGTTTTACTATATCATAGAATTTTGCCTCTGGAAGACTCTGCATGCAGTCTTAGTCCCAGAAGTCAGGTCACGTGTCTTTCCTACTGTCTGAAATTCCAATTCAGTGTGGCTAAAAATAGGCCATATCTCAGGATCCTTAGCATATCCTTATACATAGTTCTTAGGACTTGGCAGGCTACCCAGTTAAAAGTTCCACAAGGCAATGAGAGCTTTTCTAAAGATAGAATATTTTAAGTCTTTAGAAGAGCTGTAGATCTGCCACAGGTTCTCCTGGTTATGTCATCTTTTAACTGCATACTTGTGATGGCCTATATAGAACTTATTCACTTTTACCTCCAAACTAGCCTTAAATCTGATAGATAATGGAGAAGAGAAAAGAGATTTCCCACCTTCTTTTTCCTTTTACTACCAACCATCTAAATTCTACACCCTGTAGTGGAGGGTTCTCAAGAGACTATCTTGCCACCCCAGCTCTTTACCTGCTTTATTAGATCAGAGTATTCTAATACATTGTTTGGAGTCCCTGGGTGGCGCAAACAGTTACTGCTCTTGGCTGCTAACCAAAAGTTTAGAAGTTCGAGTCTACCCAGAGGCATCTTGGAACCCTGGCAATCTACTTCTGAAAAGGCCACCATCGAAAACCGTATGGAGCACAGTTCTACTCTGACACACATGGGGTCGCCATGAGTCAGAAACCACTCAGTGGTAACTTTTGAAAATGTATTGTTAGTGGAGTGGCCTAAACTTTCTTCCAAAACCTGTAAAATGGGGCTTATAATGCTCACCTCAGGCATTGTTGTGAGGATAACTGAAATAATTCCCTTAAGGTGTTTAGCCCAGTGCCTAACACATAGAACCCCTTCAATACATGTTAATTATTATTTTTTAACTTTATTTTCAGGTAATTGTAGATTTACAGAAGAATTGCAAAGATGGTACAAAGAGATCCCTTTTGCCCTTCACCCAGCTTCCCCTAATTTTAGCATCTTCCTAACCACGGTACATTAATCAAAACTAAAATTGGTACAACACTTTAAACTACAGACTTTGATTTCATCACAGTTTTTCCACTGAAGTCTTTTTCCTGTTCCAGGATGCAATCCAGAATACCACATGGCATTTAATATTATTAAGTTCTTAAGAAAGAGAATCTAACCTTCTCAAGTTCATCCTGAATCCCAGGTATTCAGCACTGTGACTTTATACTACACCATCAGGCCCCCAGATGTGCTAAAAATGTCCACCTTAATTTTCAGGGACTTTCTTTGAGCCTTCATTCACATAAAGCGCCTCTCCCAGTCAAACAGGCAGGTAAATCTGAAAACTTATTTTATTCATTTTCACTCCCGAGGGCCTTTGGGGAGATGGTCTAAGGTGCTGAGAGAGCTGAGGGCTGGGAAGGGGCAGAATTCCAGGAAATGGGCTGGGGGTTGGGAAAAGTAGTTGTTTATCCATGGGATTGTGGTGCCTGCCACTCAGGGAGCAAGCAGTAGGGTCAAGTGGATAATGCAAAACCGGGTCACCAGCCCAAAGTGAATAAGAGGGGAAGTCTGGTACAAAAGCAAGAAAAACGAGTTTAAAAAATGGTTTGAGCAGAACGATTTCAGGTCAATGATGAGTAGCGGTGCTTAGGACAATTCATGAGCCAAATATTAAGTAATGAGGGCTTTTAATCTAATTCCTGTGGCCACAGATGCAAGCGGGCTAGAAGGGAACACTGTTTCAATATCCCAGTGCCATTGCCTACGAAGGTCACGTAATCATGCCCACACCCATCCTTTTGCTGGGGAAGAGGCTTCCTTCCTATAGTCTCAGACAGTTCCCTCTAGTCCTCAGCGATCTTAGGTTCCTTAAGAGCTCACACCTTCATCTGCACCCTTAGTGTCTACTTTCCTGTCAGAATTTGTCCCTAGTTTCTTAGTGCTGCTATGAGAGAAATACCACAAGTGGGTGGCTTTAATGAACAGAAATTTATTATCCTCACAGTTTAGGAGGCTAGAAGTCTGAACTCAGAGCGCTGGCTCTGGGGAAAGGTTTTCCCCATCCATTCTATGAGAAAATTCTTGTTTCAGCTTTTCTAGCATTCTTCTTAGGAGTCCTGGTGGCACAGTGGTTAACACTTGGCTGCTAACCAAAAGGTTGGCTGGTTGAACCCACCAGTTGCTCCACAGGAGAAAAGATCTGGCGATCTGCTCCCATAAAGATTAAAACTCACAAAACCAAACCCATTGCCAAAAGTCAATTCCAACTCATAGCGACCCTATAGGACAGAGTAGAACTGCCCCATAGAGATTCCAAGGAGTGCCTGGCGGATTTGAGCTGCCCACCTTTTGGTTAGCAGCCGTAGCACTTAACCACGATGCCACCAGGGTTTCCCCATGAAGATTATAGCCTAGGAAATCCTATGGGGGCATTATTTCTCATTCTAAAGAAGGATTTTTTATATACAACTCATCTGCCTCCTGCCTCTTTGCAAAGTGTGGATCGTGTAAGTCATCAAAAAAAAAAAAAAGTCAGACCCACTGCCGTTGAATCGATTCTGACTCGTAGACCATATGGGACAGAGTAGAACTGCTCTGTATGTCATCTTTTAACTGCGTACTTCGAGTAGAATGGCTCCATGGGTTTTCCAAGGCTGTAATCTTTACGGAAGCAGACTGGCACATCTTTCTCCTGAGGAGTGGGTGGTGGGTTCAAACTGCCAAACTTTTGGTTAGCAGCCGCGCGCTTTAACTGCTGTGCCACCAGGGCTCCTTTATGTAGGTCCTAAGTGAGTTGTACTATGAAGTTTTCATACTATTTGGGGGCAGTTTTCTCATTTAATTATTTGTTAGGGCCCTCTGCTTTATATTAGTTTTTGTGTTACAAACACGTCTGATGGCCTGATGTGGCAATTTTTGAAGAAGAGGTATGCCATGGAAGAGGGCTCTAGGACTGTGGACAATTCTGATAAAGTTATTGGTGAAGAATTACTATTATTGGAGTCATTTCACTATACTGATACAATGATGGGCATACCAGAAAAGTCCATCTGTACAATAAAAACTACTTAACCGTGGGTCTTAGATGGACTGGTAATCCAGATTGCCCTATGTCATTGTGCATCATCTGAGGAAAAATAAAATTACAAGTGTAGCAATGATTCCAGCAAAATCTAAAAGACAGTTTACAAATCACAGTCACTTGCCAAGTAAAGGTTCTGGTTATTTAAATGGCTATGATTCAAAACAGAGTAAAATTACTGCTAAGAAAAAGTCACATCAAATTTTTTTTTAAATACAAAAAAAAAGTTGCATTTAGCAAAAAGTCTTGGGAAGCAAGTTATTGAATAGAAAAATGTTTTGCCCAGAATAAGAAAAGTCACATAGCTGGTAAACACCTACTTGGCTCACATTCAAAATTACAGTGAGCAAAATGGTAGGACAAGGTGATAGTATGAGTAAACTGAGACATAAACAGTATAATAAATTGATAGGTTGATGCTGAAGAGGTTCTGTATAATAAATTGAAAAATAATTTCTCTATTCAGATTAATGAATCACCTGTCAGTGCTATGCTTTAAAAAAAATTTAGCAATTGTAAAATTTGCGAATGACAATGAAACTCAAGAAAGTTTTTCTTCAACAAAGTGCCACCCAAAACAAGCACGGACCAAGATATACTAGATGTTTTGTCTTCATATCTGAAAACAATAGGTCTGTCTTGGAGGAACTATGTTAGCATCTTACTGATGGCACCCAATCAATGATTTG
Source organism: Elephas maximus indicus (assembly GCF_024166365.1). Lineage (NCBI taxonomy): Eukaryota > Metazoa > Chordata > Mammalia > Proboscidea > Elephantidae > Elephas > Elephas maximus. Next base: position 18,382,089 of record NC_064819.1, read on the forward strand.
CTTTATGAGAGTTTTTACCTCTTGTTAAAAAGAAAAGCGTTATATTATGTTGAGTTGTGTCCCCAAAAATACAGGTTGAAGTCTGTTGTGGACTGAATTGTGTCCCCGCAAGATATCTGTCACTTGGCTAGGTCATGATTCCCTTGTATGAGTGTCTACCATTTTATCATCTGATGTGATTTCCCTATGTGTTGTAAATCCTATCCCTATGAGGTAATAAGATGGATTAGTGGCAGTTATATTGATGAGGCCTATAAGATTAGGTAGCGTCTTAAGCCAATCTCTTTTGAGATATAAAAGAAGTGAGTGAGAGACATGGGAACCTCATACCACAAGAAAGCAGCAAAGCATGTCCTTTGGATCTGAGGTTCCTGCACTGAAATGCTCCCAGACCAAGGGAAGATTGATGACAAGGACCTTCCTCCAGAGCTGACAGAGAGAGAAAGCCTCGCCTGGAGATGGCACCCTGAATTTGGACTTCTACCGTACTAGACTGTGAGAAAATAAATTTCTCTTTGTTAAAACCATCCACTTGTGGTATTTCTGTTATAGCAGCACTAGATGACTAAGACGAAGTCCTAACCCCCGTACCTGTGAATGTGACCTTATTTGGAAATAGGTTCTTTGCAGATGTCACCAGTTAACATGAAGTCATACTAGAGTATTGTGGACCCTAATCTAATATGACTGGTGTCCTTATAAAAAGAGGAGAAGAGACATAGACAAAGAAACATAGAATGAAGATGGCCATGTGCAGATGGAGGCAGAGATCGGAATTATGCTGCCATCAGCCAAGGAATGCTTGGGGCTACCAGAAGCTGGAAGAGACAAGGAAGGGTCTTCTGCTAGAGTTTTCAGAGAGAGCATGGCCCTCCCAACACCCAGGATTTGGACTTCTAGCCTCCAGAACTGTGAGAGGATACATTTCTATTGTTTTAAGCCACCCAATTTGTGGTAATTAGTTACGGCACCCCTAGGATACTAATACATCTAATTTTGTCAAAAAAAAAAAAAAAAAGCAAAAACACCGCTTTTTCCTAAAAGTCTTTAGAGAGATGAAATGAAAAAAGTTCTGAATGATGCTACGAAAATGGTTAGCCTTAATAAACAAAGACCTGTCCACTCGAGAATATTTTAAAAACTGTATGAAAGCCCGAACAAAGAACACATAAAGCTGCTACCTGCAGAAATCCAATGGTTCAGCAGAGGAAGACTTCTCAATGGTGTGTCTGAGCTCAACAGCAAATCTCAGGGGCACTTCCAAAAACTAGTAGGCTGGTTTTGCAGCATGCTTTGAGCTGAAGAATGGCTGCAGAAACTGAGCCTACTTAGCAGACATTTTTCATCACACGAGTCAGTTGAACAAGGCTCTGCAAAACCCTGAAGAAAATATTTTGACTTCAGGCGACAAGATTCTGGGATTTAAAAGGAAATCGAATCTTAGAAAGATCATGTTGCCACACAAGTACGTGGCTAGATGAAGGAGATTTTCTGATCTTCTTAGCCTGAGAATTTGACTTGGAGACAAGAAGAATGACTTTGAAAGCTGTATCAGCTTGTACTCTCGAGATGAGATTGACCGATCTCCCCTTTAGACAAGTTCTGGATTTCTGTGAAAAAAGAGGACCCTGCCCTTCACAGGAAAGAAATGTTCATTTTGCTGGAGTTTCAACTATATGTGTGAGCAATTGCTCTCGTAACAAGCATCAAGAAAAAGAACAGAAGTCATCTCATTTCAGTGAAAAATGAAACCAGCATGTGCTTATCTCAAGTTTAATGCAAAATTGAATACGGTGTTTGTGCAACAAAAAACCAGCACAGGCTACACATTAAAGAGATAGATTTTATTCCTTATTTTTAGTTGCAAAAGTAAGACTTTCATGTATATATAGGGCTATAAAAAGATCAAGAAACAAACATGCATGTAATAATTTTGCAACTATTAGTCCCATGCTTCACCTGGATCATGTCACTCAAAATTTTTTTTCAGTCTTGTATAAAATTTTCTTAGGCCATATTTTTTATCCTATTACTTTGGCTTGTAGTTTTAGTAACTTTATTATTCAACAATATTAGTAAGTGTTCATGTTGTAAATAACATTAACTAAGATTAATTTATGGGGTTAGACTTATGATAATCATGGCATTAAGATACCAGGCAATTCTTCATATAGTATGCAATTATAAAAACTGGACATAATTGTTAAAAATAGCTATTTGAAGAAACTGAAAAATGACCAAAAGTAGCAAAAACTAGAGATGAGTTAACTCTTGAAAGACTGTTACTGCATCACGAATTTGTGGATTTTGTTGTGCCTGGGAGTGCTCACCCCTCTCAACTCTGGCTGTGGAAAACCACAGCCTCACCAGCTCAGTCTGGCAGAGGACAGAGTGCAAAGCAGCTGCACAGCTGGAAATTTAAGGGAGAAATTCAGGAAGCGAGAAAGTCACAAAGGGGCTGAGATTGAAAATCTTGAATACAAACTCCTCCTGAATCCCTGGCTGACCGTACTGCAAAAGCACACAGGAGCCCCAGGAACCAGGCGAAAGGCAAGCAGAAAGGGGGGGTCAGGTTGGGGGGCTGTCCTTGAAAGACAGAAGTAATCCTAATAAGAGTTGTGACTTTGCTGCACCTTAGACTGAGTTTGTTCTCCAACCTATACACAGCTGAGGTGGCAGAAATTGAAGGCATTCCTGGTTTGAGATGTCAGAGGAAAGAATTTGGGACTAGTGGAACAAAGGCAAATTTAGGGGATGTGCCCAGTTAACAATATATTACTTTCCAGCTCTAAATCCACCCTTCTTTTCTCTGGTTTGTGCTACTGGAGCTGAACCCTGTAAGCATTTCTCCTCTGCCAGCTGGTGCATTGTTGGGCTTTGTAGAGGAAGGGGCTTCTCTCTTCCTGGGTCTTGTGTATTTGTTTTTCCTCCTTTGCCGTGGTAGCCAGAATTGCAGGACATCTGGTCGTGCTTCCTCTCTAGCCAGTTTCTTTGGCATCCCAGTGAATGGACCACTTCCTGTGAACAATTTTGGACCACCAGCAACCAGTGAACTTTTCTGCCACTCAGCAGTCTGCTTCCTGTGTTCCAGTTCTGGCCTATTAGCATTCTCCAGGAAATTTCTTAACCACCTATGAATCAGCCCCAGGCCACCTATATCCTCTAGTGTGTTTCTTGGCCACTCAGCCAGCTGCTCCCATAAACCAGCTCAAGCCCACACCCTCTGGCAAGTTTCTTTCAACTCTGGTGTACTGATACTCCTCTGGGATCCTCAGACTCTCCAATGAGGCCTGAATCTCGGCCTTGGGGAGGAGTTGCTCTTTCACATTTTTAGCGTCTTCCGTGGTTAAGTGTTAAGGCTGCAAAGCAGTTCCAATTCACTACCTGCTCCTTGGAAACCCTATGGGGGCAGTTCTACACTGTTCTATAGGGTCACTATGAGTCAGCATCGACTCGATGGCAACGGGTTTGCTTTGGTGGTTTTTATATACTACCTATGTCCTAGAGGTAGTAGCTGCATCCTACAGTTGCTACTTCTCTATTCCTTCATGTCCTCTTTTACCTTGTTAAACAGTTAAATATTATGTATTAGTTAATAATTATATTAAAATCTCCTGGTTCACTATAAAACATTATACAACTGCGTGGCACACAGTAAAACACTACTAAATATGTGAAGAGGCAGGAAAATGTGACTGATAGCCAAGGCAAAAAATGAACAACAGAAAGAGATCAACAAATGATCAAAATGTTGAAGTTAGAAGACAAGGATTTAAAAAAAAAAACTGATAAATAAGATAGAGGGAAAATGAACAAGATGGATGAAAAGGTGAAAACTTTCAACAGATAACTGGAATCTGTAAAAAGAATTTATAAAAAAGTGAAATTCTAAAGCTCAAAATACAATATTTAAAATGAACTCATTGGATGGGTTTGACAGCAGATTAGAGATGGTAGAAGATAGAGGTAATAAACTAAAAGACTAGTCAATAAAAAATATTTAAACAGGAGCAGGAAGAAAAAAAGGTGTACAAAGTGGCAGACGAGGTCAAATAATCCAAATGTAATTGAAGTCCTAGAAGAGAGGGAGATAGAAAATGGAGCAAAAGTAATATTTGAAGAAGTAATGACTGAGGATTTTTCAAAATTGATGAAAGACATTAACCCACAAACTAAAGAAGTTCAAGGAAATCCAAGTCAGATAAATAGAAAACCACCTTAGGGTGCAAAGTAGTCAAACTGCTGAAAACCAAAGATGAGGAGAAAATATTTAGCTAGAGTATTCTCTTTGTGCAGCTGTCTCCCTGGGACTCTTCTGTAAACTCTGGCTGCTTTTTGCCTTCCCAGACTCCCAGCTTCTTCCCCAAATCAGGCACACCACCAGCCTAGCCTCCTCCTGGCTTCTCTGATCCTGGAAACTCATCCCAGGCAGTACTAGGGTGTTAGGGGAATCACTGCATTTATTTCCTGGGTCTCAGGTATCACTTTTCTTTGTCTGATGTTCAAATTTCTTGAAAACTGTTGTTTCATACATTGTGGTTTTTTTTTTTTTTTTTTGGCCGGCGGGGAGGGGGTTGCCGACAGGGTATAAATCTAGTCCCTGTTACTCCATTTTGGCAGAAATCTTAAGGCAGAAATCTCAGAAGATTGACTTTTAAACTGAGGAAATGTGCCAGTGTGAAGCTAACATACATATTATTAAAACTCAGTAGTAACTGCAGCAGTTACTTAGAACAAAGGAAAACATGTTTGGGAAGGGGTATTTTATACTGACATTGCTTAGAATTTTCTGATGCATGGGGATAATTAAAAGCAGACAACCTTGTAGTTGGTTTTATTATTGTTTCTAGCTTCTCTGCAGTCAAGGCACACCCTTATCGCCTGCACCTGGCTCACAAGGCTTCTAGCACCGCACCCTTGGTATTCTATTGTATTCATCTCGGCTGTTGTTGTTAGGTGTCCTGGAGTCGATTTCAACTCAGAGCTACCCTCGGTGACAGAGCAGAACTGCCCCATAGGGTTTTCTTGGCTGTAATCTTTAGCTCAGCAGATAGCCAGGTGCTTCTCATGCAGAGCCAAACCATTTGGGCCACCCGGCTCCTCCCATTTCTATTTATTTGAAATATGTCCAAAACTGAATTCACCTTCCCTCGTAAATCTGTTATTATATTTTCTGTCAGGATATTGGTTATGCGTCTATGTCTCTTTCCCCACAATTAGGCTGAGATATTACAATACTACCTCAGTTTTTATTCAAAAAATGTTTGTTGCATGTATAGGGCTTCCACATGTAACGTTTAGCTATCCACTGGCGGAAGTCACGTTCTCTCTCATTAGAAAGGGTAACAGATTTACTGCACCGATGTCCTAAACACTTGCAGGCCTGTCCATATATGGTGCTGGGGCTACGACCACGAAGAAGACCAGGCCCTGCCCTCCTTGGCAAGTACTCACAGTTGAGGTGGGGTGGGGCACAAAGAAAGAAAGAAATTACAAAAGCAAGATCGACACTGGGGGAACCAAAGAGAAGCCTGGGCCGGGCCTGAAAATACAGTCCGAAGCAGGAATGTGATCGTTTGCTTCTCGCAAAAGGGATTAGTGGAGGGAGGGGCCACATAATAGCTGTAGTTTGACTTAGTCCTTCTGAGGTAAAAACTTGAACAGGAAGCTGAACGGAAATCTAAAAACAGCTCTGTAGAGCCACTGCGGTGCCTACAGCACGGTTTCTTCCATTCCTTGCGCGTCCGGCAGAGGGCGCGCCGAGGGGACCGGGATGAGTCTGTTGGCGACGCCAGGAGCGCCTTCCCGGGGCCGGGAGTCGCCGAAGCGCGAGCCACCGGAAGCGGAGTGTCGGCGGAGCCCCGCCCCCAGCGCCAGGCCTGTCGCTCGCTTTCCCCTCCGCCCCCTGCACAAGGCGCGGGCGGGGCTGCGGGCGGAAGAGCACGGAAGAAGGTGACGTTTTAAGTGGGCGCCGGCGTCGCGGCAGCGGCTGCAAAGGAAGCTCGGCGGCCGTGGCCGCTGTGAGCAGGCCGGACACCACCTCGCTGGCGGGGTTTCCCCGAGAGCTGGTGAAGGCGGGGCCGGAGTCCGAGCTGCCGCAGTGTCAGGTCCTGCGGCGGGGCAGTGGCCGGGAGCGAGGGATGTAGGTAAGCCGGAGCGCGGGGTCAAATCGGCCGAGTGGCTCACGGACCGAGCGACTGACCGGGCTGGCCGGCCGTTCCCGCGCCAGTGGCCGCCAGCTCAGCACCCCGGCCCGGAGGCCTCTAGCACTGCCCTCCCCCTACGGAGCGGAGGCAGCGGATTTCTCCCCGCGGACTGACGTGCATTTTTGGGCTCGGGGAGGGAGCTCGTCCCGAGGGACCGCTACCCTCTCCTCCTTTTCTCCAGTCCGAGCTCTACGACACAGGGACGCAGGGAGCTAGCGACCCTCAGGCGCTCCCCCAGAAGCCGGGGAAAGCTGTGAGAGGAAGCTTTAGAGTTAGAAGTCCTCCAGCTCCTGCCGTCTTGGAAGTCAAGGGTTTTTGTTTGTTCCAACACTTCCAGCTCCTTTCTGCTTTTGGTTCCTTCCCCCTTACTCCTGGGAACCTTTGCTAGTGAAAGGACATGGCACAATTGAGCATTGGGCTGATTGTTCAAGCCGTTCTTTCTTTTCCGTGTGTGCGAGGCGGTACCGATCTCCGTTCCACCGTGTCCCCCGCCCCCACCGCACCTGGGGGTGGTGCCGAGGGAATGTGGAAGATGAGAAGAGTTCCGCACTTCGAGTCCGAAGAACTGGATTCCAGCCTGCCCTTTGCTAGTGGTTTAATCGCGTGCTAGACACTTCTGCCTTCTTAACCGCTGGCAAAGTGGCTTCTTTGTGTAGGCTTTCCTATACCTAGATGAGTTGGTTGGGAGAGTTAGGTGAAATGAAGAACGCAGAATGTTAGTCACGGAATGTTTTGAGAATCTAGTTAAAGTAAGTTTAAGAGCATCCAGGACACTCAACAGTAGGCTGTAAATTATGTGGGTTTTTTTTTTTTTTTTTTGCCTCTTGCCCAGAATAATTAGGCTTGGCATGGAGGGGTGCCAGAACAGAGGCCAGGATCTTGTGTGGTCAGAAAGCTAGCTGCAGTCTGTGCTTCGGGGTGAGCAGCATCAGGAAGAAACTAGATTTTCCCAGTCACCCCGATGTCTTATGCTTCTTGATCAAACATTATTGGTAATGAAAGATGACCCAAATCAGATCTGCCCGTTAGGCAAGACAGGTTCTACCCAGCTCGCCTTTCAGGGAGGAAAGCTGGGGGAGGTGCTTCGTTTAAACCTTGACCCACTTTTAGAAGGAATCCTCTGCACATGTATCTGAGGACCTCTCACTCTGCCTCTCAAAGATTTCCTGTTCATTAAATGGTACAGAGAATAAATACAGGAACTTGAATCTTTTGAGCGACTGGATGTTACAGTTGTAAGTTAATTTGAGGAGACACCCATCTCCTAAAAAAGAATATCCACCGCTGTGTAGTTTGTTGTTGTTGTTAGTTGCCATCGAGTCGATTCTGACTCCGGGCCACCTCATGTATTGAGTGGACACCAAGTTAGAGATGTGTTTTGGGAGGAGGGACAGGAGATGCCATCTGTGACTCGAGTGAGTAGCACCTGCGCTGACAGTTACTTTGTCAGGCAAATGAAGGGTGCTTTCCTTCCCTCAGTGGGGATGATGGCGGCTGCTGTGCAGCATACAGTTGAGTGTAATCTCAGCTCCTTGGCGCAAAATTGTCAACTTGGTATTGTCATTCGTGGATACGGAAAAGACCTTGAGGATTATAAAACAAAACCCCATATGCCTGGACTCAGTGGATCTGAAGTGGGAACTGGGTATTTGTTTTAAAAAGCTTCTCAGGTAATACTCTTTGTTTGAGAACACAGATGTAGATTAGGTTTCACGTTTTAGTTAATAAACATGCTCACAGAGATGAAGTGTCATACCCAGCTGGTTTGCTGCCTTTTGTGCCTTCATAATTTTTTTCTTCTTTTTCTTTCCTTAACAAATAGTTCTACTTGAATCGGTGGTACTATTGCAGGTTTTGTAATGCCTTGAGGCCATAAGGGGAAAAAAAAATGTTCTATAAGTACCTCTGTGTAATTCTGTTTTTATAGTTTTCTATGCAGTTAGATTTTTTAATGCTCTTTGGTGAAAGTAGTAGATATTACATTACAATTTCTGACTAAACGTTGCTTAGGCTTACTTGTTGGCAGAATTATATAAAGATTTTTATTACTTTGTCAACAAGTTTTTGGATCGGCTTTTATGCGAAACCTTAAAAAAAAACGTGGAAAAATTCCAATTTAAGATATTTTACTTTTGTTCTGGCTTGTCATAAACCATGCACCATACATAGGTTTTTTCCCCTCTCCATCCTGGTTCGGATGACCCCATACTTTGTATCACTAGCCAGTTTCCTCAATACAGCTCAGTTTGAGAACTTCTGGGCTGTTTCTCTGATTGCTTTATGAACGCCTGATTTACCTAGAAGCTCTCAGCATTTGCTGTAAGCCTGTCCTTTAATTTTTAGCCCCTTTTTCTCTTCTTGGTTAAGTTGTACCATACCATTGATTGAAAGAGTTTGGTAGACACCTAGAAAGGATCAGCTGATAAGGTGGTAACATGTATTGAAACGTTTGTGGCTGCCTTTTTTTATAGTGTTTTCAGAATTATTAGGGTAAGTAGGCCATCAGGCAGAGTTGAGCCTTCTCTTTAGGGAAATATTTTCATTCTCAAATTATTCTTTGAGAGCCTTACCCATTGCTTCAGCAATTCCCACTCTGTGTTAGTAGTGAGCCAGAAATGGACCCTACATCACAGATCCTCTAAAGGAAGAGGTTGAATGATTTTCTCTCAAAAAACAACCCTGTTTATAGCCTGTTAAAAGGGCATTCTGAATTCACTGATTAAAAATGCCATATCAACAGATAGGTAGTCTGTGAGTTAAGACATCTGGTCTGTGTCTGAGAAGAAAATCCAAGCAGTTGGGTATGTAAATTTTTTATTTTTTTGTGTCTGAAATATTTTAATTCTGATGTTTTAAAATTGTTGTTCCATTTCAGATTTTGACAAGCAAACTTTTTAAGTAGAGGTGTTTAGGAAGGATAGGTATGAATCCAGGCCACAACTTCAGCCTGCGTTGATATTACAGATTTAACTTTGAAACAAAGGCAGAGGTAAGGGATGAGGGGGAGTAACAACTTGAAGACCCAGTGAAAAGTGGAGTCCAGAAGTCACTTGCTGGTCCTTGAGGCAGTCTTCTGTATCTGTAAGCACCTATAAGGATCCAAATTGGACACTTAATTTACTCTATCTGATGTCTGAACATGATAAAAGTATCACCAATAAGTAACATAAGTGGACAGATCTACAGTCTCAGTCTTTAACCTTTTCTCTGGTTCCTTCATGGCCTCTGATGCCAGTTAAAAAAACCAGTAGTTGATTCTGACTCATGGTGACCCCATATGTGTCAGAATAGAACTGTGCTCCATAGGGTTTACTTTTCTTTTTTTAAATTATTTTATTCTTGTTGTTGTTGAAAACATACACAGCAAAACACACACCAATTCAAGAGTTTCTGTGTGTACAATTCAGTGATATTGATTATATCCTTCAAGGTTGTATAGCCATTCTCACTCTCCTTTTCTGATTTGTTCATCTACCATTAACATAAACTCACTGCCTCCCAAGCTGCCTATGTAACCTTTCAAGATGCTGTTGTCATTTTGATTCCACATAAGGATAGATCTTAACAGAGCATGATGCTCAAGGCACATGTTCTTTACCAGTTAAGTTAAATTATTGTTTTAAGAAGACTTCAGGAGATTTTTTGGTTTAAGGTCTAAGGATTATTTCAGGGTAATAGTTTCAGGGGTTCATCCAGCCTCTGTGGCTCCAGAAAGTCTGAATTCCGTGAGAATTTGAAATTCTGTTCTCCATTTCCCCCCCTTGATCAGGATATTCTTCCATAGACTTTTTGATCTAAAAGTTCAGTAGTGGTAACTGGACACCTTCCAGTTCTGGTCTTGTGGCAAAGGAGCAGTTGTTCATGGAGGCAGTTAGCCTCACATTCCATTCCCTCCTTTATTCTTGATTCTCCTTCTCCCTCTGTTGCTCCAGGTGAATAGAGATCAATTGTACCTTGGATGGCTGCTTGCAAGCTTTTAAGACCCCAGGCACTATGCAACAAACTAGGAGGTAGAACAGAAGCATTAAACACAATATTAGGCCAATTAACTGGAATGTCTCACAGAGCTATGACCCTAAACCTCCAAACCAAGAAACCAAATCCCATGAGGTATTTGTTTGTAATAAGTAGCCTCAGCAGCTGCCCTTTTTTTTTTTTTTATTGTTGTTGTCATAAAAATATGTATCATACAACATTTGCCGATTAAACTTTTTACACGTGTACAATTTATTGATGTCTCAATTACCTTAATTGGCTGTGCAGGCATTCCTAATCAGTGTGGCTTTCCCATCACCATAAACATAAACTCAGTGTTTCATGTTTCATAAGTCATAACTCCTCCTCTCCCCCTCCTCTCATCCCTGGTAACCACTAATACACTTTGGTCTCTATACATTTGCCTGTTACCTTTTTATATAAGTGAAGTTATACAATACTTGTCCTTTAGTGGTTGACTTAACTTCACTCAGCATAATGTCTTCAGGCTCTCTCCATGTTGTATCATGTATCAAGACTTCATTTCTCTACTGGCTAAGTAGTACTCCATTGTATGTACATAGCACATTTTGTTTATCCATTCATCCGCTGATAGGCATTTAGGTTGTTTCCATCTTTTGACTGTTGTGAATAATGCTGCAGTGAACATTGGCATACATATGTCTGTTTGTGTGGCTGCATTCAGGTCTTTTTGGTATATACCTAGTAGTGGAATTGCTGGGTCATAGGGTGGTTCTATTTTTTTTTTTTTTTTAACTTTTATTGAGCTTCAAGTGAACGTTTAGAAATCAAGTCAGACTGTCACATATAAGTTTATATATACCTTACTCCATACTCCCACTTGCTCTCCCCCTAATGAGTCAGCCCTTCCAGTCTCTCCTTTCGTGACAATTTTGCCAGCTTCCAACTCTCTCTATCCTCCCATCCCCCCTCCAGACAGGAGTTGCCAACACAGTCTCAAGTGTCCACCTGATACAAATAGCTCACTCTTGATCAGCATCTCTCTCCTACCCACTGTCCAGTCCCTTCCATGTCTGATGAGTTGTCTTTATTTTTAGTTTTTTGATGAACCATCACACTGTTTTCCACAATGGTGGTACCATTTTGTATTTACCATCAATGGATAAGGGTTCCAATTTCCCCACATCCTTGCCAGCATTTGTTCTTTTCTGTGTTTTTCTTTTTTTTTAATTAGCCAGCCTAGTGGGAGTGAAATGGTATCCCATTGTGGTTTTGATTTGCACCTCTTTGATGACTGACGACTGCGTGGGGTCTTCAGTGGCTAACTTTTAGAAGTAGATCACCGGGTCTTTCTTCCATGGCACCCCTGGGTAAACTCAAACCTCCAACCTTCTGTTAGTGTGTTAATTGTTTATACCACCATGATGCCAGTAGGCGATATTTATTTTTAAGTCTGATTTCCTGCTACAAACCATTCATTCTGTCTCCTTTTTCTGGGTGGTTAACCTTGCCCAACACAACAGCAATTCTCATCAGTACCTTATCACCTCTAGGAGAAAGAACTTTTTTATAGTGATGCTTGACTTAACCTGTGTACTGGCTATGCTGTAAACTATCACCCAAATATTAGACCCTTTAAGGACTGGCTATGCTAGGGGCTATTTAATGGTTAGCAAGTATTGAACAGGAGTTGAAAGCTCATTTCTCTTTCCCTTGTGTGTGTGTTTTTTTATCTTTAAAGGAATGTTGGTATTTGGTGAACATGAACGCAACAGCATGGCCAGGAGTACAGGGGCAGAAATACAGAGGGACCGCATGTGGAGATTGCTTTTAATTTTAATCAATCTTCGCTTAACATTCACCAGGGCTCCTTATTTGTTGCCAGCACAGATGTCTGTGTCAGCAGGTCATTCTCATAGAAATGACCAATATGCTGGCATCTTGTATGAATTAAATAATGATATTTTACTGTTACAGTTTTACTGAGGCTATCCCTTAGCCTCTCCACACCATACTGGCAGATGGACAGCTTAAAGCCACTCAGCAGTGCTGTCATAACAGCTATTTCATCTGATTTGTTATTTAAAAAACAAAATAAAACATAAAATAAATGTTGGCATGTTTAGCCTCAGGTCAGTTTTAGGTACATTGATGATCCTGTTGGGTTTACCTAGACACCCTGCTCTGTCAATTTTCAGAATGACTAAAACCTCTCTACCCGACTCCTCTTCGCCACAAAGATTTCATTTTCAGCGGAAGACTTGGCTTCCTACTTCACAGACCAGATAGAAGCCACCAGACTTAAGTAGAATGGATGACCCTTCTGTCTGAGGTCAGTCCTTTCACTTGTGCTCTAGGTCTTTTCTCTTCCCACTTTAGGGACTTTAGCTGGTAGTTTCTTCTTCTTTTTCTTTTTAAACCTTCAACTTTTCCTGGTTATGGAGTCCTTTTCCATCCACATTTTCTCCCACTGTTTAATTTAATAATTTAATTATTTAATTTAATTTCCAGGAGCCCTGGTAGGGCAGTGGTTAAGAGCTATAGCTGCTAGCCAAAAGGTCGGCAGTTCAAATCCACCAGGTGCTCCTTGGAAGCCCTGTGGGACAGTTCTGCAGTGTCTGTAGCATCGTTATGAGCCGGACTTGACTCGGTGGCAACAGGTCTGGTTTTTATTTTTATATAATTTCCATACATATTTTCATTTTTTAAAAATCAGTAACATGCACATAGTTTACAGTCAATTCTGCAAGGTTTATTAAAAACAAAAATGCAGATCTCCTGTCCCCAATTTCCTCTTAGAGATAACCACTTTGAACTTTTTTAGCTGTAATTGCTTTGGTGTTTAGCTCTGTGTCACGTCATCTATTGATTATGGTTCCAGTTATGGAAAATGAGATGTTAGCTCTCATTTACAGCCCTTCCCCCGTATACATTTATAGCCTTCCCTTCCATCGAATCCTTCCAATGTACTTATATTGTGATTTTGAATAGATCAGTTGTTCAGTGTTAACATTTTTATGACTATGTATTTTTTTATACTATTCAAAGCTAAGACATATTAGCTTTTTATTCCATGATTACTTTTTTATGACATGATTATACCATGATTAAATTTATTAAAAAACATTACCTTTTCTTACTGTACAACTTTGTCCTTTTTTTGGAGGTCATTATTGTATAGTAATTTTGTTAAAACAGTTTCTAAGTTGCTGTTATCATCCATCTGTGATTATTGGCCCTTTGACTAAATCTCCTTTCAATATATTCTGATGTATCAAATATTCTGTCAGTTTCAACTGCTTGGTTACATTTCTTTTAGAGCCTCTGACTTGTTCTCATGTAGATTGGCTGTTGACATTCTGAAACCTCCATCATCATCCAGAGGAGATTCCGTTTGCCTTTCTCCTGTGTTGAATCTCCTGCTTTATCCTTATCGCCATCTTGGTTTATTACTGTATCTTGGTGGAACGTGTGCTCCAGTAGTTTCCTCAGTAACGTTGCATGGGAAATACGTTTTCTTTGAGATCGTGCATTTCTGAGAACCTCTTAATTATTCCTTCATACTTAAATGTTAGTTTGCTTTGAAATGACTTTCCCCTAGAATTTTGTAGCTTCCATTGTGTGCTGTTGACAAGGTGGAAGCTTTTGTGATTCTTGATCCTTTGTTGTATGACCTGGTATTTCTATCTTGGAACTTGTAGTATCTTCTGTTTGTCCCTGTTAGGCTAAAATTTCCTGATAATGAGCTGGAGTTAAGGTCTGTTTTTCCATCTGTTGTGCTGGCCATTGAGTGTGAGCTCTTTTACTATGGAAATTTCCACCCTTTAACTCTTGGAATTTTTCTAGAAGTATTTCTTAAAGGTGTCTTCTATTTTCTCTGTACTTTCAGAACTCCTCTATTTTTGGTTGTTAGACTACTCAGACTGGTTATCTTACCCCTTTTTGATTGTCTGTTACTTGTTTTTTGGGTTCTCCATTTTTGGGTGATTTCCTTAATTTGATTTTCTTGAAGTCTTTTATTTTCTGCTATTCTTTTTAATTTACAAGAGTTGTTTTTTTCTTTTCATGTTCCTTTCTTATATCATCCTATTTTTCATGAATTCAGTGCCTCATCTCTTTCAGGATATTGATAATTTTTCAACATTTTCATCCCTACATGTAATCTCCCTTTTTTTTTTTAAAGTTTCTTTTCTGTTTATTTTGGTCTCTACGTTTCATTTCCCAATGTCCGATACTGCTTGATGTGTCCACCCATATTTAAGAATGGCAACTGAAAAGCTGGCTGGAAGCTCTGAGCACATGCTTATTCTTGTTATTAGGTACTGTAGAGTCAGTTCTGACTCACAGCAACCCTGTGTACGACAGGATGAAACATTGCCCGGTCCTGCACCATCCCCACGGTTGTTGCTGTGTTTGAGCCCATTGTTGCAGCCACTGTGTCAGTCCATCTCATTGAAGGTCTTCCTCTTTTTCACTGACCCTCTACTTTACCAAGCATAATGTACTTCTTCAGGGGTTGGTCCCTCCTGATAACATGTACAAAGTATATGAGATGAAGTCTCTCCATTCTTGCTTCTAACGAGCATTCTGGCTGTACTTCGTCCAAGGCAGGTTGGTTCATTCTTCTGGCAGTCCATGATATATTCAGTATTCTTTGCCAGCACCGTAATTAAAATGCAGCAATTCATGTTCAGTCTTCCTTACTCATTGTCAAGCTTTCTCATGTGTATGAGACTATTAAAAATACCATGGCTTGGGTGAGGTGCAGCTTAGTCCTCGAGGTGACATCTTTCTTTTTAATGCTTTAAAGAAGTCTTTTTTTTTAAATAATTTTTATTGTGCTTTAAGTGAAAATTTACAAATCAAGTCAGTCTCTCACATATAAACTTACATACACCTGACAACATACTCCCATTTACTCTCCCCCTAATGAGTCAGCCTGCTCCCTCCTTCCTGTCTCTCCTTTCGTGACCGTTTTGCCAGTTTCTAACCCTCTCTACCCTCCCATCTCCCCTCCAGACAGGAGATGCCAACACAGTCTCAAGTACCTGATATAAGTAGCTCACTCCTCATCAGCATCTCTCTCCAACCCATTGTCCAGTCCATTCCATGTCTGATGAGTTGTCTTTGGGAATGGTTCATATCCTGGGCCAGCAGAAGGTTTGGGGGCCATGACTGCCGGGATTCTTCTAGTCTCAGTCAGACCATTAAGTCTGGTCTTTTTATGAGAATTTGGGGTCTGCATCCCACTGTTCTCCTGCTCCCTCAGGGGTTCTCTGTTGTGTTCCCTGTCAGGGCAGTCATCGGTTGTGGCCGGGCACCATCTAGTTCTTCTGGTCTCAGGATGACGTAAGTCTCTAGTTCATCTGGCCCTTTCTGTCTCTTGGGCTCCTAATTATCTTGTGACCTTCTTGTTCTTCATTCTCCTTTGATCCAGGTTGGTTGAGACCAATTGATGCCTCTTAGTTGGCCGCTTGTTAGCATTTAAAACCCCAGACGCCACACTTCAAAGTGGGATACAGAATGTTTTCATAATAGAATTTATTTTGCCAATTAACTTAGAAGTCCCCTTAAGCCATAGTCCCCAAACCCCTGCCCTTGCTCCGCTGGCCTTCAAAGCATTCAGTTTATCCAAGAAACTTCTTTGCTTCTGGTCTAGTCCAGTTGAGCTGACCTTCCCTGTATTGAGTATTGTCCTTCCCTCCACCTAAAGTAGTTCTTATCTACTAACTAATCAGTAAATAACCCTCTCCCACCCTCCCTCCCTCCCTCCCGCCTCTTGTAACCACAGAAGAATGTGTTCTCAGTTTATACTATTTCTCAAGATCTTATAATAGTGGTCTTATACAATATTTGTCCTTTTGCATCTGACTAATTTCACTCAGCATAATGCCTTCCAGGTTCCTCCAGTTATGCAGTGTTTCACAGATTCATCACTGTTCTTTATCGATGTGTAGTATTCCATTGTTTGAATATACCATAATTTATTTATCCATTCATCCGTTGATGGGCACCTTGATTGCTTCCAGCTTTTTGCTATTGCAAACAGAGCTGCAATAAACATGGATGTGCATATATCTGTTTGTGTGAAGGCTCTTGTACCTCTAGGGTATATTCCGAGGAGTGGGATTTCTGGGTTGTATGGTAGTTCTATTTCTAACTGTTTAAGATAACGCCAGATAGATTTCCAAAGTGGTTGTACCATTTTACATTCCCACAGCAGTGTGTAAGAGTTCCAATCTCTCCACAGCCTCTCCAACATTTATTATTTTGTGTTTTTTGGATTAATGCCAGCCTTTTTTGTTGGAGTGAGATGGAATTTCATCGTAGTTTTAATTTGCATTTCTCTAATGGCTAATGAGCGAGAGCATTTTCTCATGTATCTGTTAGCCGCCTGAGTATCTTCTTTAGTGAACTGCGTGTTCATATCTTTTGCCCAATTTTTAATTGGGTTGTTTGTCTTTTTTGTGGTTGAGTTTTAACAGAATCATATAGATTTTAAAGATCAGGCGCTGGTCGGAGATGTCATAGCTGAAAATTCTTTCCCAACCTGTAGGTGGTCTTTTTACTCTTTTGGTGAAGTCTTTAGATGAGCATAGGTGTTTGATTTTTAGGAGCTCCCAGTTTTCTGGTTTCTTAAAGAGGTCTTTTGCAGCATATTTGCCCAATGCAATGCGTTGTTTGATTTCTTAACTGCCGCTTCTGTGGGCGTTGATTGTGGATTGAATTAGAATGAAATCCTTGATGTCAGTATTTTCTCCCGATAATAGTAGGTTTGGTTTTTGGTTATCCTGATGTTGCTTGTTCATCTAGTTGAGAGGATTTTTGTTTTCTTTATGTTGAGGTAGGAGCCCTGGTTGCACAGTGGTTAAAGCGCTTGGCTGCTAACTAGAAGATTGGCAGTTCGAACTCACTTCTGCTCTGTGGGAGAAAGATGTGGCAGTCTGCTTCCATAAAGATTACGGCCTTAGAAACCCTGTTCTGTCCCACAGGGTGGCTATGAGTTGGGATCGACTAGACGGCACCAACGCCACCACCGCCAGTGTTCTAGGTTCCCTGGGTCATGAAAATGGTTGAGTGCTCGACTATTAGCCAAGGATGGTGCTTCGAACCCACTCGGAGGCACTTTGGAAGACAGGCCTGGTGATCTGTTCCCCAAAGATCGTAGCCTTGAAAACCCTGTGGAGCAGTTCTACTCTGCACATGTGGGGTCACCATGAGTTGGAATCAACTCAATGGCAGCTAACAACAACAGCCACCAGTGTTCTCGGAGCTGAGTGGAGAAGGGGTTGGGGAGGGAATTCATGATGTAATCTCGTTTATCCTCCTGTCATACCTCTGCCCTCAGCTGTGCATGGTGTGCCTAACTGTCCAGGTTTATCCACCCCAGAGAGCGAAACTTTGGTTGTCTGCCAGGGTACGGCTAGAGGCTTATCAGTTGCTGTCGAGTTGATTCTGCCTCGTGGCTACCCCATGTGTATTACAGTAGTCCTGTTTTCTATGGCTGGTTTTTTGGAAGTAGATTGCCAGGCCTTTCTTTTGAGGTACCTTTGGTGGACTTGAACTGCCACCCTTTTGGTTACCAGCTAAGTACAGTGATTTTCTAGGGTCCTAATTGCTTCTTATTCAGGCATTCAATCAGTTCTTCCTTTTTCAGTTCCACCCACACCCTGACCTTCATAGGTATTTGTTGTCTTCAGTTCCCTGAGCCTTTCTGAGGTCCTATAACTTGCTTCTTGACTTCAAAGACTTTCAGCTCTTTTGGCCTAAGTCTGTTATCACACATTCATCTGTTCTTTTCAGAATTTTATTGCTGTTTCATATTCTTTGCTCCTGAGGGTTTTTGTCTTTTTGAAAGTCCCACTCCTGTCATTTTAACAGAATTTGGAACAAGAACCAAAGTAAATATGTGCTCAGTCCTCCGTTTTTTTTCTTTGCAGAGGACAAAACTTAGGCACAGAAAGAGAATACAACTTTTCTTAGTTGTCAGCAAGCTGAAATTAGAATATCGATTTTGTGATTCGTAACCTAATATTTCTTCTACCCCACCTACAGTGACTGATACATTTCCCTCTAGGCTAAAGAGCCTTCTGTAATATGAGATATTGTTGAATCCTTAGGGGAAATCATGTCTGATTTTGACTGTCATTCATTGCCATCTCCCATTTCCCATCAGTGTGTTCCTGAAGTCTATACGTCTGTGCTTGTGTTGGTTCTTTTGTCTCATATCCACCTGAGAGCCAGACTATAACTAGGTGAGAACATCTAGTAGAGTCTTGTCCCCTCACAGACACTCAGAAAGTCTGTGACTGACTGGCAAAGAGCAGGCTGGTCTCCATTTCTTAAAATACTGATATCACATCCATTATTGAATGTCTACCTGTGGGTGAGTATGCAGAGAAGAAGTACCTGTCCATCCTTTTTAAAATTTGCCTGTATGAGACAAATTGTTTTCACATGGGCAAATTATAAATAAATGGATATGGAATTGGTTTTATATGGCACCTGGTCTCCTCTCCCTTCTTTATCTTTCACCCTACAAAGGAGAACACAGAATTTGGGTGACTTGCTTAAAGTTACTTAGCCAATGAGACGCAGAGCCAACACTTAGAAATTCTCTTCTGAGTCCTTTTGCCCTGTGTATTCTACCAGAAACGGTCTGCATACCGGGAAATGATTCTTGAAACACCTTTCTGTCAGAAGCAGGTACAGCACATGGAGTCTTGTTAGAGAGTGCCCATGTCTTCTGCCAGCCCCCGTTTTCATTGTGGGTAGAACTTTGATCAGGTAGGATTTCTTTACACTGAACAGGTTAGATTGAAGTATATGTGCTCTTTTGAAAATTTCCTGCCTTATATTGCTGTGAGTATGTCTTTATGACCTTATTTTTAGAATTGAAATGTAACCGTTATTTCTCGTTTTTACAGCTGCATCCAGATCTCATTATGCATCAGAAAAATGAAAAAACAGAGGAAAATTCTATGGAGGAAAGGAATCCACTTTGCCTTTTCTGAGAAATGGAATACTGGGTTTGGAGGCTTTAAGAAATTCTACTTTCGTCAACACTTTTGTATTCTGAAAGCTAAGCTGAGAAGGCCAGTTACTTGGAGCAGACAGTTGAGGTATTTCCAGTTCAGAAAGAAGACCCGTCAAATCCAGAAAACGTGGATCCAGGATGAGTCTCTTTTTGCTAAGACCAGCTTAAATGTGGCTGCTCAAAATGTTAGCACTTTTCCCTCTAAAGTGAAACGAAAGTGTGATAAACAATTCATTTCCTCCTCAAGGACCGTTCTGGAGCTCCAGTCAGAAAAGTTGCGGTCATTAGCAAAGAACTCTGACCATGAATATGGTGGAGAGAGAAGTCTCTTGCAGGCAGTTGCTGATTTACCAGCAAATAGTATTTTAGGTCAGGCCTGTGGGCACAGACCTAGGACGGATCCACTCGCTTCTGACTTCCCCATGAAGTTCAATGGGGAGAGCCAGAATCCAGGTGAGGGCGGCACGATTGTGGTCACCTTGAGTAACCGTAAGAGAAAGCGCTTTTGTTATGGCTGCTACCAAGGACTGGAGCACCACAGAAATGGGGGACCCCTGATTCCAAAAAAGTTCCGACTTAACCAACATAGAAGAATAAAAGTATCTCCTCTTATGATGTATGAGAAATTGTCCATGATTAGATTTCGGTACAGAATTCTCAGATCCCAGCACTTAAGAACAAAAAGAAAAGTTTGTAAACAGAAAAAATCCCAGCGAAGCTGGGTACAGAAGGTCACCGGAGACTATCAGGAGACCTTTAAGGAGAACTGTGAGGGTGGCAACTGCAGCCTGTTCCCTTCCACAGAACCTAAAGACTCTTCTTGTCGGCATCAGCCATACTTCCCAGATATGGACAGCGATGCTGTGGTGAAGGCAAAGAACTCTCATGTGCCTGATGGTCACACTAGAGGAAGCCCTTTCTTGGGCAAGGAGCTTAGTTTAGGTGAAGCATTCCCTGACCAACAGAATGGCAGTGCCACATATACGTGGGACCACTCACCCTCTTCCTCTCCTAAGTGGGAGCCTACAGAGCTGATTCATGATGCCCCTTTACCAGATCATTGCTCTAGTAACATGTTCATCTCAGAAACTGAAAGAGAAATTATGACTCTGGGTCAGGACAGTCAGACGAGTAACGTCGGTGATGACAGAGGAAAGCTGTCAGTGTCAGGGGCAGATAAGCCTGTGGGTTGTGTGGATGGGCCTGTATCTGAAGAGACTGTGCAAAATGAGAGCTCATACCAAATGGAGGAGGATGGATCTCTCAAGCAGAACATTCTTAGTTCTAAGTTGCTGGACCACCCTTACTGTAAAAGTCCACTGGAGGCTCCTCTGATGTGTGGTGGTGGACTCAAACTAGAAAGCCCAGTGGGAGGTGGGAAGAACGGGCAAAAAGGATCTCCAGTGGATGACGAACAGCTGTCAGTCTGCCTTTCTGGTATGCATTCTCCCTTAATTCTCCCCCAGCCTCAGCCCACACTTGCCGTCATTGTCCTTTCTAGAAGTGCCTTTTCCTTTGCCTTCCACACGTGGATTTCCCTTAAACAATTAGACATGCTTCTTGGAGCCTTTTATATCGCTGCATTTTGTAGCTGTTCTATAACTAACTTAATTAAGCCTCCATTGATGGACACTTGGCGTTGCTTCCGATTTTTTCCTTCTGTAAACAGTGGTACAATGAAATGATATCTTCACACCTAAACAATTGTTTCTATAAGTTAAATTCCGGGTAGTGGAATTGCTGGTGAAAGATTATTCACACCGAAAACTTGAAGAGAATTGTTAAAGTACCTTCCAAAAAGTTGGAATCAATTTATGCTTGGTAAACTTTGCCAGTTTTACAGATTACAAAAGAGGTCTTTGTTTTAATTTGTGTTTTTCAATTTTAGGTTTGAACATCTCTGTTCTGTGTTTATTGGCCATTTTTTTTGTTTTGTTTGTGTATGGTTTCCCTTTGCCTTTTTTCCTCTTGGATTATTTATATCTTATTTACTGTATGAGAAGCTCCTATAGACCAGGCACTCAGGCACTGTACTAGTTCCTAAGAAAGTGGCAATGGACAGGATACACTGATTCCTACCTTCACAGACCTAGTGCCATTCTAGTTAAAAAAAAATGCTAAATTAATTGTAAATGTTAGAAGAGTTGACATTTTCCCCTTCCAAAAAGTAAAAGCCTTCAAAACTCCTGCTTTGTTTATATTTTTTGGTTAACAGGAATTTTCAGTTCTTTCACAGTAAAATTTATCTTTTACTTTATGGCTTCTAGTTCTTATGTTATGCTTTAAGAAATCTTATCTTATCAAAATCTACCACATCAAGTAATTTGGTGTCAACATTTTTGGGAGATAATGTAACAGTATCAGCCTTTCACCTATTCCCCTTCTTGGAGTTTTTCTAGATATAACTAAATACAGGTGTATTTATATGGGGGCGCTAATTGTAGTATTCTTTATGGTAGTAAAAAACTGGAAACAACCAAAATGAGTATTTTTAATCAGTTGTAAATTATGGCATATCCAGGTGATGGTATACTGTGCAGCCATTAAAGAATAAATTAGATCTTTATTTTGATATTGAAAGATGTCTGTGCAAAGCAAAAGAAGCAAGTTGCAAAACAGAATGCCATTTAAATATACACACAGGCACAGGATGAGTATATGTCTACACCTGTGCACGTGCATTTGTATACAGCACATCAAGATGAATATGTCAAATTGTTATAAATGGCTTTTTTCCTGGGAAGTTGGGAGGGCTACTTCCTGGTAGTTTAAGCAATTCTGAATACTTTGTTTTCCCAATCATAACGTATGTATGAGAAATTCTTCCCTAGAACATAGAAAGACAAATTTTTCAACTTACTATGAGGCTAGCAGAACTAGGATGCTTAAAACTGAGAAAGTTAGCATTTACCCACAAACAAGAATTATATAGATGTAACCCTTCCAAAGGAAACTCTGGTGGCGTAGTGGTGAAGAACTACGGCTGCTAACCAAAAGGTCGGCAGTTCGAATCCACCAGGCGCTCCTTGGAAACTCTATGGGGCAGTTCTACTCTGTCCTGTAGGGTCGCTATGAGTCAGAATTGACGTGATGGCAATAGGTTTTTTTTTTTTTTGGTTTAACCCTTCCAAATATAGCTGATAAACTGATATGGCGTATAGTAAAACTAGCATGACCTGAGGAAGTCAGATTTCACAGAATTCACTTTTAGTGATCTATGATATAATTCATTATTTTAGCAGGCTAAAGGAGAAAAATGATGGAATCTCAGCAGGCGCTGAATAGCGTGTTAATAAAACTCGAGTTTCCTTTGTGTTTAAGTCTCTTAGAAAACTATGAATAAAGAAAACTTCCTTCACTTGGTAAAGAGTATCTGTCAGTAACCACCAGCAGTTCCAAGTTGAGACAGATGAATTAAGCACATAGACTCTATTCTTATTCCTACCAAATTCATAGAAATTATTTTTAAAAATATTAAAAACATATGTATCTCTGTACTGAAAAAAAAAAGTTTTGGTGAGTCAGAAACAGATGCTCCCACAAGGCAAAAAAAGTAGAGGAAAGCTCCGGAGGGGATCCCGAATGGCAGAGGGAAGATTACCCATTGCCGTCGAGTCGATTCCGATTCATAGCGACCCTGTTGGACAGAGTAGAGCTGCCCCATATGGTTTCCAAGGAGCAGGTGGTAGATTCAAACTGCCGACCTTGTGGTTAGCAGTTGAACTCAACCACTGCACCACCAGGGCTCTGAGGGAAGATGAGTGCAGGAAAATGGGGTAGTTGAGGAATCTCAAGAAAGCATATCTACCTGCTTGTGTCGCATATCAGCAGTGAGGATATCTGCTATCAAACTGAAATCCTAAGAACAGGAAATTGGTGGGGAGAGACAGAACAGTCCCCCCTCAACTATTCGCAATGCGCAGCAAGAATGAGGAACATCCATTCCAGACAAACATCTGAGGAAAGCCAACACAATGAAAGAGACAAATTCAACAAGTCATCTAAACCCAAGTAATCAGGATTAATGCAGCAATCAGTATAGGACCATCAGCACAGTAGACGTTCCTTTAACTGACTTCTACAGCGTTAGCCAGTGTTGAGTTCTATGGTGTGCTGAAGGCTGGCTCTTCTCTAATATAGCTACACGTTATGCTCCTTTTAGTTGATTTGTGTATTTATCAAGAGCCAATTGTACTTATGGGAAATTTACTTAGTTTCATTAAATATTATATAAACTGATGAAATAAGAATGTAAAAACAGAGTTACTCCTTTGAAAACTAAGTCAAATGCTTTGTAATGACAGTAGTGAGTTGCTGCAAAAAAACCTGAAACACTAATACCAAATTATGCTTGTGCAAGAAAACTGTAAAAGATTTGAGGGAGAATATGAAAATCAAGGATTGTGCACTCAGATTACTTTGCAAGTGTTCTAAGTTCTTGCTTCACTTTAGAGACGAGCTAGAAGTTCTAACCGTCATCTGGCAATTATGTCAGGAGATAATGGAAGGGAAACTGTCCTGAAGAAGTAACAACAGGTATTTTCTAGAACTGAAGAAAGGTATGAATCTTCAAATTGGAAAGACTCAGTGCTTTAATCTTTTAATGAAGATTGAAACATACAATATACACAGAAACCCACACTTAAGTTTTGTGAAGTAAAATTGCAGCACATTAAGGATAAAGAGAAATAATTGGAATAATTAGTTCCTGTATTGGAAGGAAAAGGAATAGGTAGATTCCTGTGTCACAGTATATTCCAGATGGTTTAAAAATTTAACTAACTAGAAACAAATACAGACACAAAAATGTGTACATGAATATATTATGAATAGCAGCATTATTCATAATAGCCAAAAGGTGGAAACAACCTAAATGTCTGTCACCTGATGAATAAATGAAATATATATGCATACAATGGAATATTATTTGGCCATAAAAAGGAATGAAATACTGATATGTGCTACAATGTGGATAAACTTTGAAAATATTCTAATATGCTAAGTGAAAGAAGCCAGACACAAAAGGCCATATATTTTATGATTTTATTGATATGAGATGCCCAGAATAGGCAAATCCATAGAGACAGAAAGTAGATTAGTGGTTGCCAGGGGCTTGGGAGAGGCGGGTGACTGCTAACAGTGTTTCTTTCTGGGGTGAGGAAAATGTTCTGGAATTAGATGGTGGTGATGATTGCACAACTCTGAATATACTAAAAACCACTGAATTGTACACTTTGAGGGTAAATTTTGTGAATTATATCTCAATAAAGCTGTTATAAAAAATACAGGAAACCATGCTTATAGTCTTATATCTATAAGACATTTTTCAACATAGTCCAAAAGCAATAAAAATATACAAATTTGACTATGTCTTTAAAATCTTACATATAGCAGAAGTCACAAATGAAAATTTTAGAAGTTTTAGATATGCGTGGCATTTGATCCAGAAATTCGACTTAACTAATGTGTCCTAGGGAAACAAGAGGACAAGGATGTAAGCAAAGATTTTAATTGTAACATATTTAGAGAGCTAAAAATTAACTTCAGTGGTCGTCAATGAACTACCAGATCATTTTGAATTGACTTGGGAAAAAAATGTTCATGATATACTAAATGAAAAAAAAAAAAAAGCAACTTCTCAGGAAGAGTAAGTATAAAATGCCACTTATGTGTTTAAGAAATACATGATCATAATAAGGGCATGAAAGTTCAAAAGGACATTCCTTGAAGTTTTAGCCATTGAATTATGGGGAGACTGCTTTATTTTAAAATGTTCATTGTCATGTATTAGAAAAAAAAAAGCAACACGAACTTCTACTTAAAAAGGCTATTCTTGTTTCAAGTTTATAACTTTTTTTCTAGTTTACCTTTAGCTCTTTTGGAAAAAAGTAAAGGTGGATCCCTACTGCATTCTTCTTACTTATTCATGCTGTGAATATACACAGCAGAACATACACCAATTCAACAGTTTCCATGTGTACAATTTAGTGACATTGATTACGTTCTTTGAGTTGTGCAACCATTTTCACTTTCCTTCTCTTGAGTTGTTCTTCCCCTGTTAACTAAACTCACTACCTCCTAAGGTTCCTATCTAATCTTTTGAGTTGCTGTTGTAAATATGATCTCATATAGATAGATCTTAAAACAGCATAATGCTCAAGGCAGACCTTTTTTACTAGTTAAGCTAAACTATTGTTTGGTTTTAAGATTTCAGGGGACATTTTTTGTTTAAGGTTTAAAGATGATGTCAGGGCAATAGTTTCAGGGGTTCATTCACCCTCCATGGCTCCAGGAATTTTGGAGCCCTTGAGAATTAGAAATTCTGTTCTGCATTTTCCCACTTTTGATCAGGATTCTTCTATGGAATCTTTGATCAAAATGTTCAGTAATGGTAGCCAGGTACCATCCAGTTCTTCTGGTCGCATGGCAAAGGAGGCAGTTGTTCATGGAGACAATTAGCCACCATTCCATATCCTCCTCCTATTCCTGACTGTCCTTCTGCAGGTGAATAGAAACCAGTTGTGCCTTGGATGGCAGCTTGCAAGCTTTTAAGACCCGAGGTACTATGCAAAGAAATAGGAGGTAGAACAGAAGCACTAAAAACATTATTAGGCTGATTAACTGGGTTGTCCCATGAAACCATGACCCTAAACCTCCAAACTAGAGAGCCAAATTCCATGAGGTGTTTGGTTATACATAAATAACCTCAGCAGCTGCTTTTTTTTTTTTTTGGTCACTGTTGTAAATATATCTGTCACACAACTTTGCCAGTTCAACTTTTTACAGGTGTACAACTTATTGACAGCAGTTCAATAACCAGCTGTGCAGCCTTACCCTTAATGAGATTTTTCCATCTCCATTAACTTTTCCTCCCCTCTCCTGTCCTTGGTAACCACCAAGAAACTTTGAGCTCTGTACATTTGCTTTGTCTTTTTATGTAAGTGAGGTCATAAAATATTTGTCGTTTTGTGATAGGCTTGTTTTGCTCAGCGTAATGTCTTCAAGCTCCATCCATACTGTAGCATGTATCAAGACTTCACGTCTCCTACTGGCTGAGTAATATTCCCTTGTATGTATGTACCCCATTTTGTTTATCTGTTCATCTCTTGATGAACATTTAGGTTGTTTCCACCTTTTGGCTGTTGTAAATCGTGCTGCAGTGAACATTGGCGTACACGTCTCTTTTTGAGTCTCTGCTTTCAAGTCTTTTTGATATATACTTAGGAGTGGAATTGCTGGGTCACATAGTGTCGCTGAGTCAGAACTGACTTGATGGCAACAAGTTTTGGGGTTTTTTATGGTAGTTCTATTTTTAGTTTTTTGAGGAACCACGACATTGTTTTACACAATAGCTGTACCATTTTGCATTCCTACCAGCAAATGGATAAGGGTTCCAATTACCCCACATCCTCACCAACATTAGTTATTTTCCATTTTTTAAAAATCTTAACCATCCTAAAAAATAAACCCAGTCAGTGGGAGAGAAATAGTATCTCATTGTGGTTTTCATTTGCATCCCTCTGATGGCTAACGATGCTGGGCATCTTTTCATGTGTTTTAGTGGCCATTTGAATGTCCTCCCTACCGCATTCTTTACACCAAAATGAATTCCATCTGTGAATAAAAGATTTAGCCAGTAGTTCTAATAGTGTTTATTGAGTAATTCATATTTTCCCCCATGGGTATGGAATGCTGCCTCTCATTGGGCCTCTTCCTGGACTTTGGTTCCCCTCTTTCTATGCTAGCACTATTCTGGCTTAGTTCTTAATTGAACCAAAAAACCAAACCCAGTGCCGTCGAGTCGATTCCGACTCATAGCAACCCTATAGGACAGAGTAGAACTGCCCCATGGAGTTTTCAAGGAGCACCTGGTGGATTTGAACTGCTGACCTTTTGGTTAGCAGCTGTAGCACTTAACCACTACGCCACCAGGGTTTCCAGTTCTTAATTAATTAGTTAATTTTATAATTTGACAAGACTAGACCTTTCTCTGTTTTGTCTCTCTTACCCCAGATTCACTGCTCCCTTTCAATCCTTTTCAAAAAATTTTAGGAATTTCTCAAATTATGAAATTTGATTTTGTTTTGTCAATTAAAAAAGTGTGGCTTTTGTTGGTATTGCTCACATTTATAGATTAATTTAGACAAAATTGCGTTCATTACAATATTGAGTTTAGCTGTCTAAACACAAGGAATTAACTACTTATTGACTTACGTACTTTAGTATAATTTTGCAGTATTTTTCACTTAGGTATATTTTTTTTTTATCACATATTCCTTAAGTTTATTCTTAGATATTTCATACCCTTCTTGTTGATGGGACCTTTCTGAGGTGTATGTTGTACAGTGAAGCCTGTGAGAGCTGGAACTCAGTGGGACTGCCTTGTTTTTCTTGGTCTCGCAAGTTTTCCACTTTTGACAGGATTTTACCACTTTTCTGTCACTCTCTCTTAGTGGAAAATGTTTGAGTTTTCCTTCTCTGACAGGTCTTCACCTTACACAGGTTCTAGCTTTTGCAGATTTTGCTGTATTGTGTTAGAGGAAAACCAAGTGGTTATATTACTTAGTTGTATAACCCAGTGAACCCCCATTCCAAGTCTGGATGGATCATGGTCCAGGTCTATAGTCTCTAAGAAAAATTTTCCAACCCTGTTGGTTTAACAGAATGAGTAATTTAACTTCTGCAATAATATCTTGGGTTTTTTTGCATGTTACCTTTTATAGTTGCAGGATGCATATGATTTGAGTTCTAATGTTTGTTGCCAACATTTTTATCCTTTGTTTCTTGGGTCACATGGAAATTTTAGTACTTTCAGAGTGAAGCATTGTCTGTTCCTTTTGTATTTTTCTTTTTTTGGTTAATCAGTTTGGTGAAAGTAAGTGGGTAAAGGGTAATGGATATAACTGTCGTTTTAATGAAATCTCTTCCTGGGCTAAACAACAACAACAACAAAAACAGTTGCTGCCGAGCCTATTCCAGCTCATGATGCCTGCGTGTGTATCAGAGTAGAACTGTGCTCCACAGGGTTTTCAGTGACTGAGTTCTCAGAAGTAGATCACCAGACCTTTCTTCGAGGTACCTCTGGATGGACTTGAACCACCAACCTTTTGGTTGGCAGCTGAGTGCCTAACTGTTTGAACTACCCAGGGACTCCAATTCTTGGCCTAGTGGTTTGAAAAAGGAAAGTGAAGTGAAGAGCCAAGTTGTTTTTGTAGAGAAAAGATGTAATAGGTATTTCTTGCTTTGGAGGTGGTATAACATAATGGTTAACAGCTCAATCTCTGTAGTCACACGGCCTACAATCAGAATATTAGTTCTGCCATTTGCTAGCTAAGTGTTTTTGAGGAAGCTACTTAGCTCCCCTAAGCTTCTGTATCTCTATTTGTAAAACAGGAATAATATCTAACATATCAAAAACCCAAACCCATTGCCATCAAGTCAATCCTGACTCGTAGTGACCTTATAGAACAGAGTAGAACTGCCCTGTAGGCGTGCATCACTGAGACATTGTCATCTAGGGTCCTCCTTAAAGATCCTGGTGGGGCCTTTCTGTTACATGAGGAATCCGTGTTTATCATCTACAAAGTGGAAAAAAAAATAACAGATAAGAGAAAAAAAATCACAACTTAAAATTCCCATAATATTACCAATTGAAATAACACTGTTAACAAGAACACGTTTGTCCCATGATACTGGTTTGGAATTGAGGTCGGTATCCCATTGATAAAGGAGTCTCAGTCAAAGTTGCTGGTCCTAAAGTTTAATCTTTTGTGTTATTGGGGCATTATTTTTGTATATCATTTGTTCCTTAAATGCAGTTTCTCAAATGTCTGGTTTCTTTATGTTCTTTTAAGCCTATTTTCCCATGTGGACACAAGTCTATGCTGAGATGACTGCAAGGTTTGCTATAGTAAACACTATAGGCAAATGTATGTTCTGTTGTTGTTAGGTGCCGTCAAGTTGGTTCCGTATCATAGCGACCCTGTGTACTACAGAACGAAACACTGCCCAGTCCTGTGCCATCCTTACGATTGTTATGCTTGAGCCCATTGTTGCAGCCACTGTATCAATCTGTCTTGTTGAGAGTCTTCCTCTTTTTCTCTGATCCTCTAATTTACCAAGCATGAGTCCTCCAGGAACTGATCCCTCCTGATAAGATGCCCAAAGTATGTAAGACATAGTCTCGCCATCCTTGCTTCTAAGGAACATTCTGGTTGTATTTCTTCCAAGGCAGATTTGTTTGTTCTTTTGGCAGTCCATGGCATATTCAGTATTTGCCAACACCATAATTCAAAGGTGTCAATTCCTCTTCAGTCTTCCTTTTTCATTGTCCAGCTTTGGCATGCATATGATGCGATTGAAAACACCATGGCTTGGGTCAAGCACACCTTAGTCTTCAAGGTGACGTCTTTGGTTTTAACACTTTAAAGAGGTCTTTTGCAGCCAGTTTGCCCAGTGCAACACGTCTCTTGATTTCTTGACTGCTGCTTCCATGGGTGTTGATTGTGGATCCAAGTAAAATGAAACCCTTGACAGCTTCAGTCTTTTCTCCGTTTGTCATGATGTTGCTCATTGGTCCAGTTGTGAGGATTTTTGTTTTCTTTATGTTGAGGTGTAATGCATACTGAAGGCTGTAGTCTTTATCTTCATTAGCCCTCTTCACTTTCGGCAAGCAAGATTGTGTGATTCGCATAACACAGGTTGTTAATGAGTCTTCCTCCAATCCTGATGCCCTGTTCTTCTTCATATAGCTCAGCTTTTTGGGTTATTTGCTCAGCATACAGATGGAATAGGTACGGTGAGAGGATACAACCCCGATGCATGCCCTTCCTGACTTTAAACCGTGTAGTATCCACTTGTTTTGTGCAAGCAACTGCCCCTTGGTCTATGTGCACGTTCCTCATGAGCATAATTAAGTGTTTTAGAATTCCCATTCTTCACCGTGTTGTCCATAATTTGTTAAGTCGAATGCCTTTGCATAGTCATTAAAACAATATCTTTCTTGTATTCCCTGCTTTCAGCCAGGATCCATCTGACATCAGCAATGATATCCCTGGTTCCCCGTCCTCTTCTGAATCTGGCCTGAATTTCTGGCAGTTCCCTGTTGATACACTCTTGCAGATGCTTTTGAATGATCTTCAGCAAAATTTTACTTGCCTGTGGTATTAATGATATTGTTTGATAATTTCTGTATTCAGTTGAATCACCTTTCTTGGGAATAGGGATAAATATGAATCTCTTCCAGTCAGTTGGCCAGGTAGCTTGTTTCCAAATTTCCTGGCATAGACGAGTCAGCCCCTCCAGTGCTGCATCCGTTTGTTGAAACATCTCAATTGATATTCTGTCAATTCCTGGAGCCTTGTTTTTCATCAGTGCCTTCAGAGCAGCTTGGACGTCTTCCTTCAGTACCATTGGTTCCTGATCATATGCTTCCTCTTGAGATGATTGAACGTCTATCAGTTCTTTTTGGTATAATGATTCTGTGTATCCTTTCCATCTTGATGCTTCCTGCATCACTTAATATTTTCCCAATGGAATGTTTCACTATTGCAACTCAAGGCTTGAATTCTTTCTTCTGTTCTTTCAGCTTGAGAAATGCCGCGCATATTCTTCCCTTTTGGCTTTCTATCTCTAGCTCTTTGCACATGTCATTGTGACACTTTACTCTGTCTTCTCGAGCTGCTCTTTGAAATCTTCTGTTCAATTCTTTTACTTCCTCATTTCTTCCTTTTGGTTTAGCTACTCGACATTCAAGAGCAAGTTTCAGAGTCTCTTCTGGCATCCATTTTGGTCTTTTCTTTCTTTATTGTCTTTTTAATAAGCCCTTGGTTTCTTCATGGATGATGTCCTCGATATCATTCCACAACTCCTCTGGTCTTCGGTCATCAGTGTTCAAAGCATCAAATCTATTCTTGAGATGGTCTCTAAATTCAGGTAGGATATACTCAGGGTTGTACTTTGGCTTTCATCGACTTGTTCTAATTTTCTTTTCAACTTGAACTTGCATATGAGCAATGGGTGGTCTGTTCCACAGTTGGCCCCTGGCCTTGTTCTGACTGATGATACTGAGCTTTCCCATCGTCACTTTCCACAGATGTAGTTGATTAGATTCCTGTGTGTTCCACCTGGCGAGGTCCACGTGTATAGTTGCTGTTTATTTTGGTGATAAAAGATAGTTGCAGTGAAGAAGTCATTGGTCTTGCAAAATTCTATCATGCAATTTCTGGCATTGCTTCTGTCACCAACGCCATATTTTCCAACTACTGATCCTTCTTTGTTTCCAACTTTAGCATTCCAGTCGCCAGTAATTATGAATGTATCATGATTGCATGTTTAGTCAATTTCAGACTGCAGAAGCTGGTAAAATCTTCATTTCTTCATCCGTGACCTTAGTGGTTGGTGAATAAATTTGGATAATAGTCATATTAACTGGTCTTCTTGTAGGCATATGGATATTATCCCATCACTGACAGTGTCGTACTTCTGGTTAGATCTTGAAATGTTCTTTTTGACGATGAATGCAATGCCATTCCTCTTCAAGTTGTCATTCCTGGCATAGTAGACCATATGATTGTTCTATTCAGAATGGCCGATACCAGTCCATTTCAGCTCACTAATGCCTAGGATGTCGATGTTTATGTGTTCCATTTCATTTTTGAAATGGGCAGTTCTGCTCTGCCCTGTAGGGTCTCTAGGAGTCGGAATTGACTTGACGGCAACCGGCTTGGTTTTTTTGGTTAAGCTAGGGAAAAAACCAAACCTGTTGCTGTCAAGTCAATTCCAACTCCTAGCGACCGTATAGGACAGAATAGAACTACCACATAGGGTTTCCGAGGAGCACCTGGTGGATTCGAACTACGGAACTTTTGGTTAGCAGCCGAGCTCTTAACCACTATGCCACCAGGGTTTCCAGTCCTAACTTAGAAGCCCCAAATCTTTATCTCCTATCCTGATGAGCTAAGTTGGAACATGGTACTATCTTCCTGTCTTCTGTATGCTGAAATCCCTGACCAGACTAGGCATAAGCAAGCAACTCTTTCCTAAATCCTGACCTTCACTCTTAAGCCTTTCAAATTGGGTTTCTTTTTAGTGGGAGATTAACAGGAGGAAAACAGGTTTTTTATTCCTTTGTTCATACCTTTCCCCCGTACAAAACAAAATACTCCATCCCAGGACAGTCACTCTGTTGTCCTCCTGCCTGTCTACTTTGTATTGATGCATAGCATAGGAGAGGCTATTCTTGATGTTAGAAAGGAAGCTGGGTGAGATAAGTGTCTAGCAGGCCTCCTTTTTTTTGTTTTTATCAATAATGTTATGTTTTCCTTGAAAGTTTATACAGCAAATTAGGTTTCCATTTGAGTTTCTACACAAATCATTCAGTGACATTAAGTTACATTTTTTGCAATGTGTCGGCATTCTTTAATTGCATTCTGGTTGTTACGTTTCCAGTACTGTAGTTTCCCTGCCCCCTTATCTTCTCATTTAGTGTGATTGTTGACTGCAGTCCGTATTTTTCCCCTGTAGACTTAACTGTCTTTTCCCTTTCAGCAGCGGTGAATGTTGTTGTTGTTAGGTGCCATTTAGTCGGTTCCAATTCATAGCGACCCCACGCACAACAGAACGAAACACTGCCCAGTCCTGCCCCATCCTTACAATCGTTGTTATGCTTGAGCCCATTGTTGCAGCCACTGTGTCAGTCCACCTCGTTGAGGGTCTTCCTCTTTTCCGCTGACCCTGTGCTGTGCCAAGCATGATGTCCTTCTCCAGGGACTCATCTCTCCTGACAACATGTCCAAAGTATGTAAGACGCAGTCTCACCATCCTTGCTTCTAAGGTGCATGCATTCTGGTTCTACTTCTTCTGAGACAGATTTATTCATTCTTCTGGCAGTCCATGGTATATTCAATATTCTTCGTCAACACCACAATTCAGAGGCGTCAGTTCTTCTTCAGTCTTCCTTATTCATTGTCCAGCTTTCACGTGCATATGATGTGATTGAAAATACCATAGCTTGGGTCAGGTGCACCTTAGTCTTCAGAGTGACATCTTTGCTCTTCAACACTTTAAAGAGGTCCTTTGCGGCAGATTTACCCAGTGCAATGCGTCTTTTGATTTCTTGACTGCTGCTTCCATGGTTGTTGATTGTGGATGCAAGTAAAATGAAATCCTTGACAACTTCAGTCTTTTCTCCGTTTATCATGATGTTGCTCATTGGTCCAGTTGTGAGGATTTTTGTTTTCTTTATGTTGAGGTGCAATCCATACTGAAGTCTGTGGTCTTTGGTCTTCATTAGTAAGTGCTTCAAGTCCTCTTCACTTTCAGCAAGCAAGGTTGTATCATCTGCATAACGCAGGTTGTTAATGAGTCTTCCTGTAATCCTGATGCCCCATTCTTCTTCATATAGTTCAGCTTTTCGGATTATTTGCTCAGCATACAGATTGAATAGGTATGGTGAGAGAATACAACCCCGATGCACACCTTTCCTGACTTTAAACCAATCAGTATCCCCTTGTTCTGTCTGAACAGCTGCCTCTTGATCTATGTAAAGATTCCTCACGAACACAACTAAGTGTTCTGGAATTCCCGTTCTTCACAATGTTATCCATAATTTGTTACGATCCACACGGTTGAATGCCTTTACGTAGTCAATGAGACACAGGTAAACATTCTTCTGGTATTCTTGGTGAATAGCCTGAGTCATGCCTGCACTTCTGTAAGTCTCTAAGTCATGCCTCAGCTTCCTTGTATTTATTTAGAAATTACGTCCTGGTTTTATTTCTTAGGGCCTCATTAGGTATGTTTCTTAGCAGTGTGTCCTTCTGGAAGCCATTAATGCATGTACATATTACTTAAATTTACCTAAAGACCCTTCTATATTCTGGCCAAGAAGTTATTTATTCTGTTTCCCATCTTAAAATACGCCTTCCTGGTTCTGTTACTTCACAGGGCTATTCAATGTCATGAGTATAACTCTGTAGAATTGTATGATACATAAAATGCCTCAGAATTTGTCCCTTGCTATGAGGTGTTAAATTATAAACTTTTACCAAATAAGACAATGACAGTGATCTCACTGATTAATTACGATGTAATTATGATTTTTATTTTATTTATTTTTAATATTTTATTGAGTTTTCGGTGAAAGTTTACACAGCAGATTAGGTTTGCATGTAACAATTTCTGTACGTATTGTTCAGTGACATTGGTTACATTTTCCATGTTGTGTCTGCAATCTCCGTGTTTCTGTTCTGCTTGTTCCACTTTATTAATCCAGCTTCCTTGACTGCTTTGACCTTCTCATCTATGCTTTAGGCTAAATGTTGACTATTTGATCTCACATAGGTGATTTTTTTTTTTTTTAAAGGGAGCACAGCACTCATGGGTGATATTGTTTATTTTATGAGCCAATCTGTTTTTTAGCTGAAAGGTGACCTCCGGGAGTAGTTTTGCTTTTAAAGGGAATCTCATGGTGATAGTCTCGGGGGTTTCTATAGTTTCTACTGGTCCAGTAAGTTTGGCTTTTTTTTTTTTTTAAATAAGAATTAGAGTTTTGTTCTACAATTTTCTCTCTTATTCTATCCAGGACCATCTATCATGTTTCTGGTCAGGACGGTTGGTGGTGGTAGCTAGACGCCATTTAGTTCTTCTGGTCTCAGAATAGATGAGACCGTGGTTCATGTCGCTGTTAGTCCTGTGGAGTAGCTTCTTCTTTGAGTCTTTGGTTTCTTTCTTTCTCTTTTGCTCCAGTTGAGTAGAGACCAACAGTTGTATCTTAGATGGCCGCTTGCAAGCTTTTAAGATCCCAGATGTTACTTACCATACTAGGATATGTAGAACATAAACCTTTTAGACTATGTTGTTCTGATTGACCTAGTTGTTCCACGAGACTATGGTCCTAAGCCTTCAAACTCAGTAAACCAGCTCTGCAAGGTATTTGGTTATGTCTGGGAGGTAACCATGACTGTGTCCTCCATATGCTTTATTATATATATGAATATATGTACAACACACACAAACATGTATGTATCTATGCCTACCAACCCCCATTGCCATTGAGTCAATTCTGACTCAGTGACCTTATAGGACAGCATAGAACTAACCCACAGGATTTCCAAGACTGTAATCTTTGTGGAAGCAGACCTGCCACACCTTTCTCCCATGGAGTGGCTGGTGAGTTCAAATCATCGGCCTTTTGGTTAGCAGCTGAGTGCTTAACCACTGTGTCACCAGGGCTCTATGCCTGCAGATACGCTTATATATGCACACATATATACCCACATATACCTTCCTATATACATATGTGCGTAGAGATCTACCTTTGTAACCGTTTGTGTGTTTTTCGTTGTTATTGCTATTGTTGCCAAATTGTATATGTTATAGCATTTACCAGTAAGGTCCCTTAATCTTGTGTATTTCTTATTGTCATCATTTACTTTGGTTAAGTTGTGCACACTTCACCCACATCCAGTATTACCTTTCCCATCACCTAAAAGAACAAGTGTCTGCTGTCTAGAGAGTGGTGATTCCCCCTCTTCCCTAATTTTGATTTTTAAAATACACTTCCTTCAGTTACCAAAAGGATACACACATTTAACCAGGTGGTTAAATCCCTTAGATTTCACTCTTGAGGAGTTAGGCTTTTTCTCCAGGTTAAGCTATGGAAAGGTGCCAGTCTTTAGCTTTAGCTCTCCATTCCCTCTCTAACAGTGCCCGAGTAGGTTAAAAATCCAATGTGAAATGATGCCTCACGGCCTCTCTCTCTTGATTGGAGTGGTAAGGGCCTAATCCATTTTTTTTTCCTACAAAAGATATAACAAAAGAGTTCTTCATAGTGTGATATAATACTGTCATATAGGTTAAGAATGTGTTAAGTATTGCATATAGGTTAAGTGCTGGGACAGTGACTTTGCTGAAAATGGTTTGTTTTTCCATCTTAATTTTTCTTTCTTCCTTTATTTTTAAGGATTCCTGGATGAGATTATGAAGAAATATGGCAGTTTGGTTCCACTTAGTGAAAAAGATGTCCTTGGCCGACTAAAAGATGTCTTTAATGAAGACTTTTCTAATAGGTTTGTCCATGATGATAAATTCAAGTCCTTGAAAATAAGGTTGTTGGTATATATGATTGATCTTTCTCTTGATAAAACAAGTTACTTAGCAATAAATTGAGTACAACTTGTGTTTCTTACCATTTCTTCCAAAATCTTTTGTTTCAGAAAACCATTTATCAATAGGGAAATAACAAACTATCGGGCCAGACATCAAAAGTGCAACTTCCGCATTTTCTACAACAAGCACATGCTAGACATGGATGATCTGACGACCCTGGACGGTCAGAATTGGCTGAATGACCAGGTCGGTGTGTTGGAGGTTCCCAGACGTTGACCTTCAAAAGTAGGTTCTGGAAAAGTTGCAGAGGATGTTGGACGATAAAATACCATACGCTCAGGGCTGGCCTGGCAGTTGTCTTCTGGAATAAAGAATTCTTTATTCCTTACCGAAGGGACTTCTTTACCAACCCCAGGACCCAAAGGGTTCAATTACTGTTAATGGTTTCAAAATAGTACTCCTTCTGTATGTTCTCAATTGTATAAGGCTATCAAATGGTTTTTTGTTGACTTTTTACAGGTCATTAATATGTATGGTGAGCTGATAATGGATGCAGTCCCAGACAAAGTAAGTGAAAACTTACTCTTCTTCAGGGGAGTCCTTGTGTATTAAAAAATTGTATGTAATTATTTGGTATTCCTCAGATTTTTTAAAAAGAGTTTGGCTTTGTATTGATCATGTGCTAAGATTGGGCATAAGCTCTATTCTACCAGGTCACTTCTGCATAAGAAAGGCACACAGTACCAGTGTTTTCCTGGGGCAAGTTGGGTATTTTTTGATACTTTGAGGACCCCTTTTATTTTTTGCGGGGAGAAGATTACAAAAGGGGCTATTTCTTTTAAACTTTTAAATTCAAGTTAAAGTCTTCCTTTCTTTCAAAATCTAGTAAAATAGTATTCATCTTCACTTTTTCTTGAGTTAATCTTTGATACTCAGGTCAAATACACACTAAATTCCCTTAAGCTCTAAATTCCTTTAAGAGCTTAGTTACATATTTAAACTATTTTTTGGAAATTTAATATATGAACTTTTCTTTCCAAGTACTCAAATGCCTGACTTGGCATCCTTTCATTTCAGCAAGCAAAATCTTCCCAAGACTCTATAAAATTCTTATAAATGTAATAAATTAAACATATAAATATAGTGAGTCTCAGATCCCTTGGAACATTCCAGTCTTGTTTATGAACATAGACAAAGTGTCTTATAACTTTCTACTTAAAATCACAAATGTGTTTTGCATTTTAAGTGGAAATCATAAAACTAATTTGTCAGATTCTCAATTATGTCAAATTTTCGTAATCACTGGAAAGTTTAAATCTAAGTGCATGCAGATGGTTTTTAATACAAAAGTATTAGTGTCAAAGGTTTAATTTACTTTCATTACCCCTGCATGTACTTCTAAACCTTCACGGGGTTAAGAGGACACGTGCCTGCTAATGCAGTGGTTCTCAAAGCGTGGGCTTAGACCTGCATCCCCTAAGATTATTAGAAATGCAGATTCTCAGACCCCACCCCAGACCTACTGAATCAGAAAGTAGAGCTGGGGCCCAGCAATCTGTGTTTTAACAGAGTTTGGGAATCCCTGATCTGGAGACAACTGCTATAAGATTTGTCAAGCTGCATGGTTCTCAAACAAATGTATATTAGAATCATCTGGAAGGTTTATAAAACCAGATTGCTGGGCCCCACCCTCAAAGTTTCCAACCAAGTAAGGCTCATAGTGAGTTGATGAGTTGACTCACTGAGTTGCTTCTGCCTCACAGGGACCTTATGTAACAGAGTAGAACTGCCCCATAGGGTTTCCTAGGCTGTAATCTTTATAGAACCAGACTGCCTCATCTTTCTTCTGAGAAGCTGCTAGTGGGTTCGAACTGCCAGCCTTTTGGTTAACATCCCAGTGCTTAACCACTGTGCCACCACGGCTCCCTAGGTCTGGGTTAGGGCCCGAGAATCTGCATTTCTACCAAGTCCCTAGGATTTGCTGATTCTGCTGACCCACTGAGAATTTGAGTACTAAGGGAAGAGTTGGTCATCTCCCATGACTGAGTTACTGAGCGAACACTTCAAGACTACAATGTGTTTATTATCTCAGGTGAGCTGATGCTACTTATAAGCCAGAAATTTGAAGCCAGGATGCAGGACCTGAGGCTCCATGTGGCCAGGCTAATTCTTTTGGGGCTAGAAATGATCGTCCTAAGCCCAGTTCATAGTTACTGTGACAACAGGAATCTCCAAATCCCCATCCTCCAGATGGGGTTAGTTTTGCAATCCGTATCTCTTGAGTTCAAGGTAATCGTTGCCTCACTCTTTCATTGCCTCTTTCAACTGTGTCACCTGATTTGGAGAGATTTGTCAGATTGATTCTCTATTTGATTGGATTCAGGTGATCTATTTACAGTAAGCCCCCAGGTTATGAACATGAGACTTACAGACAGCTCGTACTTGCCCTTGAATGTTACATAAATTTGCCCTCATTTTGAAAGGAATGATTGAACTAACCCCTACTTGCAACAAATTCTTTATCACTGTCGTCTTCACTTGCTGCCCGTACAGCTTTTAAAGCATTGAAAAGGCTTTGAGCCTTTTCTTGCACTAAAACCAAAAAACCAAACCCCTTCACGCCTAGTCGATTCCGACTCAGAGTGATCCTATAGGACAGAGTGGAACTGTCCCATAGGGTTTTCAGGGAGCGGCTGGTGGATTGGAACTGCTGACTTTTTGGTTCGAAGCTGAGCCCTTAACCACTGCCATACCAGGGTTCCCTTGCACCAAAGTGAGGCTAAATAAGAACTGTGTGCACGTGTTTTAACTTACCTACAAATTCGACTTAAAGACACAGCTGGGAATGAATCTGGTCCATAACCTGGGGACGGCCTGTACTGCATGATTCCCTTCTGCTGCCACAGCTGCAAGGTCGCTCTAATGAGAATTTGGAACAGAATCTCCCATGCACCATGTAATGTATTTTCCATGTTTTGATCTGTGTTTCGAAGAAGACACTTTTCCTCCTCTTTTTGTCTATTCTACTTGCAAGTATTTTTAAATTTCCATTCTCTTTTGAAGTCTGGGCACAGCTTCATATCACTTGGTTGTTTGTATTTGTGTCTGTTCTAGGTTCACTTCTTCAACAGCTTTTTTCATAGACAGCTGGTAACCAAAGGATATAATGGAGTAAAAAGGTGGACTAAAAAGGTATCCTCTTTGCTTATTTTTATTTTAAGTGTTTGAAATGCAGAAGATGGGCCACCGTGGGTGGAAGGATAAGAAC
This sequence comes from Elephas maximus indicus, assembly GCF_024166365.1. Classification (NCBI taxonomy): domain Eukaryota; kingdom Metazoa; phylum Chordata; class Mammalia; order Proboscidea; family Elephantidae; genus Elephas; species Elephas maximus. Next base: position 18,421,666 of record NC_064819.1, read on the forward strand.
TTTAATGCCAGTATGATGTTAATTAGAAACAGATCTTTAATGTGACTGTTGTTTTTATTGTTTCTTTTAAATAGACTGTGAGTCTGTGTAGTTGATTGGAATGTATTATAACTGAAAGTGCCCTAGGCTGGGAGTTAGTAGTTCCATTGTCCTATTAACTGGCTTTGTAACTTGGACAAAACACTTGTCTGAGCCTTAGATTGCTCAATTCCAAAGCAAGATGGTAAATCAAATAATCCCTAAGGTTTCTTCCAACTCTTATTTCTCTCTGTATTGAGTGACTATGCCAGACACATCATTTTAAAAGAGAAACATCATTTATATTCCATTTTTAATATTTTGAAAAAATTACCAACAGGTTAAAATTCCAGAGTCATAGGTCTAGAGAGACTCTTAACTTTTCACTTTTCATACCGAGTGGGTTGGAGAAATTGAGAATGAGTCTTGTTTTAAGTAGTTGTGGATGGAAATAACTTTGTGAAAACTATGAACACCCAACTGAACATTACTTTGCAGGTAATCTGTACACAAAGCACCATCAGTAGAGCCAGGTGAAGCAAAGATAAATGAAATATGGCTGAAGAGTGTGACTCTGGTGGGGGAAATGGATTAACGAACTCAGGAATCAGACGTGATTTTCAGTTTCTAGTTGAGCTACTTAACTGGCTGTAAGACCTTGAGCAAATTACTTAATTCCTCTAAGCTTCAGTTTCCACATCTGTGAAATAGTTGGTAGTATTTATGTTACTATGAGGATTAAATGAGGTAATCCATGGAAGCCGCTAAACACATGGAAAACCCAAAGTAAGTGGTAATCGTTGTATCATGACTTATGATATTAACCTGAAGAATGCAAATTTAGTCCTTTGATTCACGAATTCAGCTACTAGGAATTTATTCTAAGGAAATGATCTCAAAAAGGAAAGCCCTATGTGTACAAAGATGTTTGTTCACCAGAGTGCTAATAGTAGCAAAAAATTAAAACAACTTAAAATGTTAGGTAAACTGATACATCGATTTCATGGAATAATGTGTTCTTCCTGAAACAGTTACGGATAAGGTTTTGTGTGAGATAGAATAGTGAGGTCACGTTTTTGTACCTTCCCTTGTCCCCTCAAAGCCAAATGAAATGAACAAAAACAAGACATTTTCACTTATAATGAAACTAAGAAACAACCACAGTTTTATACCATAGAACGTGTGGAATATAGCCAGGTAAAATAAAATCTTTACCACATCAAAGGAGGGTATGGTGGTCTAACACGTATCTTCTCTAGTCTGCAACAAGGTTGCTCATTTTTCAGAGTGTGTGCCAGGGCCCTAAAGGAGCCTACTTGCTAGAAAGCTTTTGCTGGCAAAGACGAGGGCCGGGGATTTGAATGGGCCACAGGAGAATCTGGGAACGCCCTGCTTGGTACCCCTGTCCACTCCGTAGAGTAACAGAGGAGGCAGGACTGAAGGAGGAATCCTGTGATCACACTATCTACTCTCCCCTTTTTGGGTCTTCAGGAGATAAAGTAGGGAAATAGGAGTCAGTTTTGTGACAGCTAAACAGGACTGACTGACAGATATATATGCATTAAGCTAGGGTTTGGCAGACTACTTGCCTACCAGTCACATGTGGCTCTGTTTTTATAGAAAAGTTCTGTTGTGACACAGCCATGCCCATTTATTTTCATATTGCCAATGGCTGCTTTTGCCTGTAAGGACAGAGCTGAGTAGTTGCAACAGAGACCACATGGCCTGCAGATTCTGTAATACTTACTGTCAGGCCTTTTACAGAGAAAATTTGCCAACCCTTGCACTGACCTACTAAGCAAAAGACCTTCGAGGTACGAGGCTTTACATTGATCTGGCCTCTCATTAGAATGCATCTCAAAGGACAGGAACGGTCAGAATACTTCCATGGAACTGGATGTGTCTCTGGGGTTGTTGTTGTTAGCTTCCATCAAGTCGGACCCCAACTCATGGTGACCCCGTGCACAGTGGAATGAAGTGCTGCCCAGTCCGGTTGCACATCACACCCTTGTGATCCACAGGGTTTACATTGGTTCATTTTTGGAAGTAGGTCATGAGGCCTTTTTTTCCTGCCACTGGAATAGAAAGATTTTCATTGATTTTATGGTCAGTTTCTTGAAAAATATACGAATTGCAGCAGCTTATCGTTACCTTACTCCCAACTTCCCATCAGGTTCTAAAATCTGAACAGAAATTTCAAACCTTTAAAATTTAGCTCTCCTGCTTAAATTTTATGGAAGGACCGCAGGTCTAGATAAGATACAACTGTCATCTTTACAAGTTGCGCATACAGGAAATCCAGAATGGGTATAGTGCAAAGGTAATGTTCCCCAACATGAGAGGAACAAAAATTATAAAACAAGGCAGATAAAACTGATAAATTAAAAAGGAGTAATGTCAGGGAATGGAAGACATATATTGAAAATGTTCTGTATTGGCAATCAAAGTTTTATAATTGACTGTGGCTAGGAAGGAACTGACTGGGAGAGTGCAGAAAATGAAAAATAGTTCAAAGTAGAGATAAGGCACCAAAATGGGATGAAGACGAAGCTGATAGAGTGAAAGGAAGAAATTATAGAATTGTCTATTTCTTCCTTCAGCTTTTGCTTCATGTATTTTGTGGCTTTGTTGTCAGGTCCACATACGTATGTGATTGTATGTCTTCTTGAAGACTTGACCCTTATATCATGATAAAATGCCCTTCTTTGTCTGTAGTAACAGTTTTTGTCTTAGTCTATTTTTTCTGATATTAGCGTAGCCATGCCAGGTCTCTTTTGGTTACTATTTATAGTAGTTTTTTTTTTCCTCCATTGTTTTAGTTTCTATCTGAGCCTTTGCTTGTAAAGTCAGTCTCTTATAAACATCATATAGCTTTCTATATGATGTCTGCAGGGTCATGTTTTCTTATCCTGTCAAACTCTGCCTTTTAATTGGAGAGTCAAATCCATTTACATTTACTACTACTATTACTGATAAGGTAGGATTTACACCTGCCATTTTGCTGTTTGATTTCTATGTCTAAAATCTTTTTTGTTCCCCATTACTGCCTTCTTTTGTGTTACATATTTTCTACTCTACCACTGTAATTCCCTTGCCATTTCTTTTACTATAAATATTTTAGTTATTTTCTTAGTGGTTGCCCAGGGGATTTCCATTAACAACTTATACCAATCTATAGTTCAGATTAGTACCAACTTAATTGCAATAGTATATAAAAAGTTTGCTCCTGATGTGTGCAGATGTGCACGCGCATGCATACATGGGGGTAGACAGATGGCACATGAGGATCACGAGGGAACCAAGGAATGCCCAGGATTACCTACAGAGAAGGGACCCTAATTTGGAATTTCAGCTTCAAGAATTTGAGAAAATAAATTTTTGCTCTTTAAAGCCAAAAAAAAAAAAAACCCAACAACACCAAAACTTTGGTCTTGTTATAACTGTCACCCCTCCTATGCTATATTGTCACAAATTATATCTTTATACATTGCGTGACTATCAATATAGACTTTTAATTACTGTTTTGTGCGGTTGTAAATCAGATACGAAATAAAAAAAGGAGTTACAAACAAAAAATACGTTTAAACTATCTTTTATATTTACCTATGTAGTTTCCTTTACCACTGCTCTTTATTTCCTCATATGGGTTCAAGTTACTCTCTAATTTCTTTTTATTTAGCCTGAAGGATTCTCTTGAGCATTTCTTGTAGGGGCAGGTCTTCTAGCAACAAACTTTCTCAGTTTTTATTTGAGAATGTCTTAATTTCTCCTTCATTTTTGAGGAATAGTTTTGCTGGATATAATATTCTTGGTTGACAGTTTTTTCTTTCAGCACTTTGAATATGCCATCCCACTGCATTCTGGCCTCTATGATTTCTGATAAGAAATCAGCTGTTACTCTTATTGAGACTCTCATTTATGTGATGAGTTGCATCCCTCTTGTTACTTTGAGGATTCTCTCTTTGTCTTTTGACAGTGTGATTACTGTGTCCAAGGTGTGGATCTCTTTGAGTTTGTTCTAGTTGGAATTCATTGAGCTTCTTGGATGTGTAGATTAATGCTTTTTATCAAATTTGGGAAGTTGCAGTTATTTCTTCAGGTACTCTTTCTGCCCTTTTCGTTATTGCCTCTCTTTTTGGACTTCCATTATATGTATGTTGGTACACTTGAAGGTGCCCCACAGATAGAACTTTAAACTAGTTCATTCTCGTTCAAAACCCTGCTGAGAATTTGCTTTTTTAATAAGTTCCTACGTGATGCTAATATTGCTGGTTGGATCAGTTCTGAGAACCACTAGTAAAGCAGTGGTTCTCAAAATTTATTATACATAAGAATCACATGGGGATCTTGTTAAAAGGTAGATTCTGATTCAGTATACTGGAGTGGAAATGCAAATTCTCAGCAGAGGTTTGAACGTGAATGAACTAGTTCAAAGCTGTGCCCACAGGTCTCTGAGGCTCTGTTTATTTTCCTTAGACTGGATAATTTCTCAGTTGACCTACCTTCAGGTTCTCTGCTTCTTTCTTCTGCCTGCACAAATCTGCTGTTGAGCCCCTCTAGTGAATTTTTCATTTCAGTTATTGTACTTTTCAACTCCAGAATTTGTATTTCGTTTCTTTTTGTAATTTCTTTCGTTCTCTTCTTCCTCTGTAATGACTTCTTGTGTGTGTGTGTATCCGATGGAAGTTTGTAGAGCTAATTAGTTTCTCATTAAACAATTAATACACATATTGTTTTCTGACATTGGTTGCCAACCCTACAACCTTGGGTTCCCCGTTACCAGCTTTCCTGTCCCCTCCTTCCTTCTTGTCCTTGCCTCTGGGTTGGTGTGCCCATTTAGTCTTGTTTTGTTTTATGGGCCTGTCTAATCTTTGGTTGAAGGGTGAACCTCAGCAGTGACTTCATACTGAGTTAAAAGGGTGTATGGGGCTGTAATTTCTTTCTCTTTGCTGATATTCTCTATTTGATAACACATCATTCTTATACTTTTATTTAGTCCTTTAGCTCTTTAAAAATATTTAAAATAGTTGATTTAAAGTCTTTTTCTGGGCTTTCTCAGGGACTATTTTATTGATCACCTTTTTTTTCTGTATATGAGCCATACTTTCTTGTTTCTTTGCAATTATCGTATTATTTTTGTTGAAAATTGGTCATTTTAAATAATGTGTTAACTCTGAAAATCAGATTTTCTTCCCTCTCCCAGATTTTTGTTGCTGCTTGTTGTTGTAGTAATTGCTGTTTGTTTGTTAAGTGACTTTTCTGAGCTAATTCTGTAAAGTCTATTCTTTGTTGTGTCTGATCACTGAAGTCTATACTCAGTTGCTTCGTGGTCAGTTAATGATTACACAGGGATTTCTTTAAATGCTTGGAACCAATAAATTGCTCAGTCTTTGCTGAGGGGCTGTGTGTGTGTGTGTGTGTGTGTGTGTTGGGGCACACATTCAACACTCAGGGAGTTTACAGCTCTACATCCTGCTTCCACAGAGCCGGAAGGTCAGCCAAAGGTGAGAGCCTAGGGCCTTCTCAGGACTGGCTTGAGCACATGCACAGCTGCGCACAGTCCTGGGCATGTGCATAGCCTACTGGACTCTCAGGAATTTGTCACAGCTGTGTGAAGCCCCTAGGAACATCTCACGCCTCAGCTATTCCTTTTAAGCTTTTTGGTTATTGTATTCTTGGCCCCAACTATTAATTGTCACTTAAGTCAGCGACTACTTACCTGTATGTGTTTTCAACAGTGTCCCTGGGAAGAGGCTTTTAGCACTAAGCTTAAAAAGAGAACTCCAACTCTGTTATCCTTCTGGTACTGGGAATGTGGGCCATTATTTTTCAAGGCTACCACTGAGCTGGGGAGAGGGGAGTGGCAGTATAATAAGTTAAGATGCCACAAATCTCACTGTTCTTACCAAGATTCAGCTGGTTTTCATGAGTAAACGCTGTTGTTGTTGTTGTTGTTAGGTGCCGTCGAGTCGGTTCTGACTCATAGCGACCCTATGCACAACAGAACGAAACACTGCCCGGTCCTGAGCCATCCTTACGATCGTTGTTATGCTTGAGCTCATTGTTGCAGCCACTATGGCAGTCCACTTCACTGAGGGTCTTCCCCTTTTCTGCTGACCTGCCAAGCATGATGTCCTTCTCCAGGGACTCATCCCTGCTGACAACATGTCCAAAGTATGTAAGATGCACTCTTGCCATCCTTGCCTCTAAGGAGCATTCTGGCTGCACTTCCTCCAGGACAGATTTGTTCATTCTTTTGGCAGTCCATGGTATATTCAATATTCTTTGCCAACACCACAATTCAAAGGCATCAGCTCTTTTTCGGTCTTCCTTATTCATTGTCCAGCTTTCACATGCATATGATGTGATTGAAAATACCATGGCTTGGGTCAGGTGTACCTTCGTCTTCAGGGTGACGTCTTTGCTCTTCAACACTTTGAAAAGGTCCTTTGCAGCAGATTTACCCAATGCAATGCGTCTTTTGATTTCTTGACTGCTGCTTCCATGGCTGTTGATTGTGGATCCGAGTAAAGTGAAATCCTTGACAACTTCAGTCTTTTCTCCATTTATCATGATGTTGCTCATTGGTCCAGTTGTGAGGATTTTTGTTTTCTTTATTTTTTCTTTATGTTGAGGTGCAATCCATACTGAAGTCTGTGGTCTTTGGTCTTCATTAGTAAGTGCTTCAAGTCCTCTTCACTTTCAGAAAGCAAGATTGTGTCATCTGCATAACACAGGTTGTTAATGAGTCTTCCTTCAATCCTGATGTCCCTCCCGTTCTTCGTATAGTCCAGCTTCTCGGATTATTTGTTCAGCATACAGATTAAATACGTATGGTGAAAGAATACAACCCTGACACACACCTTTCAACCAATCAGTATCCCCTTGTTCTGTCCGAACAACTGCCTCTTGATCTATGTAAAGGTTCCTCATGAGCACAATTAAGTGTTCTGGAATTCCCATTCTTCGCAGTGTTATCCATAGTTTGTTATGATCCACACAGTCGAATGCCTTTGCATTGTTAATAAAACAGAGGTAAACATCCTTCTGGTATTCTCTGCTTTCAGCCAGGATCCATTGGACATCAGCAATGATATCCCTAGTTCCATGTCCTCTTCTGAAAACAGCCTGAATTTCTGGTATTTCCCTATCCATATACTGCTACAGCCATTTTTGAATAATCTTCAGCAAAATTTTGCTTGCGTGTGATATTAATGATATTGTTCTATAATTTCCATATTCGGTTGGATCACCTTTCTTGGGAATAGACATAAATATGGATCTCTTCCAGTCAGTTGGCCAGGAAGCTGTCTTCCATATTTCTTGGCATAGACAAGTGAGCACCTCCAGCACTGCATCTGTTTGTTGAAACATCTCAATTGCTATTCCATCAATTTCTGGACCCTTGTTTTTCGCCAGTGCCTTCAGAGCAGCTTGGACTTCTTCCTTCAGTACCATCGGTTCCTGATCATATGCCACCACTTGAAATGGTTGAATATCGACTAATTCTTTTTGATATAATGACTCTGTGTGTTCCTTCCATCTTCTTTTGATGCTTCCTGCGTCGTTTAATATTTTCCCCATGGAATCCTTCACTATTGCAACTCGAGGCTTGAATTTTTTCTTCACTTCTTTCAGCTTGAGAAACGCCGAGCGTGTTCTTCCCTTTGGTTTTCCATCTCCAGCTCTTTGCACATGTCATTATAATACTTTACTTTGTCTTCTCGAGGCCCCCTTTGAAATCTTCTGTTCAGTTCTTTTACTTCATCAATTCTTCCTTTTGCTTTAGCTGCTCGACGCTCAAGAGGAAGTTTCAGAATCTCCTCTGACATCCATCTTGGTCTTTCCTTTCTTTCCTGTCTTTTCTTCATGGATGATGTCCTTGATGTCATTCCACAACTTGTCTGGTCTTCAGTCACTAGTGTTCAATGCGTCAAATCTATTCTTCAGATGGTCTCTAAATTCAGGTGGGATATACTCAGGGTCATATTTTGGCTCTCATGGACTTGCTCTGATTTTCTTCAGTTTCAGCGTGAACTTGCATATGAGCAATTGATGGTCTGTTCCACAGTCGGCCCCTGGCCTTGTTCTGACTGATGATATTGAACTTTTCCATCGTCTGTTTCCACAGATGTAGTCAATTTGATTTCTGTGTGTTCCATCTGGCGAGGTCCATGTGTATAGTCGCCGTTTATGTTGGTGAAAGAAGGTATTTTCAATGAAGAAGTCGTTGGTCTTGCGAAATTCTATCATTTGATCTCCAGCATTGTTTCTGTCACGAAGACCATATTTTCCAACTACTGGTCCTTCTTCTTTATTTCCAACTTTTACATTCCAGTCGCCAGTAATTATCAATGTATCTTAATTGCATCTTCGGTCAATTTCAGACTGTAGCAGCTGATAAAAATCTTATATTTCTTCATCTTTGGCCCTAGTGGTCGGTGTGTAAATTTGAATAGTAGTCGTATTAACTGGTCTTCCGTGTAGGCATATGGATATTATCCTATCACAGACAGTGTTGTACTTCAGGATAGATCTTGAAACATTGTTTTTGACGATGAATGCAACATCATTCCTCTTTGAGTTGTCATTCCCAGCATATAGTAGACTATATGATTGTGTGATTCAAAGTGGCCAATACCAGTCCATTTCAGCTCACTAATGCCTAGGATGTTTATGCATTCCATTTCATTTTTGACAATTTCCAATTTTCCTAGATTGATACTTCGTACATTCCAGGTTCTAATTATTAATGGATGTTTGCAGCTGTTTCTTCTCATTTTGAGCTGTTTCTTCTCATTTGAGTAAACGCTACATTTGCTTAGTTTCCAGAGTTCTGAAAAAGTTGATTCTGACAATTTTTGCCTGTTTTATCATTGCTTTTATGGAGGGGCAAATTTTCAGAGGACCTTATGCCACCATTTTTGCTGATGTCACTCAAAGCAAAGAAATTAAGAGATGATGGGGTGGAGGGAGCCGCACAGATCAGAAAACCACACCAGAAGCAGAAAAACAAAACAAAAAAACCTGCTGAAAACACAATCGGTGGCAGAATACAGGTTTGAGGATATCTTAATAAAGGAGAGTGGCAAAACTTATTTAAAAAAAAAAAAAAATCCATTGCTATCGAGTCCATCCTGACTCATAGCAACCCTCTAGAACAGAGTAGAACTGCCCCATAGAGTTTCCAAGGAGCACCTGGCAGATTCGAACTACTGACCTTTTGGTTAGCAGCTATAGCACTTAACTACTACACCACCAGGGTTTAGGGAGGTATAAAAATAAAAGGCATCTGAAGAAAATGGCACAAGAACAATTGGAACAGAAAAGATGTTCAGAAATGTAATAAAAAAAAAAATTCTAAAACAAAAGAAGTCTTGTCTTTGTAAAAAAAAAAAAAAAAGGCTTATTTTGTCCCAGAGGAAAAAAAAAATTATCAAGTCCAAGATGTACTCTTGACATTTTTCAACAAGGTTAACGTATCCTACACTAATCGACCCCAGACACTGAGGATCACTAGCTGCTAACATCACTTAAAAAGAGAGACAACCAGACATTACGTGCCTCCTGATAGAAGAAAACATGAATAGTCTTGCCTAAAAACAAGTGCAATTGAATCTGATCAAGGCTCTAGATCCAACTACCAATTTACCAAAGGATGATGGTAACAATACCATGTGGATACAGTCCATCCTCAAAAACTCCACGCAATAACTGATAGCGTTTCTTCAAAAATAAATTGCAGGGAGAACAGAGATGTAAGAGGAGCCTTATCAACCAACTGTAATGTGTGAAACATTTAGATTCTGACTCAAGGACACTGAAAAAAAATTGAGATATATAGAAATTTGAACTTAGACACTATTTAACATTAGAAAAATATTGTTCATTCTTTAGTGATAATGACATGGTGGTTAAAAAAACAGTTCATATCTTTTAGAGATGAATATTAAAATATTTACAGTGAAATACAATGTGTGGGATTTACTTTTCCAAAGAATACAGAATTGGGGAAAAATGGAGGGAGAGTTTAATAGACGAAACAAGATTGCCCCTGACTTGAGAATTGTTGAAGCTAGGCGATGGATATATGGGGATTTATTATGTGATCTGTCTACTCATATACATGTTTGAAATTTTCCTTTAATTAAAGAATCCCATAAGCATTTATGGAAAAGGGGCAGATTAGTTTTGCTGTCGTTAGCTGCCATTGAGTTGGCTCCCAACTCATGGCAACCTCACGGCAACCCCATTTGTTAAAAGGTAGAACTGCCCTATAGAATTTTCTTGGTTGTAATCTTGACAGAAGCAGATCATCAGGCCTTTTCTTCCACAGAGCTGCTGGGTGGGTTTGAACTGCCAACTTTTAGGTTAGCAGCCAAACATGCCACCCAGCTTTTACAAGGAAGAAAATCAGAGTGGTCTCAGATTTCTGATCAGCCGTATTAAATGACCGAAGTGGGAGCAATGTATAACTAATATAACGGAGGAGAAAGGAGTATGACCTGGCAACATGTGCTTAGTCAAATATTACTTATATGTAAGGGAAACAGCTATTCTCTAAGACTGTGGAATTACAGAATTCATGAACTCTTCCTAGGGATTCTGTTAAAAAAATTTAAATCCAGCCAGCATTAAATAAATAAATGAAATTTAAAAAGTTTGAGTTACTCTGTAAAAGTCCTGGGAATGACTTTTTTTTTTTAATTTTTATTGTGGTTTAAGTGAAAGTTTACAAATCAAGTCAGTCTCTCATACAAAAATTTATATGCACCTTGCTATATACTTCTAGTTGCTCTCCCTCTAATGAGACAGCACGCTTCTTCCTTCTACTCTGTTTTTGTGTCCATTCGGCCAGCTTCTGACCCCCTCTGCCCTCTCATCTCCTCTCCAGACAGGAGATGTCAACATAGTCTCATGTGTCTACTTGATCCAAGAAGCTCACTCTTCACTAGTATCATTTTCTGTACCATAGTCCAGTCCAATTTCTGTATGAAGAGTTGGCTTTGGGAATGGTTCCTGTCTTGGGCTAACAGAAGTTCTGGGAACCATGACCTCCGGGGTCCTTCTAGTCTCAGTCATACCATTAAGTCTGGTCTTTTTACGAGAATTTGGGGTCTGGATCCCACTGCTCTCCTGTTCCCTGAGGGGTTCTTGGGAATGACTCCTTCATAGATTTTCAAATAATATTTTATCGTGCTTTTAGTGAAAGTTTACCTAGCAAATTAGATTTCTGTTTAACAATTTCTGTACATATTGTTCAGTGACATTGTGGTTATGTTTTTCACAATGTGTCAGCATTCCTGTTTTCATTAATCTAGCTTCCCTGCCCCACTTTACCTTCTCATCTTTGCTTTAGGGTGAATGTTGACTGTTTGGTCTCATAGATGATTACTTAAAGGAACACAGTACTTACGAATGATAGTGTTTATTTTATGAGCCAGTCTATTATTGGGCTGAAAGGTGACCTCTGGGAGTGGCTGAGTTCCAAGTTTAAAGGGTATCTCAGGGCAGTAGTCTTTGGGGTTCCTCTAGTCTATACTGGTCCGGTAAGTCTGGCCTTTTTGAGAAGTTTGAGTTTTGTTCTACATTTTTCTCCGATTGTATCCAGGACCATCTATTGTGTCCCTTGTCATAACAGTCGGTAGTGGTACCTGGGTACCATCTACATCTTCTGGTCTCAGGATAGATGAGGCCATGGTTCATGTGGGCTCTAAGTCCTGTGGTTTCGTCTTTGAGTCTTTTGTCTTCTTTCTTTTTTGCTCCAGTTGCATACAGACCAATAGTTGTATCCTAGATGGTCGCTCACAAGCTTTTAAGACCCTAAATGATACACACCAAACTAGGATGTAGAACATTATCTTTATGAACTGTGTTATGCCAGTTGACCAAGTTGTCCCAGTAAACTATGGTCCTACGTCATCAAACACAGTAAACCAGTCCCACAAGGTGTTTGGTTATGTCTAAGAAGTGTATGTAACTGTGCCCCCAGGTACTTTATTGTATATATGAGTACATGTGCAGCACACACAAATATGTATACATATATACCTAGAAGTATACCTGTATATGTACTCCCATATACTCATATCTGTGTAACCATACATGTATTTTTTGGTTGTTATTACTGTTGTTGCAAAATTATGTGTATTACAGCATTTACCAAAATTTTCCCTTATTCTTCTGTGTTTCTTTCTGTCATCATTTACCTTGGTCAAGTTGTGCAGACTTCGCTCATATTGGATATTGCTTTCCCATCACCAAAAATAACAAGTGTCTACTATCTAGAAAATTATTCCCTTTCCCTCCCCCTCCCATCCCTGGTAACCACCAAAGAACATTGCTTTCTGTATGTATACCTGTTTTTGTCTTTTTATCAAAGTGAGACCCTACAGTATTTGTCCTTTTTTGTTTGACTTATTTCACTGAGCGTAATCTCTTCCAGATTCATCCATATTACAAGAACTTGTCATTATTATTTATAGCTGCGTAATATACCACTGTATGTATGCACCACAGTTTGTCCACTCATCTGTTGAGCATTTAGATGGTTTCCATCATTTTGCTATTGTGAATAATACTGTAGTGAACATAGGTGTGCATGTGTCTATTCATGTCATTGTTATTAGATCTTCAGGGTATATACCTAGGAGTTGCTGTATCATTAGATATTTCTATTTCTAGCTTTTTGAGGAAGTGCCATACCGTTTTCCATAGTGGTTGTACCATTTTACAATCCCACCGGCAGTGTATAAGTGTTCCAACTCACCAGCATTTGTTGTTTTTTTGTTTTTGTAATCAGTGCCATTTTTGCAGGGATGAGATAGTATCTCATTGTAGTTTTGATTTGCATCTCTTTAATGCCTAATGATAGTGAATGTCCTCTTTGGTGAAGTGTCTGTTCATGTCCTTTGCCCATTTTTTGATTGAATTATTTGTTTTCTTGTTGAAGTTTTTTATATATTTTAGAAAATTTTTCTCTCTCCTTTGGATAAAGGCAATTCACCAACACAAGTGGCTCTCCCAATTACCAGGTGAATTTAGGATGCATTCTGTACGACAGATGGTGCTGTCAAGTCCTCTTAAAGAATAGTTTCATTGATCTTGACAACATGTATGAAGTGGCTTGCATCTGCTTAGCTGTATAAAAAAATGAAATTCCTGTCTATCTTTGTGATCTCTTTAGTGCATCACATTCTGGTTTAATGCTTATTTGATAATAAAACTGTTTTACGGAGACGGTTGGCAGGAGATTTTTAAAAGCCATGTGCAGAGTGGTGAAAGATTTGAGTTGCCTGATAAGCACAGTTCCCAGCTGAGGTCAAACAAGGTGTTTTAGCACTAATACTGTAAACAAATGGTCTTTTTGCAGTCTGTTTAGTGCTGCATTTTTTTTTTTTTTTTGCATTTTTTGTGCTTTTTGTTGGTGATTCTGCTGCTTAAAATGGCCCCAAATATAGTGCTACAGTGCTCTCTAGTGTTCCTAAGTGCAAAGAGGCTGTGATGTGTACTTTGGAGAAAACACATGTGTTAAATAAACTTTGTTCAGGCATAAGTTATAGTGCTGTTGGCCATGAGTTCAATGTTAATGAATCAACAATGTATATTAATAATATGTCTTTAAAGAGAATACACCTAAAACAAGGTTATGTATTGATCTGTTGACAAAAATGCAGTCAGAGGTTCTCAGGAACCTAGCCCTGCATCTCCCCTAGAGTAGTCGTTCAGCACTTGCTAATTGAGTGTTCACAGTGACTATAAAACATAAATGCTGTGAATTACGAGAATTGGCTGTACTAAAACCGCTAAGACAAGGTCTTATTGGATGTTTGATATGGTAGCCAGTCCTAACCACATGTGGCTATTTAAATTTAATTAAAATAGAATAAAATGTAAAATTCATTTTCTCAGTTACACTAGCCGTATTTCAAGGGCTTAAGTAACCACATATTGTGGCCAGTGGCTACTGTGTTGGAGAGCACAGATATAGAACATTCCATCATCACAGTGCTGGTCTAAAAGGTAGAGAAACGTGTAATAAAATAATGACAAAATAAGATACATACTAGTAAAGCGAATATCAACTGCTGTGGGGGGGCACGAATAATGGAGCTGCTAGTTATGGTGGATATGGTGCTGGGTTTGAGGAATCTGTATCAAGAGTGAGAATTTCTCTTCAAATTCAGCTGTGTCTGTGTGGCGTTCAGGCCTCTGGCCAAGTCTTCTCATAGCTTTTACCCACTTCATGTTTCATTTACCTATTTAGGAAAAAGGAAATGATAGGTTTCAAAGGTCATTGAAGAATTTCTCTGGCTTTTTCATTTCTTGTGCCAAGCACAGCTTTAAGAAGAGAGCGTATAAAGATGAATACACCTCAGCTCCTGTCTTTCTGGTACTCAACAATGTGACAGGGTAGGCACACAGGCAAATACCTATAATAGAATTGTATAGTCCTTTGAAGACCCAATTATTTGCCCTTTGAATTTTTTTTTTTAAACCATGTATTTCCATTAATGAAAGCATGCTGAGTCATAGAGTGTGTTCTAATTCTTGGTTGATAATAAGAATTTTGAGAAATATTGTCTGGGACTACATGGTTATCACAGAATTTTTAAGGTTCTCGAATCCTATAATTAGCAGGTGCCTGTCTTTACCTCTGGACCTTGGTTTTTGATGTTTTTCGTGGTGCCTTCCATGAGGTTACATGGGGAACCTCTGGTTTTCCAAATATGACCAACAAAACAAAACTCAGCAGGGCTCCCTAACTATCACACAGGAGACCATAAGTATGCTTACAAGGCTTATCTAGGGGTACAAAAGCCAAAAAAGACAAATTTTTTACCCAGTCACCCTTACTGGTTGCACTACCCCACTTGTAAGCCTCATACCCAGCTATTTTGCTTCAACTAAGGAAACCCTGGCAGCACAGTTGTTAAGTGCTGCAGCTGCTAAGCAAAAGGTCAGCAGTTCAAATCCACCAGGTGCTGCCTGTAAACTCTGTGAGGCAGCTCTGCTCTGTCCTATAGGGTTGCTATGAGTTGGAATCGACTTGGGGCAATGGGTTTGGTTTTTGATTTTTAACATCTTTCACCTTTTGCCCTTATGCAAGTCTCCACTGGAGGGCAGCAAATACTTGCAGTGGTAAAAGTGTACGTCCAAAGAACCTGAGAG
Source organism: Elephas maximus indicus (assembly GCF_024166365.1). Lineage (NCBI taxonomy): Eukaryota > Metazoa > Chordata > Mammalia > Proboscidea > Elephantidae > Elephas > Elephas maximus. Next base: position 18,436,855 of record NC_064819.1, read on the forward strand.
CCAGAAAAAGTGGATGGTATATGAGATGTACCTTGGGTCATGAAAGAGATAAGAAGCAAAGTTTGGAGAAGATAAAATTCTCAGCTTGGTGAGGCATCTAAGCACGGATTTGAATGAAACAGAAGCTAAACAAGCTGGGTTAGGGCTGAAGAGGTGGTGATCCCTTTTCTGTTATCTGTACTTATAGTTGGGCTAGCTGAGTGTGGGAGCCAGATCATGAAAAGACTTTGAATGCCATGCCAAGGAGCTTGAGTTGACTTTGGAGGCCAGAGATTTCCAACATTTGAGGTGTCTTGGAGCTGCAAAAAGTCTCTTGATGGACTAAATAAAACAAAATGCTATTTTAAAAATAAACCATAGATGCTTTAAAAAAAGAATGATTACTAGAATATAAATTCATGTAAAAGTAAAATTTATAGTGTTTTCCCTTTAGCATTTAATAAATTGTTCCTTCCTTACAGATTTGAAACACCACCTTTAAAAAAAAGAATTTAGGATCAAAGAAATAGAGTGAAGAGAAGGTTGGAAAGTAGCTTGTAGGGCCCCAATAATACAGGAAATGTCAACCTCCAGGTTTATAGATTGGTAGTTCCTAATGGAGGTGCCTCTTCCATATCCCCTGACCAGAGTAGAAAATCAAAATTGGGAAGGAGAAGGACTCTGAAAACTATATTCAGTATAGTTTTATCTTTGGAAAATGGTTAAAAAATTATTTTTAATTTTTATTGTGCTTTAAGTGAAAGTTTACACATCAAGTCAGTCTCTCATATAAAACCTTATATACACCTTGTTATATACTCCTAGTTGCTCTTCCCCTAATGAGACAGCACATTCCTTCTCTCCACTCTGTGTTTCCACGTCCAATCAGCCAGCTTCTGACCCCCCCGGCCTTCACATCTCCCTTCCAGACAGGAGCTGGCCACATAGTCTCATGTGTCTACTTGATCCAAGAAGCCCACTCCTCACCAGTATCATTTTCTGTCTTGTAGTCCCGTCCAATCCCTGTCTGAACAGTTGGCTTCGAGAATGGTTCCTGTCTTGGGCTAACAGAAGGTCTGGGGACCATGACCCCTGGGATCCCTCTAGTCTCAGTCAGACCATTAAGTCTGGTCTTTTTATGAGAATTTGGGGCCTGTTTATCCCACTGCTTTCCTGCTCCTTCAGGGATGCTTTGCTGTGCTCCCTGTCATGGCAGTCCTTGGTTGTAGCTGGGCACCATCTAGTTGTTCTGGTCTCAGGCTGATGTAGTCTTTGATTTATGTGGTCCATTCTGACTCTTGGGGTCATACTTGCCTTGTGTCTTTGGTGTTCTTCATTCTCCTTTGCTCCAGGTGAGTTGAGACCAATTGTTGCATCTTAGATGGCCACTTGCTAGTGTTTTAAGACCCCAGACGCCACTCTCCAAAATGGGATGCAGAATGTTCTCTTAATAGTTTTTATTATGCCAGTTGACCTATATGTCCCCTGAAACCATGGGCTCCCCAAACCCCCACCCCTGCTACTCTGGCCTTTGAAACAATTCGGTTTATTCAGGAAATTTCTTTGCTTTTGGTATAGTCCAGTTGTGCTGACCTCTCCTGTATTGTGTGTTGTCCATCCCTTCACCTAAATTAGTTCTTGTCTACTATCTAATTAGTGAAGTCCCGTCTTCCTCCCTCTCTCCCTGCCTCTCTCCCTCCCTGCCTCTCTCCCTCCCTGCCTCTCTCCCTCCCTGCCTCTCTCCCTCCCTGCCTCTCTCCCTCCCTGCCTCTCTCCCTCCCTCTCTCCCTCCCTCTTTCCCTCCCCACCCTCGTAACCATCAAAGAATATTTTCTTCTCTGTTTAAACTATTTCTTGAGTTCATATAATAGTGGTCTTATACAATATTTGTCTTTTTGCAACTAATTTCACTCAACATTATGCCTTCCAGGTTCCTCCATGTTATGAAATGTTTCACAGATTCATCATGGTTCTTTATTGATGCATAGTATTCCATTGTGTGAATATACCATAATTTATTTATCCATTCATCCGTTACGGGCACCTTGGTTACTTCCATCTTTTTGCTGTTGTAAACAGCGCCGCAGTGAACATGGGTATGCATATATCTGTTTGTCTAAAGGCTCTTACTTCTCTAGGATATATTCCAAGGAGTGGGATTGCTGGATCATATGGTGGTTCTATTTCTGACTTTTTAAGGAAGTGCCAAATTGATTTCCAAAGTGGTTGTACCATTTTACATTCCCACCAGCCATGTATAAGTGTTCCTGTCTCCCCACAACCTCTCCAACATTTATTATTCTGTGTTTTTTGGATTAATGCCAGTCTTGTTGGAGTGAGATGGAATCTCACTGTAGTTTTGATTTGCATTTCTCTAATGGCTAATGATCGTGAGCATTTCCTCATGTATCTGTTAGCTACCTGAGTGTCTTCTTTAGTGAAGTGCTTATTCATATCCTTTGCCCATTTTTTAATTGGGTTATTTGTCTTTTTGTTGTTGAGTTTTTGCAGTATCATGTAGATTTTAGAGATCAGCTGCAGATTGGAGATGTCATAGCTAAAAACTTTTTCCCAATCAGTAGGTAATTTTTTTAATCTTTTGGTGAAGTCTTTGGATGAGCATAGGTGTTTGACTTTTAGGAGCTCCCAGTTATCTAATTTCTCTTTTGCTGTTTTTGCAGTTCTAGTAATGTTTTGTATACGGTTTATGCCATGTATTGGGGCTCCTAGCATTGTTCCTATTTTGTCTTCCATGAACTTTATCGTTTTAGATTTTATATTTACATCTTTGATCCATTTCGAGTTAGTTTTTTTTGCATGGTGTGAGGTGTGGGTCTTGTTTCATTTTTTTGGAGGTGGATATCTAGGTATGCCAGCATCATTTGTTAAAGAGACTGTCTTTTCCCCATTTAACAGACTTTGTGCCTTTCTCAAATATCAGTTGCTCGTATGTGGATGGATTTATGTCTGGGTTCTCAGTTGTGTTCCGTTGGTCTGTGTATCTGTTGTTGTACCAGTACCAGGCTGTTTTAACTACTGTGGTGGTATAATATGTTCTAAAGTCAGGTAGTGTGACGCCTCCCACTTTGTTCTTCTTTTTCAGTAATGCTTTACTTATCCGGGGCCTCTTTCCCTTCCATATGAAGTTGGTGGTTTGTTTCTCCATCTCATTAAAAAATGTTACTGGTATTTGGATCGGGATTGAACTGTATCTATAGATCGCTTTGGGCAGAATATAAAAATGTTTTTATAATATAAAGTGTAGAAAAATGTAGATAAAACATTGGCTGGTGGACATGGATTGATAAAATGGTTGATGAAAATGTTGTTAGAATTTTGGCCAGTTGCTAATGCCCTTCTGGGTGTACTGAGCCTGTTACTGATTTTACTTGACATGGGGCGAAGGAAGCTAACGTTAATGGTGAGGGTTGAGAGAGGAAGGGGAACACCTCTTGGGCATACGAGAGGATTTTGCTGCAAGTATGCAGTCTTTCAGTACATATTTATTGAGTTTCTGTTATATGCCAAGCACTTTTCCAGACACTGAGAAAGATGAAGCCCCTACTCTTGTGGGATTTACAAGTAAGAAAAGTGAAATCTAACAGAGTATAGTAAGTACCATTTGCAGTGGAGATATTAAGACAGAGTAATGGGAATACAAGGTAATGGTGATGAAGTGGTAGGGAGAAGGGGAAGACGGGCTCACTACTTAAGAGAGGATAGTAAGGAAAGGCCTATTTGAAAAGGTCATGTTTCACTGAGACCTCTGTAGTGAGAAGGATCAACCATGTGAAGATTAGGGGAAGAGCATTCCAAACAGATGGATCAGTGAATGAGAGTCCCTAAAGCAGAAATGAGTTTGGTGTGTGGGAGCGTTACACAAATGAGGCCAGGGAGCTGGGCAGGGGTCCAGTCATGTGAGGTTTTGTAGGCCATAGTAAGGAGTTTGGATTTTGAGTGCAATTAGAAGCCATTAGAGAGTTTAAGCAGCAGGCGGTGGAGAATGATAGGTTTGCCCTTAGGGACATTCATTAATATGTTCAACGGTTATTTATTGAGTACCTGCTACGTGCCAGACGTTACAGTAAACCTAGAAGTAAAGCGGTAAGTAAAACAATGTCAGACAGTTCTGCTTTCATGAAACCTGTTAATTTGCCCTTTATTGGGTTGTCCTTTCACTACTGAATTTAGGAATCTTTATAGGTTCTAGATATAAGTCTTACGTGAGAGCTACATTTTGTGATTATTTTCTCTCAATCTATGGCTTGTCTGTTTATTTTCTTAACCGTGTCTTTTGATGAACAGAAGTTTTTAATTTTGGTGAAATATAATTTACCATATATATTTTTAATAGTTGCTTTCTTTGTTGAGTCCTAAAAATATGTATGTATAAAATATGCACAATATGTATTTTTTAATATATATATATATATGGCCTCCTGTCTTCTAATAACTTTACGGATTTAGGTTTTAAGTTTAGGTTCTGATGCATCTCAGTTAATTTTTATGTAAGGAGGGAGGGTAGGGATCAAAGTTATTTTCCCCCTCATATGGATATCCAGTTGTTCCAACATCATTTGTTGAAAAGACTTCCCTTTCCCAATTTAATTCCTTTGGCACCTTTGTAAAACTTCAGTTTTACAGTGTGGGTCTATTTTTGGACTTTTAATTCTGTTATATTGATCTCTTTTTCTGTACTGTGCTGATATCACAGCCTTAAATACTGTATCTTAATGGTTTGTTTTGAAATCATGGTAAGTCCATCAGCTTTATTCTCTTTTTTCCAGATTGTTTTGGCTATTCTAGGCCTTCTGTATTTTCATATAAATTTTAGAATCAGCTTGTCAGTCTCTATTTTTAGAGAAGCCTAAGAAATTCTGATTGATAGTGTGTGTTTAATCTGTAAATTGGGGGGAATAGGACATTTTAACAATATTAAATCTTCCGTTTATTTAGGTCTTTAATTTTTCTCAGCAGTATTTTTTAATTTTTTGTATATAGGTCTTGCACGTAGTAAATGTATCTCTAAGTATTTCATATTTCTGAAACCACTGTAAACAGAATTTTAAAAATGTCTTCTAATTATTTGCTGTTTACGTATATTATGATATATATATGTAAACAGCAAATTTTATATATATATATATATGCAGTTAATATCTGTACGGTAACCTTGTATCCTATGAACTTGCCAAACTCACTGCTAGTTGTAGGAGCTTTTTCGTAGATTCCATAAAATTTTCATAGACAATCATGTCTGAAAGTAGTGTGACTTTATTTCCTCCTTTCCAATCCATGTGCCTTTTTTTTTTTCCTTGCCTTATTGCACTGACTAGGACTTCCAGTACGATGCTGAATAGGAGTAATGCGAGAGAACATCTTTGCCTTGTTCTCCATCTAACAAGAAAGCAGTTCCGTCTTTCATTGTTATGTGTGATCTCAACTGTAGGTTTTTTTGTAGCCCTTTATCAGGTTAAGGAAATTCCCTTCTATTCCTAGTTTGATGAGAAATTTTAATCATAAATGGACATTGAATTTCATCCAATGCTTTTCCTTCATCTAAGGGGATGATCCTGTTAGTTTTCCTCTTCATTCTATGAATGGGACCCAAACTCTAAGAGCAGTACTTATCTCAAGACATGCCAGGGTCAGGGCTGCATGATGTCATTTGAGGCTTTACCTTGGTCATAGCCTAGCTTCACTTCTGCTTATGTCCCATTCGTCAGGGCAAATCTGTGGTGGGACTGCACTTTCCCCTGTGAGGAGTGGTAAAGCCATATGGCAGCAGGCAGATCTGTATGGTCCTCTTAGATGGAAGATAGCAAAGAATTGGCATCAGTAATACAATCTACCACACCTGCCATTCCTAATGATAGATAAAAAGTTTGTGTGACCTATGCACATCTAAAGACTTCACCAAAAGAGTAAAAAGACCACCTACAGACTGGGAAAGAATATTCAGCTATGACATCTCAGACCAGCGCCTGATCTCTAAAATCTACATGATTCTGTCAAAACTCAACCACAAAAAGACAAACAACCCAATCAAGAAGTGGGCAAAGGATATGAACACACATTTCACTAAGGAAGATATTCAGGCAGCCAACAGATACATGAGAAAATGCTCTCGATCATTAGTCATTAGGGAAATGCAAATTAAAACTACGATGAGATTCCATCTGACACCAACTAGACTGGCATTAATTCAAAAAACACAAAATAATAAATGTTGGAGAGGCTGCGGAGAGACTGGAACTCTCATACACTGCTGGTGGGGTTGTAAAATGGTACAACCACTTTGGAAATCCATCTGGCGTTATCTTAAACAGTTAGAAATAGAACTACCATACAACCCAGAAATCCCACTCCTCGGAATATACCCTAAAAATACAAGACCCTTCACACAAACAGATATATGCACACCCATGTTTATTGCAGCTCTGTTTACAATAGCAAAAAGCTGGAAGCAAACAAGATGTCCATCAACGGACGAATGGGTAAATAAATTGTGGTATATTCACACAATGGAATACTACGCATCGATAAAGAACAGTGACGAATCTCTGAAACACTTCATAACATGGAGGAATCTGGAAGGGATTATGCTGAGCGAAATGAGTCAGTTGCAAAAGGACAAATATTGTATAAGACCACTATTATAAGATCTTGAGAAATAGAAAAAAACGGAAAAGAACACATACTTTTGTGGTTACAAAGGGGGGAGGGAGGGAGGGAGGGAGAGGGCTTTTTATTGATCAATCTGTAGATGGGATCTGCTTTGGGTGAAGGGAAAGACAACACTCAAAACATGGAAGGTCAGCCTAATTGGACAGGATTAAAAGTAAAGAGGTTTCCGAGATAAAATGAAAGCTTCAAAGGATAGCGAAGCAGGGGCTGGGGTCTGGGGAACTTGGTTTGAGAGGACTTCTAAATCAATGGGCAAAACAATTCTATTATGAAAACACTCTGCATCCCACTTTGAATTGTGGCACCTGGGGTCCTAAATGCCAACAAGCAGCCATCTAAAATACATTAATTGGTCTCAACCCACCGGGAGCAAAGGCAAAGGAAGAACACCAAGGTCACACGACAACTAAGAACCCAAGAGACAGAAAGGGCCACTTGAACCAGAGACCTACAATATCCTGAGACCAGAAGAACTAGTTGGTGCCCGGCCACAATCGATGTCTGCCCTGTCAGGGAACACAACAGACAACTCCTGAGGGAGCAGGAGACCAATGGGATGCAGACCCCAAATTCTCATTAAAAGACCACACCTAATGGTATGATTGCGACTAGAGGAATCCCAGAGACAATGCTCCCCAGAACTTCTGATGGCACAGGACAGGAACCATCCCCGAAGACAAATCATCAGGCATGAAAAGGACTGGTCAGTGGGGGGGAGAGAGATACTGATGAAGAGTGAGCTAATTAAATCAGGTGGACACAGGAGAGTGTGTTGGCAACTCTTGACTGGAGGGGGGATGGGAGGATAGAGAGAGAGGGAAGAAGGTAAAATTGGCACGAAACGAGAGACTATAAGGGCTGACTCAATAGGGGGAGAGCAAGTGGGAGAAGGGAGTAAGATGTATGTAAACCTACATGTGACAGACTGATTGGAATGGTAAATGTTCACTTGAAGCTTAATAAAAAAAAAAAAAAAGTTTGTGTGAGAGAGAGAATTGATACATTAAAAAGAAGAAAATGATCTGGAAAGATACATACCAAAGTGTATCTTTTTGTCTTTTCTAATTTTCATACAATAAATATATTGTTTTTTATAATTAAAATATACTCCTTTTTGAGAAGAATGTGAATTTTATCTTCTTTAATACTGTATTTTAAGTATAACTCCTTGTTTTAGATACCCAGACTTACTGAACTGGGAGGAGCCAGTTGTCTCTTCTCTCTGCCATTTCCTTCTGTCCACCTCACCCCCCAGGTTTATGGATGCAGAAACTGAGAATTCGAAGTGTGGAAATGCTTTGCTCCAAGGTCATGTAGACTAGTAGGAGATCCATCTAGAGCAGAACATTATCTGAATAGCAGAAAGCAAAAAGGAAGACTTGGAGAATTACTTTCTAAGAATCTGATATAATTTAAAATAACCTTTCTGATTGTTTTAACCCAAGGAGTCACTAAAATACTCTTAAAAAATACTGGAAAAAATTCATTTACTCATTTACAGATGTTTATTGAGCAACTGCTTCTTTATTATTCAATCCATAGCTAGGATTTTAAGTGGAATAGCAAGTATTTCTGGATTGTAAAAGAAACGTATTACTATGTAGAGAATGCATTGGGATTGTAAAGGATGTATTAGGATGGAAAGGATTAGCAAGGATGTTTTTCTCAATTTCAACATCTGGGAGAGATGTTGAATGATCAATAATGATAATAAAAAATGATAATAGCTAGGATTTATCGATGATTTATAATGCATTTTACAATTCTGTGCATTTTACATGGCCATAAGATTTTCATTACAAATTGGTAAGGTAGGTACTATTATCTGCATTTTGTAGTTGAGAAAATCAAGACACAAAGAGGTGAAGAAAAATGCCAAAAAGTCCTCTGGTCAGGAAGTGGAAGAGCTACAATTTGAACTTGAGCAGTCTTACATCTGAGTCCATGCTCTTAGCTACTTTACCGAATCTGTGGAGCAACAGAGGGCTCATAGCTGGTTCGGTTTTCTAATACCATGATTCCTTCCTAATCAAGCTGAGGAGGTTAGTTCTAATATGGGCACAAGAAAGTTAATTAAGCATAAAAATAAGGGGCCAAATCACATTAGACAGTTGATAAGCACAGGTTTAATAGGTAAAATAAGAAACGGTACTTTCTAAATCTTTTGTTTTCTTATTGTTATATATTATAGCTTAGTAGTTACAAGCATGGGCTTTAAGACCTGAGTTCAGATGTTTGCTTTATTGCTTCTCGGTTTTATGACTTGGGTATGTCAAAGGTCAATGCTTGTTGTTGTTAGTTTGGATGGCCTGTGGTGATAGCGGCATTTCTTTCTCTTTTCCTAATCAGGTCGATTTGTTTAAAAAGAGCCTTCTGTTGATTCCTATTCACCTGGAAGTCCATTGGTCTCTCATTACTGTGACACTGTCTAACCGAATAATTTCGTTTTATGATTCCCAAGGCATTCATTTTAAGTTTTGTGTAGAGGTAAGTTAATATACTGCTGTTTTTTCATTTACCTTGTGGTTGACCAAATATCATCTTAGTTCTAGGTAGAACAGAAATAAGTACCATAAAGGAAGTTTCTTGTTATGAAAACCAAACTTAAAACCCTCTGAAACGTTGGCAGAGAAAAGGACTAGGAAGCAATCCTCAGGTGGCGAGAGGTAGTTGTCTAAGATCTGGGTCCCCCTCTGAGATAACGTGTTCTGTTTGGAGTTCATCACTGTTTTTTTTTTTTTTGCTTCTCCCTTAAAACTACATCTTGGATGTAGACAGAAATTGTTTTCTTTAGTTTCTCTTAGAGCTAAAATTGGCTTGAATCTTAAAAACAACTTTTGTAGAATGAATTATGACCTAAAATATTAGTGTTCAATTAATGAGAGTTAAACAAGACGGTTGGATACTAAGGCAGCATAGAAAAATCAGCAGGTTTTCTGTACTAGCAAGAACCAGTTAGAAAATGTAACTGAAAACAAAGATTCCATTTACAAAAGCAACAAACACTCAAGAATACACCCTCGCAAGAAATGTGGAGTTCTCTATAATGAAAACTCTGAAGTTTTACTTAAGTAAATCTGAATAGATGGAGAGAAAGGCAGACGCGATATTAGAAAGAGATCAATTCTCCCCAAACTAGTATCTACCAATGTCCATCCTAATCAATTTCCCAACAGGATTGTGAACGGAACCTGTTAAGCTTCTCCTAAGTTCACATGCAGGATTCCTGTGTGTGAATACCAAAGCCATTTTGAACTAGAAGAAGTGAGGGAATATTTGCTGTACCAGATGTCAAAACATATTACAGAGTTTTCATAATTAAAACTGCATTTGTGTTGGCCTAGGAATAGACGAATTCATTGGTGAAACAGCATGGAAAATTCAGATATAACTCGTATATATGTGGGAATTTATTGTTGGTTGCTGTCGAGTCAATTTTTCGACTCATAGCAACCCCATGTAACAGTAGAACTGCTCCACAGGCTTTTCTAGCTGTAATCTTTATGGGAACAGATTGCCAGGCCTTTCTCCTGTGAAGCTGCTGAATGGGTTTGAACTGCTGTTTGGTTTAGCAGCCGAGTGCATAACCGTCGTGCCACCAGGACTCCTTTGGGAAAGGACTGGCTACTCAATATATGGCATTGGGAAAATTAGCTGTCCATTTGAAAGAGTGTACATCCTTACTTCGTATTATTTTCAAAAACAAATTCCAGATGAAACAAAAACCTAGATATAAAACACAAAACTGTAAAAGTATTAGAATAAGATATAGAAAATGTTATGTTCTTGAGTAGGGAAGGCCTTCTTACGTAAAACCCAAAAAGCAAAAGATAGAAAGGAACAGATTGCTAGATTGGACCATATCATAATTTAAAACTTCTGGTTGTCGTCAAGTTAAAAGACAAGTGGCAGACTTGGAGAAAATATTTTTTGATTACATACAGATGGACAGTTACTATCCAGAATATATATATATATATATATAAACGTCCTACAAATGAATAAGAAAAAAAAGGACCTAGTAGAAATGGACAAAGAATAAAACAAGTAATTTTTAGGAAAAATGCAAATATCCCTTAAGCACATGGTGAGATGCTCAGCCTCACCAGAAATACGGGAAATGCTAGTTAAAACTGCATGGGACTGCCGTGTTTTGCCCATTATCAAATTTTGATGATATGCAAGTGTTTGCGTGGGTGTAAGGATCAGGGGAGCACTGGCGGCTCAGTAGTCAAGTGCTTGCGTGGGTGTAAGGATCAGGGGAGCACTGGCGGCTCAGTAGTCAAGTGCTTGCGTGGGTGTAAGGATCAGGGGAGCACTGGCGGCTCAGTAGTCAAGTGCTTGCGTGGGTGTAAGGATCAGGGGAGCACTGGCGGCTCAGTAGTCAAGAGCTCCGCTCGGCTGCTACCCAAAAAGCGGGCCGTTTGAATCCACCAGCCGCTCCCTGGAGTCTCTGTGGGGCAGCTCTACTGTGTCCCGTAAGGTCATTGTGAGTCAGAGTCTACTCAACAGCAATGAGTTTGTTTTTTTTTTTTTTGGTTTAAGGAAACAGGCATTCTCATGTTTCCTGGTGAGGTATATACATTGATATGGCCACTTTGGGGGAACAGTTGCAACTCTGATCAGTTCCAAGTGCCTTATAAATTAAGATGCGTATCCTCTGTGTACCAGTTCTTTCTCTTGGTACCTACTCCAGAAACAAACTTGTATATGCACACAAAGATAGGGCATGTCCCAGGATGTTTATTGCAGTATTATTTATAATAGTGAAAAATTGAAAACAACCTAAATTTAGCTCTACCAAGAGAATAGCTAAATACATCATAGTATATCCATACTATTAAACTGACCATAGCAGTTAAAACCAATATAGTAAATCTCTGTATCCTTACATGGAAACATTCCCAAGATATGTTGTTTCAAAAGCAAGTTGTGGAATGATGCAGCATAATACATTTATGGAAAAAAATACATGTATGCGTACTTGTGTATATATACTTATGTGTGTGTGCGTAGTAAGCCCTGGTGGCACAGTGGCTGAGCTCTTGGCTGCTAACCTAAAGGTCGGCAGTTCGAACCACCAGCTGCTCCTCGGGAGAAAGATGTGGCAACCTGCTTCCATAAAGATTACAGCCTTGGAGACCCTGTGGGGCAGTTCTACTCTGTCCGAAAGGGTTGCTATGAGTCAGAATTGACCCTGCAGCAGTGGGCTTGGGTTGTTTTTTTTTTTACTGTATGTATATACAAATTTTGTATGTATATACAAATATACGTCTGTATACGTGTGTGTAAATACATAGAAACGGAGCAGATGGATGCTCACAATTTTGGTATCAGTGATTACCTTTGGGGAAGTGGGGAGAGGAATGGGACTAAGTTAAAGGGGTTTTAGCTTTGTGATATTTTAGTTTTTTACAAGGAGAATGCATTAATGTATTACATGTATAATTAAAATTTAATTAAGAAACTAAATACAAAGAAAAGTTATTACAAGGAAAATCAGGTTTTGAAAATCTAAGTCTTTGGTTCTAAGAAATCCAGAAAAACAAAACAATGAGGAATTCTGCTGGGCCCCGAGTCCTCTTACTCCTGCCCAGAATAGTTGGAGCAATATCAGATGTAAGTTCTCTAGTTCCCTTCTCCCTTATTCCTTGCTTAGTTCTCAACCAACACGTCTCCCCAGTTGCCAGAGCCTGTCCGTATCGTCTCTTCTCTGGACAAACCTAAAAAGATAGAAACAACAGTGTAGCTGCATCAGTGCCTTTAAGAATCAGGTTGTCACAGGCAGAGGAGGGCAGGAGTGTCAGGAAACAGTTCCATCCAGGAGGTGCTGCACCGTGCCAGGCACTGTACCAGGCACCGGAGACTCAGTGAGGGGCTAGACGCGCATTTGCTTTCAGGGAGCAAATGGCTGTTGAACAAAATTGTGTTTTCTAATTCAATTCCAGATGATTTGGGGCTTGGTTCTGCATGGCCATTGAAAAATTCTTCTTCTGAATTTTTGCCCAAGCTCTCCTACAAAGAGTTCTCTGTACCTTTTCAGCAAAAAATTATAATTGGCCTGATAATTTTACACATTTGCAAAAAGATCCTAAGAGTAGAGTTGTTTTTGGTGATAACATGAAGTCATTAAGAACCAAATATTGTCATCAAGACAGGTGGGCTAGGCTCTGTTTTAAGGGATGTAGGGGGTCATAAAAATGGCTGTAAAGGAGTTGGGGTCTCTATTTCCAAAAGAGCCAGCTGGAAATGTTTTGAACACTAAATAGGTGTTAGGTTCTGTGAAAATAGGGATGCCAATAGCTTTATTGACTACTGTGTCCCCAGCACTGTACACATCGTAGATGCTCAGTAAAGATTTATTGACAGTAGGTGACCATTTTAAAGGACAAGCCATTTTTGGCTATATTTTATTTATGAATATACATATACTTCTTAGTCCAAGAATTTGAAGTTAACTTGTTTGTTGAGAGAAGGGCGGCATGGAGTCATACCTTGTTAATTATTAAGTATTTACTTCCACTGAATGTTTTTTCTTCCAAAGAGGCAGCTTCTCCTTCTACTCTGCCTTTTGGAGGGGGTGTTAGTAAATTCGTGTAACCTCTGAGTTTAACCTTGATGTAGAGGGAGATAGGCACAAAGAGGTTGATTGGCATAAGGGAAATTATAAACTCCAGTGAGCATCATCTTAGTAGAGATTTCAGCTGTGGACTTGACTCGATTCGATCTCCAGAACAGGTTTAAGTATAACTTTCCAGAAACCAAATGGTACCTTTACCAGCAGCCCTCAAAAATGCAGGCTATTATCTAAGGCTGGAATGTTTTTCATTTAGTTTTGGTTCTCGATGATTTCTGCCATGGGTCCTTCCCTCCATTGAGCACTGGCAGTGATTAAGACCTTCTTTTTGTCTTGCCAGTATTTATTTTATTTACGTTTCAGGTGCAGCAAGTTGACTTCTTGCTGGATAAGGCTGACCATCTGATAAAAAGCTCTAATTAAATACCAGTGTCCATGGTAGAGGTGCGTACCTGAGTACGGAAGGTCCGAGTCCTTAACAATAGGAAATGAGAGGTCTGAAGTAGAGTTGCAGCTCTAAACCCTTGAATGTGTACTCTGCCCAATTATGGGGCCACGGCCTCCCCCTTTGTGTCTATCTGCTATGGGCAGGTTCAATTTTTCACCAGCTGATGGAACACAGCATCTGTGTTGTGGTTTCTTTTTAACCAGAATATAAGAAAGTATTTGCTGACTGAAGCCAGAGAAAAAAATAGACCTGAGTTTCTTCAGGGTTGGCAGACTGCTGTTACGAAGGTAAGTATGTGATAAAATGAAAACCCAGGCATGTCAAGGGGAGGGAGTACCCTGAGGGGTGGCTGTCTTAAGAGCATTTGAAGAGTGGTGACGAAGATGCCAACAGAGAGCCCGAAGGCTCCAGAGAGGCAGCACAGAGCCCGCATAAACCTGCGTTAGTGGTAGTCATCCTCTGGCTGCCCGACTTCCGACTTCCGGTGCTTGCTGGGAGCAAATGGCCTTTGTCGTTTCGTCCCTGGGGCGGCTGCTAATGATGTGGTTGTCTGTTGATGATTTTTTTTTTTTTTTTTGGTGGCACCTGCCTCTTACCTCCTGGCTCTTCTTTCCAGATGACCCACATATGACTGGTTCCACGAAGGGAGCAAGTGTGCTTGGCTACTTTCCAGGCATTTGGGGAAGACAGTGGCCTGAGTGCTTCCATCTGAACACAAGCTGGAGGCCCACTGTTTGGCCCACAGACATTAAAGCCGTACATGGGCCAGAGTGCCTAGGCACCAGTCGTGTCATAAATGGCACGTGTTACACCTTATTGTCGGTGCTTATAGTTTTCAAGGCGCTTTTGCATGCCTGATCTCACTTGAGCCTCAAAGCAGACCCGGGAGATAGGCGGGCCGGTTAAGGATCAGCATCATCTCTATAGATGAGAAAGCTGAAGCCTAGGTTGTGACCTCCCCTCACCCCCCCCCCTCCCCAGGTCAGGTCCTTGAACTCAGGTCTGTCTGGATCACTGACACATGTTGATGAGCCAGGGGCTTGAAACGAGCCTTTAACCCAAACTCAGAGGAAGAAGACTTATTTGTTCATCTTTGAACTGAACCAAATGTTAAATCTTAAACTTGAGTTTTGTGTTTTAAATAGCCTAGTGAAACCAGAACTGAACTTGAAAATCTTCTGGAATTCACCCAACCAGAATCCCCGGGTATTCTCAGGGAGTCCCCTGGAGTTTGCTCAGGACCTTTCATATTCTCACTGTAGGCAGAATATAGTAACCAGTTCTTCTGAGAACATACTGCTTGCCTTCATGATTTCTTGCAAAGAATTAGACAGATCATGTAATAAGAGATGAAAAGTGAAGAATGCTAAGCAGGGTTGTCACCATCCAAGTATTCAGAGTCTGGGCATATGTTCTAATCCACAATTCCATTTTGATTCCATTGTCAGTGAATCGATAGCAAAACTAATTATCCAAATGGAAGTTTTAAAAATAGGATTTTATTTGACTTCTCATTCTTGTGTTTAGGCAAAATGTTGTTCTCTAAATTGTGGTTGCCATTCGATAGCTCTTTCCATGTGGCCAGACATCTCCATAAAACTAGACACTTAAGATACAAGATAGCAGAGGTGTACACCAGCTGCCCTGGACAGACAGCTTTCCCTCCTCTTGCACATTTTCCCATGAAGCAGGCTTTCTTATCTACAGGGGAGCACTTGGTCTTTTTTAATGATCACTTTGTTTTTCCCTCAGTGTATTCCACAACAGAAAAACGACAGTGACTGTGGAGTCTTTGTGCTCCAGGTAAGCAAATACTGGTTTTTCAGAATTTGCAAGGTGTTAATTGAACTTGCTGGGTTGAGAGAGGAGACGGGGGAGACCCTGTGATGTGTCCATGACACTGTGTACAGGCAGCAGAGTATGTATTCTTCCTTCTGTTGTTGAGAAGCAGTAGTTCCTGCCTTTTTAGATCTTGGGTATCATCTGGGTCTTATCAGAGGTTATTAGTAAGCCAGACTAGAGACTGACACGAATTTCTCCATATTTGCAGAATTAATGGTTCTTTGTGTCTTTTTCTGGGTTTGTGTCTTTTTTAACCACTGGCAAGCAACCTGGAGGTTGCTGACATAGAGTAATGGGATTTCAAATAAGGGCCACATTTAAAAATTGCTCTCTAATGCTGTAGGTTCCCTTAGAGGTCTAAAAGCACTCCCGGAAATTTTGTTCTGTACTACATTTATGAAGGAACTTAGACTATATGATCTATGACTTTAGATACTTGCAAAGATCTCTTGAAGATAGGCTCACTCACATGGCTTATGAATGTCTGGTGTTTACTAAACAAATGCATGTTCCCACCTAAGGGCTGTGTTAGGTCTCTCTGCCTTCTCAGCAGGTTGCACCTGAGGAGGAATCCAAGTCCTTTCAGTGTTGGATGGGGAGGGAGGGAAGCTCGCATACACTTACCTGGAAGCTTGACCCTAATTTGGAGGAAAATGTTTTAAAACAATGTCTTTTACCGGTTGGAACAAATTGTAAAATGCTGCCTTAGGCCCTGCTAGGTCTGCACCTGGGGCTGGTCGCCCTCCACATGCCGCTCACGTGTTCCTGGCCCTTTGCAGTACTGCAAGTGCCTCGCCTTAGAGCAGCCTTTCCAGTTCTCACAAGAAGACATGCCCCGGGTTCGGAAGAGGATTTACAAGGAGCTCTGTGAATGCCGGCTCATGGACTGAGACTCACCAGGGACTCTTGGGAAGTCTGACCAAGTTGGAGCAGGTGGTTTGTTACTTGAATCTCCAAACACCTATTTGAATTTTTACAGATACTCTGATCAGTGGCGTTGGACCACTCTTGTTACCTCAAATTTATTTTTGCCCTTCTTCATTTCTCCAGCTACCATGTACTATTTTTAATGTTCTGTTTGGTCTCATTTTTAATTTTATGGACTCCGCGCGTTTCCCCCATATTTAATATTTATTACCCAAACGCATGCAGATAGAGCATGCAGTGCAGAGTATTAAAAACAAAACAAACAAAAAAAAACAAGCCTAGTATATTTGGTGCAGCTTTTGAAACTTAGTTAGAAGTGAACTGAACACAGGTTTAAAATTTAATCCCAGAACCTAAAAATGCAGGATCTGTTTTTTTGATACATCCTAACTCTAAGACGGTAGATGTTCCTTGGGGGAAAAGGGTAGCTAGGAGTGGTTTTGACAAAGCCAGTTTGTTTTGTTTTTACCAGCAGCACTTTTCACCGACTTCCCTCTCCATGAGTCTTGGAGAGCTAGATGCATTCCCTTTTGAAGGGTGAGATGGGAGTGGCCATAAGCTCACTGGTGCGATTCCGTTCATGGGGGCACAATTGTTTTAAGCACAGGGCCAGCTTTGGGAAAAGTGAAGGTATGAATGTTCTCTCCTGCCCTCTGGGATGAACAGAGTGTATGTGGCTTCAAAGCAAAGCAAGACCAGACAGCAGTGAGAACCAGATAGTTGTCGCTGACAAATGGGCAGCCTTCAAGCTTTCATTTGAAATCCGGTGTATTGTTGTTGCCCTCCAAGAGGATGCTGTTGCCCTCCAACACCCTGTTCTCCTGTGAGAAAGAGGCAGCAACCTTGGGGGCCCGTTACCTTGGCAAATGAGAGACTGCAGTCTCGGTTTTAAGAATTGAAACAAATGCCTAAATCTTATAAAGGCTTTTCCTGGGACATTGAATGTCCTGGATTTTCCCGGTTTTGGCCCATTAAAAAACTTAACATCCATCAAACTAGTGGTCCAGCAAATGAGCATTCTGCCTTTATAGGAGTAATTTGCAAGTTGTCACTTCCTTTGTGTGGCCTCCCTATGGAAGAAATTAAGATTTACCAGATGCATTTCTATTACAAGGACATTGAGAATGATAAATTAAAAAAATGAACTTTTTAAACTTCATGTACTGAAAACTGACTTCAGGTCTTTTGCAGGTTGGTGGGAAGAGAAGAGGGAAGGTAATAAAGACTTAATTCCATGGGAGCAGCAAACAGTCTTCTCATGGCTCTTGCTGGCAGCCACGTGCAGGTCCTGAGGCTCTGCCTGCCCGCTCTGATACTCCTCCTACCTCCTGCCCAGGAGTCTTCTTTCCTTCTATGAATGAACCTCCTCTTCTGGGGAAAGGCAGAGGCAGCCCTGTCCCTACACGTAGCTGCATTAGGATTAAAGTGATGGACCTTGCATCTTGAATCTGCCTTTTGTACTATATTTGAAAGGAAAGGAAATACGGAAAGATGCATGTTTAACCTACCCAGTTGTCCTTTCTGAACTGGGGGGAAAACAACAAATGTGTACATAAGAAACTCAGAAGCTTGTACAAAAAAATACCAAGTAAATGGTAGAAGATACTTGAATTTATGCCCAGTTAGGTGTGGGGTGTTGCAAATTAAAAGCTAATATGTGCAGTTTAACTTGGCCCTGAGGTAGGGCTGAGAGGAGGCTGCCTGCCAGTGGTCAAGGGTTGAGTCAGAACATGTTTACATGCAGGCTTCCCATCCCCGGACATTCCAGGCACCAACACCAGTGTTTACGTTGGTTAACAGCCCCAGCACTTCCCTCTCCTGAGTCCTCCAGACTCAAACTCCTTAATAGAAAACCAGGTCAGTATTTCATACTGTGCTTCAAAAGTCACTGGGAAGACGTTCTGAGATTAGAGGCACTTCATGCTGCTACAGGTAGGGGGTATCAGCATTAGGAAATATGACAGTTTAAAGTGGAGTGGATGTTCTTGAGGTCTTCAGAGGTAATTATGCAAACAAGGCTTTGCATATGTGTATGCAAGACATTTGTCTCTGGTTTTTAACTTTTTGGGGGGGGGGCGGGTAGCAGTGGTGACAGGAGTGCTGTACCAAAGTAGCCAGAAACTAGGCTGTCAAGTCAAAATGTCTTGTGTTTTCGTATCTCCTCCTCACCGATGGAACCAGGCATGCAGAAGAGACAGGAAAAATACTGTTCTGGCAAGAATGGTAGCCAGTGCCCAGAGCTTGACCAGCTATTTCCTTCTGTCTGAAAACGGTCTTCACGGCAGCATCGAGGCATACAGGGATGTGTGTTGAGAGCCTTAGGGAGCTTTCCACATCCACTTACTCTTTCAGTTCAAGCTTAATAGGGCACATTGAGGTGCATTGTCCTGCATGGTTTAGCTGAAATGTTGAATATTTTAAGTCTGTTTAAAATGCTTCTCTGCCATTGGTGAAACTTCCCCGCCCCTTGTTGTGGTTAGGTGTAGACTTACGTTTAGCCTAAGCCCCAGGTTAGAATGCCCTGATGTTGCAGTAATTGCTTCCTTGCCACAGTCCTTTTCGAAGTAGACTCTGGTCTGTTGGTAAAAGAGACAGGCATTGCTTTACTCACTAGCTTGGCACTGTTTGGGTACCCACAGGTGGGTGGGTACATCTCATGCCTCTGAGGTTGAGTGCAGGCCTTGTATACTTGTACACTTACGATGTGCCTTCAACAAGCTGCCCAGTCCTCCCATCAGCAAGCTTATCAGCAATTTTCCCCTTTATTAAATCTTTAGCCATGAGTGTAGATTCAGTTCAGCTTGTAGTTCTCTCAAGAATCAGAGAATCAACCTTCATTTAACCTCACAAAGAAGGGAAAAGCAGCAGCTGCTGCCAGCAATCCCCAAATGACTTTTTTGGCTTTGTATTTTATTTTCTACTTACCGTTGAATATCAGTAACACCGGTCACCTTGAATTCACAGTTGGGATAAAACACTAACAGGCCTAACTGGGACACAGCCGGCTTAGCCTAAGCTGAGCCGCCCTTCCTCTCCAGTGGTAGCTCACTGCTTTGCTGGGTTAGAAGAGGTACTGGAGGCTCTGGGTGGGTCAGACCCTTCAGGCGAGAAACGGTGTATTAATAGTGTGAATTAGATATATTCATCAGTGGCTTTGCTTCATAATGTTGAGAAACAGAATTCAGTCAGCAGTTATTAAGCACATGCGTCGTTATGTGCTCAGCTCTGCCTCCTGGCCTGTAAATAATCAAGAGGACCTGGGGAACACCATCAGAGAAGTGCTACTTAGCATTTGGGTGTTACAAAACAGACCTAGACAAGCTGTTCACTTAAATGGTACCTGTTGGTCAGAAAAAGGAATTTATTTAAAGATTGTTATCATGTAAAATTACAGTACTCAACCCTTCTAGCAAAATATTTTTTTGAAAATAAACTAAATGCCTTTATAAACTTGTGTTTTCTTGTGTTGAATAACATGTACTGTTTGGTAGTAATTTTCCCCAGTGACATTCCAGTCACAGCGAGGCTTGTTGATGAACAACATTCATAACCGCGACCAGTATAAGCCCCAAGCAGCACTGTAGAGCAGCATCAAAACGTTCTCCTCTGTGCCCACTACCCCAGCCATGAGCCACCTGTGGCCAGAGTACCTGAAATGTGGCTAGTGTGACTGAAGAATGGCTAGCGGCTACCATATTGGGTAGCTGAGCTAGAAACCATCTCTAAGTCTCAAGTTTTGAATTTTTGCTATACTCCTAAAATAGTAAACATCTTTGAACAGAAGACACTTGAGCTAATAATAAGGTACAGTTCCTCTTAATTCAGCGCCCCCCTCCCCCCTTCATCTGAAACTGATGCTTTCTGGAAAACATAAGTAAATAAAGAACATTACGTTGCTTGTTACATCTTTTTCCTTTCACCAGAACAGCTGCTGTCTCTGCATAACCCTGTAGGACAGAGTAGAACCACCCCGTAGGGTTTCCAAGAAGGGGCTGCGGACCTTTTCGTTAGCAGCCGAGCTCCTAACCACTGCGCCACCAGGGCTCTTTTTATGAAGCCATAGCTAGCTCGAATTGTCAAATTAAAACGGACATGCAAATTGTGCACAATGTTCAGATTTCTCCCAGAGCTTATTCACAGACATTGCAGACTAAGGGAGCTTCAACAGCCCGCTTTATAAATAAACAGACACAACGATAAGTTGGTCCAACTTTATTGAAAGGTGACCTGTCACAGAAGAGACAATTCAAATACGAACCACTGTTTGTGGTTTTAAGGCGGGCAGAGATCTGAGTTACGTTTTACTACAAAAGAATATAAAATATATTAGCTGAAACTACAGCGTAGAAAGAAACTAGAAAAATGAGTAGCATATCCTTAAGTTTCTTCTTAAGCTCTTACAACTAGTTACAACTCTTAAAAATTCAAATAACCAATCTGAATTTAATGAGAAAACCTAGTTACTTACTATAACATGAAAGATATTCACATTAAGGTACTCTCAGCCCCAACTTTCAAAAACCACTGCAAGTTAGAAGATACTTTGTTGCCAGATGAAAAAAACTTCACTTGTTTATCAGGGAAAATTATACTGGACTAGCATTAAACAGCTCGTATGGAGTATTAATCACCTCTTGCCTTACAAATGCAGAATAAATTCTCTAGACTCCCATCTCTGTAGAGACCATCAGCTTAAGGCTCTGCACCTCAGGACAACTCGCCATGGAAACAAAAGACTTCAGTGAGAATTGGTTCAAACGGATATTTCCTGCGGGAAGCTTGTCTGCTTGTTTTTGTTAAGCATCTTCTTGATCTTCAAGTACTTCTTTAAACCTACTCCATTCCCAAGATGACTCTGAAAATGAGAATTATAAAGCTGATGGCCCTGACAGCAGCCTGCATATTTTCGAGGCATTGTTTTCATTTCACTCGTGTTCCCTTGGTACTTCATCCCATTTCCCGCTGTGACAGGTACCCCCTCAGAGTATCTGAGATTCTCGTAACCTACAGTCTTGCTTTCTTTAGCTTTTGGTAAAACATTTACATCTTCTGGAAAATGTGTTCAACAAATCCTTCAAGTCCTGCACCTGGATTTCTTGATGGACCACACACATCAGCGTGAAAGCAGGTAGTGTCTCCTGGGATTGCCCAAGGCTTACTTCTGCACCAACTATTCAGGAAGGTCCCCTGACTTCTAAGTGTGCTTTCAGAGGTTAGAATTTAACACAGAAAACATTCATTTGTTTAAAATCTATTCCTAATTTAGAGCGACGCTATACAACATAGCAAAACCCCATTTTAAACTCAAGCAAACTTAAAACAATTCCAGACCCCAATATAAACTGTAAACCTGCTTAGGCTCAAACATGGTAAAACAAATTTAAAATTTTTTCCAGGCTTCCTAAAAAAAAGTGTGATGTTTTTGGCTGACAGATGAATCAACTATAGATGTAATTTGTCTCCAAGGAACCCAATTTTTGACCTAGTAACAGAAAACCATCCTGCTGACCTGAAACGTGGCCAAGACTCTTAAGACTAAAATGCAAGGCATTCTTTTGGATTCTGTCTTTTAATAATTTTCAGACAGGAAACCAGGAAGAAGCATCCAACTCAGTAGAGACACTGATCAAAACTTGGTAAAAGCGGGCTGGTTTGCAGACTCCCGCTACTGCTCGCCAACAAATTCCATAGGCCAGAGGGGTGAGTTTCACCAACGGGACTCTCCTCACTCACTGGTTTTGTGCCAGTTTTCCATAGCCACCTCTCCCAGCATCGTAGTCCTGCCGATACTCATCTCGTACCTTCGTTGAAGACACAAGTTAGAGAACAGAGAAGACTGGTGTCAGAACGAGGATTCTCACAAAGATGTCACAGTTAAGCCTTTCAGACATAGAATGTGAGCATTCCAGCCAGATTTAACTTTTTTCGAGCAACTGATATAAAGCTCAGCTGCCTTGCAAGATTATCCAAGACAGCCCAATGATTTTTTACCGAAGAGTAGGCTCATATTCACCAGTGCTCAAAAATAGCACATTCTGAAGAATATGTACTTCAATTAAGCCCTTTATTTTAAAACGAAAACTTGAAACTCATTTCAATGCGTTTTGCTTTTGTCCTAGACACTTGCAGGTGGAAAAATACCTAGCCCCTGGTAGAGATTCAATAATCACTGCTTGTGGGAAGGTAGAGGGTATACCATTTCATGGCTTAAGAAAATAATTCATCAATCCCAATGGGTGGTTTTCAAATGCACATAAAGCCAGGGTTACAGACACAAAGTTATTTGTAATGAGTAAACACAAAGTGACAAAACACGGGTTGGTGTGACTAGAAACCCAGACGAGGGCTAAGCCAGAGACCTGTCCTGCTTACCTGGCCCCCAGAGCGCCCCCGGCCATACTGCCTGCCCTCCTTAAAGCCTGCGTCCCAGTCTGTGCGAATGATCCGGTCATCCAGGCGAGTCCCGTTTATGTAGCGCATGGCATTTTCTGCATCTGGCCTTGAATAGTATCTGAATTATTAAGGAGCACTATAAACGTAACTGGAAAGACAGTAACATTGAAATGACGCTGAGCTGTAAGAAAGTACGAAAAACAAATCCAGCCAGATGGAGTCCAAAGACAATTGGGCCTCCATAGGCCTGCCTTGAGATCCAGAGGCATTTATAATATTGAATTTATACATGGCTGTATTAATCATGGAGCCCTGGTGGCACAGTGGTTAAGTGCTCAGCTACTAAAAGGTTGGCAGTTCGAATCCAGCAGCCATTCCGTAGAAACCCTATGGGGCAGTTCTACTGTCCTATAGGGTCACTGAGTTGGAATTGACTCAATGGCAATGTTTTTTTTTTCTTTTTTATTGAGCATATGGAGCCCTGGTGGCACAGCGGTAGAAGTGCTCAACTGCTAACCTAAAGGTCGGTCCAAACCCACCAGCTGCTCTATGGGAGAAGGATGTGGTGGTCTGCTTCTGTAAAGATTTACAGCCTTGGAAATTCGATGGGGCATTTCAGCTGTGTTCTTTACGGTCGCCATGAGTCGGAATGGGCTTGACAGCAGTGGGGCTCAGTTTATATCGATCATGACTTGCTGGATAGTCTTGTTAACAATTATTTGGTCCCAGTCCTCCCATAGTCTGATGTGCAAATGTGTTCAGTGCGGTTGAGGCCACACTGCACACAGCCTTATCCAAGGAAACAGTGACATCCAGACTGGGATGATCAAGAGGATGGCACAGGGCTGGCCAGTGTCTCATTATGTTGTACTGAGGTCACCATGAGTCAAAGCTGACCCAACAGCATCTAACAACAATATTCAAGAGCAATCTTAATAAAAGGTCACGGTGCAGATAAAGTGGCCACTGCCTTTCATTAGAAGGAAAGACTCAAAGTATCACCCAGGTTAGTAGTTCCCAAGCCTACTGTATCAGATCTACTAAATGTCATGAAGGTGGTATTTTTAAAAGTATCTCTGTAAGCAATTATGATTATCAGCCAGGTTTAGAAAATGCAGATCTAGGTTTTTTTTCTTGTTTTTAATTCCAGAAGTAAACACTTGCAAAAATTTCAGTATCTAGCACCTACATAATGCCTAGCAATAGCAGACATTCAATAGTTTTTTGCTGAATTTTTAAAATGAAAGCTGGAAAGACAAATCGTGAGCAAAAACGAGCTGGCAACAGCGGCCTCTCAGGCACTGGCCATTATAACTGTTTATCTCTGACCTAGAAGGCAAGTGTATAACCACTCTGGTTTTCACTCTGTAAATACAAACAAATCATAAAATGTTCAGACTGATTATTTATTGCATGGATTTTCTTAAGCCTTTTCCTCCCATTGTTCTCCTTGGCCCTTGTGAAGCATTTTATGCTATTGAACCAGAGGCAAAAGCAAAACTTGGGCAATCTGGTCCCTTATGTCTGGAGGAAGAATGGAAGAAGCTTGCCAAGCCCAGAAATCAGATACCAAAACCCAAATTGGGGAATAGGGCTTCAGGTTCCCCGTGATACACTGAGCACAATTTCTGTACTTTTCAAGACCTCCATGAAAACAGAAAAAAGGAACATAAACCCAGAGACTGGAAGAACATAAACCCAGAGACTGGAAGAGGCCATCAGCAGAAAAGAAAATCAAAGCTGATGGAAGAGAGCTACTGGATGAAACAAAGTCACAGTTTGGAATATTCTGCACGAGGCTTACAGAAGTAGGAGATAGCAATCCCAGGAGACTCTTAATTCAAAGTTGAGTAAGAAGCAAGGCTGCAAATAGAATTTAATCCAAGGTCTCTCTATGTGGGAAGACGACCTGTAAGCAAGAGAGTTATTTAGCCCAAACAAATAAAAACAAAACAATTCTTAATGAACAGTCCAGAGGAACTAGGGCAGTGTCTTTGACACTAGCAGACTAAAGTAAAATCCCTTTTCATTCTAGTATATGGGAAACCCTTACACCCCAAGGCAAGCCAACAACTTGAGAGAGAAGTCCTGCACAGGTCAGAGTCAGCTCTCTTCCCTAATTTTCAAACGGGAAACCAAGAATCAGCCATTTGAGGACAATTATAGTGTAAAATATACCGCCCCCCCCCCCCCCCAAAAAAAAAAGAAAACCAAGCAGAACTGAGACCTGAAGAAACATAATTAAGAGCACAGAAAAAAAAATTTTTTTTCAACAGACACGTTAGATCAGGTCTGGGAAATTTCTGAGAATGTAAAACAAAATGACCAAAAAACACTAGTAAAAAGACTCAAAGGATAAATCCAAGAGGCCCAATATTTACAGTTTCTGGGAAGAAAATAAAGGAATAGAATATGGTTTTGGTTTTCATCTATAAATTCAATCCATATAAGTCTACATAATGAAATACTATACAGCCATTTAAAAAACAAAAGGAGACCTACAGACGTTGACATGGAACAATCTCTAACATTGGTGTACGAGGGGGAAGAAAAAAACAGTGCATGCAATATGCTACTTTTCCATCCACAAGATTATTTCTGGAAGGACACCCCAGAAGCTGGTAACTGGCCGTCTCTCGGAGAAGAGACTTAGGGATTTGGAGTTGTACCAGGATTTTATTTTCACTACCTTTTGGGGCTTTTTTTTTTTTAAAACACCATGGGCATACAGTCTCAAAAGATCCTTCTTCTTGAAAGAGTCAACCATAAACAAAGCCTGGGTTACAGAGGAGAATGTAAACGTTACCAGCTTTCACAACTTAGGAGCATGGACACGAGACAGAAGGTAGGAAGTAGGTGAGGGAAGGAGACAGCGGTAAGCATGGGGATGCTAATAACCTAACCCACTAAACAGGCAGCCACCCACTCGGCTGAACCCCGATTCAGCAGCTACATCAGGCATACGGGAAGGATACTCCACAAAACAGAAGCCACATGCTGTCTTTTTCATTTTATCCAAGCCCATAATGATTTTCTTTATGTCACCACTTTTACTGAAGAGTTCATAGATTTGTTCTTCCGTGGTGTAAAAGGAAAGATTTCCGACATAGAGCGTACAGCTTTTCTTCAGTAATTTTTCTTGTTCTTCATTGTCACCCTAGGATTTCAAATAGAGAAAAAGTTAGGCAATAAAACCTGAAAATGCTCCTGCTTAGGGGCCCTAAGTATCGTAAAAACTTGCATTAATTTTGATTTGGAATCAGTTTCTTTCATGCCAATCTACCACAAATCTCTTGTTAGGAAAAAAAAAAAAAAAGGAGGGGAGGGAGTTGCATTCTACGAAGCACTTATGCAAGGTCCAGGCCGCTTTTAGCATAGGGTCAAGGCTGGCAAGTTACACTGCAGGCAACTAGCCTTCTCCTGTACCTCAGCACCGTATCCTTCTCTAGTTGCCCAAGTTTAAATTCTGGACCCTGGGTCAATATATCAGGAAGGGTTCTTTTATCCTTTATATTGAAAAGTAAATGGGTTTCCAAAGATTAGGGTTTCCTTGAAATGCTCCCATAGAGACCATTCAAAAACAACAATTGCTTAGATGGTTTACATGCTTATATGGTTTTCTCTGAGTTAGGAGAGCATGTAGTGATCACTAAAAACAAAAGCCATCTCACATTCTTGATGGACTTCCTAATTTGGAAGATAGGATAAAGCCAGAGACAGAAGTGTAACTGGGTTTCCACAGAAACACCTGACAACCCCTGGGAACAAGATGGCTCATCGTGGGCTAGATGTGGTAACTTAGAGGACTTCACAGAAACCAGTGTGGCCGTCTGTGGGCGTTCTCTTCCAGCTTCCACACTGGGGAGGACAGATGCTTGATTAATAGAAGGCCTACCAGCTGACCTGCTCTCAGGCCCTCCTGACCCAGGTAAGGCTCTAACATGAAGCATATACTGAGTTTGGATTTAAGATGACCCTTCTTACACCTAACAGTGGCATTCCAGCTTGGAAAGCGGTAGCTGAGTAAACTCATACTGAGCCCCACAGCACTTTCCCAGGAGCCCTGCATGTGTCATGGTGGTCCAGTTTCCCTCACTCTGAGAATACGACCTTGCATTATTCGTCTCTGAGTGTTTTGCAGCACAGTGTGCAAAGTAAAAGGTCTCGTGTGATCACAAGCAGTGGCAGATTAGAGAAACAGTGAAACCATCCAAAGGAAACTGATTAAATTAATTACAGCACACTGATATAAAACCATGCTGTGCCAATAAACCTGTACATCTCCATGCAGGGACAGGGAACACCTCCCAGATGGAATGCAGGACGGTGTGAAGCGTATGCTCCAAATTGTATTTTTTAAAAGCATGAACTGATAACTGTTTCTACCTGTGGGGAGAATCAAGGGACTGCAAGTCAGACTTAATGTATGCCATCTCACCTAATCCTTAAAACAACTGTATGAGGTAGGTCCTAACTTATTATCCTCACTTTACACGTGAGGAAAAAGTCAGTAACCTGTCCCAGTCCCAGAGCTACTCAGCAGTTATAACTGCAATTCAAGCCTAGTCTAGTCCTCAATCCCACACTGCTTTAGAAAATCCACAAGGGAACAGGCGTTCTTTGTTAACGATAGGTTCTCAAAGCTCTGGAATGAGACATCAGGGAATGTAGATTAACTTTTTATTACTGCTGTTACTGATTTGTTAAAATTATGGTCAGGAGGCAGTTTCACTTTTCTCATACACGTAAGAGATGTCCAAACAGCCAGCCTGTGGCTTAAGACAACTGTGGTCTAAGTGCTTGCTTAAGGTATGATATGAATGTGGATTCCTTTCAGGGAACACTAGCAATTCTGCATGACAGTACTGAACTTTAAGCTTTAAATTGCAGAGATGAATAATAGCAAAAGTCTAATCCTTTCAGTCTGCACCTTGCAGGATGGTCTAAATTCAAGATGGTTATGATGTGGAACTTTCTAAGGTAACAAGAACTGTAAAAGTGGAAGAAGTGAAATCATGCCTCGCACATAAAACCAAAAACCAAACCCACTGCTGTCAAGTCGATTCCGACTCACAGCGACCCTAGAGGACAGAGTAGAACTGCCCCATAGAGTTTCCAAGCAGTGCCTGGCGGATTTGAACTGCGGATTTGAACTACGGCTGCTAACCTCTTGGTTAGCAGCTGTAGCACTCAACCACTACACCACCAGGGTTTCCCCTCGCACACAGTAAGAATTTAAAAACTGTTGGCTGAGTGAATGAATTTAAGATCCTCGTCGGTTTAGCCTCAAACAAAAGTTCCTTTTCCCTGCCCTACGAACACATTGTACACATTCTCCATGCTGCTCTCTCATCCCTTTCTGCCCCTTTCTTCCCAGTCACAAATTGTTATCCCTCTTCTGAATCCTCACAACCCCTGCGTTTGTGCTCACCATTTCTGCTCTGAATTACGATGACTTGCTTCCATTTACAATCCCTACTAGAGGCTCATTAAAGTTTAGAGTGCAGAAACTGACTTCCCCTCTCTCTCTATGGCTTAGCAGGTTTCCTAACAGCACCCAATAAACCCAATGAAAACCTAAATAACTGGATTAATGAAACCGTCTCCTAATTATTCCCGGCACCCCATACCTGCCATTCCTAATACCGAAAAGCCCACAATGAGAATGCAGCTAAATTCTGCAGCCTTCTTCTCTTTCACAAATCTCCTGACATAGCCTAAACTAAAAATTTCCTCTTTTAAAATTCAGCAGTTCTCTGATCTTGACACCCAGACATCCTCTAAGTGCCCAGCTTGGCTGGTCCACCTCCCCATCCCTAGGGTTCGGGCAGGGCTCAACTCCCATCCAAAGCGCAGAACATGGTAGAACCTTCCTACAGGCAAAGAAAAGGGGTCAAAGCGCCAAAGGCTATTGTTTCTCTCATCGCATTTTGAAAAGCAAGCCCTGGTAGCCGGGTAAGGAAGGCGCGCCTCCACATACTCCGGAGGCAAACGGACAGCCCTGCCCCTCATCTCAAAACCACCTCCCCGAGGCACAGGCCCTGAAAATGAGAACCACCCCTGCCGGCTGCTGCTACTACCACTACTACTACTACTACTGCCGCCGTCACCACTACTACTGCCTGAACACTCCTGCACTGGCCCGGGTACACGGAGGGCTGCAAGGGAATGAGAAAGCGAGCCCCAAACTCCCTTTTTAGACAGGAACTGGCTTCAGTGAAATACAAACACCCGCCCAGTACCCATTCCCTGCTTCCCCGGGCAGCACTGCGGCCTCACTTCGCTTCTCGCGACACGAGCAGGATGAGAGACGACACAATGAGATTAGAGCAAACCGTTTCTCAGCGTTCGGCCCTTGGGCGGCCCGGTCTCCCTCACCCGGAAGTGCTGATCCCGGTACTGGCTCAGCTCTACGTAGGAGTCACTGCGCAGCGCCTTCAGGAGGCCACCGGACATAGCGCAAAGAGGTGGACGGCGACGCCGCAACTCCGAGAACAATGAAACGGCGGCGGCGACACCGGCGGCGGAACCGGAAACGCGCGGAGGCGGCCGCCGGAAGCAGAGAGAGCGGGAATGCTTGGGCCCAATCCGAGCGCGGCAGTGTCGTCATCAGACGGCGCGGGCGCAGACCCGGTCCGATGTGGGGCGCCGCCGACCGGAAGGCTAGAGCCACGTGCCCCGGGTTCCGGGGAGCTGCGGAGAGGATGGTGTTTCGGCGGCTGCTTGCAGCTCTGCTGCACAGCTCGCAGCTGGTGGAGCGTCTCTCGGAGTCGTGGCCCATCCGGCGTGCGGCACAGCTCACGGCCTTCGCGCTGTTGCAGGCCCAGCTGCGCGGTAAGGAGGCGGCCCGGCGCGCTGCCCGCTTCAGAGACGCCTTCAAACAAGAACTGCGCCGCGGCCTCCGGGACCGCCCGGGGTCACCACCAGGTAGCCGGAAGGGCCCGGGCGCAGACCCTTAAGACCGGGCTGGGCTGGGCCGAGGTCGTCCGCCCTCGGTCTGGGCTGTACATCGGTCTCGGCGCTGCGGGGTCATTGCGGGCACTGAGCGCGGCTCCGAGTCCTGACTCCGATTCTCGGCCTACAGAGGTCATACGCATTAGAGAACCCAGACCAAACCGACAATCTCTCTGAAGCTATGCAATCGAGTGATCGTTCAGGCACAGTCTGGAGAAAGACTCTGGAGCCCGACAGAGATAAAGACCCGTGGACAGAACCACAGCCGGAAAGGGAGCTTGTCCTCTGCAATCGGGACCAGAACTCTTGATGGATGCTGTTGTCTCTGCCCTGATAGAACACTACTTGCGGGGAAGATCATCGATGAAAAGACAGCCCTGCAGGTGCCAAATTCTCTGATTAAATGTGTGAGCTGATTAATGAGTCTGAGTGTGGTGCTTCTCAGGTAAGATGGATTAGGAATCCTGGGGGTATAGGCTCATAGTAATAATAGCTAACATACCGAGTGCTTTCTCTGTTTTGGCACTTGCTAATTGCACACTGGGTGAGATACCTCCTTTACTACCTACGATCACTTTCTTAAAAGGAAGTGATTACTTAAGTTGCCCAAGGCCTTACAGAGGGGGGACGTAAACACTGGCAATTGACCCCAGGGCCTCTGTCCTTAATTACCACGTACGCAGCATTTACCCTGACCTCGTATGTTCCCACCCACCCACCACTACCAGACATTGGGATAATGGCCCACCGGGGAACAAACTACCTGTGTTCCTAGTTCCCATTTTAGAGTATCTGGGATACAGACTAAGAAAGATTATGGTCCAGCTAATGAACCCGTGATTAGGAAATCTGTTCTGTACAGAAATGCCCTGTCATCTGAGGTACCTGGTTGATTTTGATTGTAATGAGCCTACACAGTTAATCATGCAATCTAGAAAGCTTGAAGCCACAGGAAAGGCTTTTAAGCTGGTGACAGACAATTTATACCCTGGCTTTTCTGACGGGCAGGGAGAGTGAGCTGCAAAGGTCCTAGACACCTACCCTGGGGGGTTCAAACTCATGCTTGCAGGGGTGAAGCAATGAATGTTTAGGGGACTCTGAGAAGCTGGAAAGCCCCTGACCCATCTGGAGGGGTAGCAGCTACTCTGTCAGCTAGTTTTGCGCTGTGGGACTGTGGCCTGGTGGTGCTGGACCTCCTATTTGTTTCCTAGGAGAAATCTGGCTCCTTTATTACTTCAGGCCTAACAAAATGGCTATGGGCTACCATTTTCCTACCTCAGCTCTGGCCCTGTTCTTCTTTGAAAAACGGTGTTACACAGTATGGGGGCATAAAGGCTTCCTAGCCATGTTTTTTTTTTTTTTAACTTTTATTGAGCTTCAGGTGAACGTTTACAAATCAGGTCAAACTGTCACATATAAGTTTATATACACCTTACTCTGTACTCCCACTTGCTCTCCCCCTACTGAGTCAGCCCTTCCAGTTTCTCATGACAATTTTGCCAGCTTCCAACTCTCTCTATCCTCCCATTCTCCCTCCAGACAGGAGATGCCAACACAGTCTCAAGTGTCCACCTGATACAAATAGCTCACTCTTCATCAGCATCTCTCTCCTACCCACTGTCCAGACCCTTCCATGTCTGATGAGTTGTTTTCGGGAATGGTTCCTGTCCTGGGCCAACAGAAGGTTTGGGGACCATGACCGCCGGGATTCCTCTAGTCTCAGTCAGACCATTAAGTATGGTCTTTTTATGAGGATTTGGGGTCTGCATCCCACTGATCTCCTGCTCCCTCAGGGGTCCTCTGCTGTGCTCCCTGTCAGGGCAGTCATCGATTGTGGCCGGGCACCAACTAGTTCTTCTGGTCTCAGGATGATGTAGGTCTCTGGTTCATGTCCTAGCCATGTTTTATATTAGTATTGTTTTTGTGCAGGCAGCCCTGTTTACTTTTCATTTTTATAGTTCTTCTGCATCAGTGTCAGTCTGGAAACTTTTCCTAAGAAAAGGACCCTTCTGGCCACCTTTCTTATCTCCATTAGTAAGGGATGAGGCATGGACTGCTACCTCTGAAACCGACAATGGAACCTTCTCCCACAGATCCCCTCCCAAACCTGCATCAGGCCAGCTCTGCAAGTGGACCCAGTGCGATTGCTTTCCAAGGTACAAAAAGATACCCCTGAAATAATGCTGCCTGTACCTACTGGGCTAGTTGTCTGTCCTTTTTTTCTCTGAGCACTACCTGGCCTGCCCATGGGGTGTATTTTCTACAGCCTTGTTTTTGTTCCCTGGCCATAGGAGATGGTTCAGGGTGGACCAATAGGATGCAAATGCCTAGAAATTTGGCCCCAAGACAGAATTGCTGGGAACCATGTTAGTGGCTATGACCCAAAGAGAAAGTCTCAAAAAGTCTGCTGCCAAGGGACCCTCGTTCTGCCCTTTTCAAGTATCAAACAACTCCAGATTCTGGGAGATAAACAGTATCCTTACACTAAAAGCTTTTCTCCCCCAGGTTAGTTCTATTACTTATAATCCAAAGAGCGTTAACTAAACTGGGAAACATTTCACTGTGAAGGTAAGAAATAGATTGAAAGTATACCTGAAAAAGAGTAGAAATAAACCACTGAAAGTGGGACTGTCAGTGAAAGCAGAGGGATAGCTATTAAGAGCGCTGGCTATTTGAAAGGTAAGGGTGATGGAGGAACTTAACACTCAAGTGTGGAGGGGAGATTGCCAAAATTAGCCCTATTTCCTTTGACCTGAGAAGGTCAAAGGAGGTATTCAAGGTCCTGCCCCATCCATGTTTAAAAGGAACATACTTTCAGGCTATAAATACAGTTATTTCTCCTGAGAATGGAGAAACTAGCTTGTTCTAATGGTCAGTTATTCTTGTGAGTTGGCATGAGGTGGCATCTCACCCTCCAGTCTCCCATTAGAGATGCTGCAGTTAAATACTCTCCAAGGCCAGAGGTTCCCCACTGCTAATGACCAAAGTCCTGGTCTGGCATCCCATCCTTCTGTCTGAGGGGCTGTCAGATCCCCCCTCTCCAGGGCATGTGGGGTTCTCCTTGGAGTCTGAGGACCTCTTTGGTCTCTGGATGAGTATTAGCAGTCTCCAGCCCAGCCCCACCCCCAGCATAAACAAGCACACTCACTGTTGAGTCTTTTAGTGGTGGGACCAGTGCGGGAAGCAGTGCAGGAAGCAGTGAAGCTTCCAGACGAATTGGCCACTTGGAAGGGAAGGAAGCAAGAGAAGGAGGCAGTTCCTTATTTTCCCTGGAGGAAGTGTACAAGGACTATGTTTTCTCTGTTTTTGTAGAAGGGATCTGAGAGCACACAGAAAATATGGTCTTTCTTTCTGCTCCAGCCCAAGGTGATTTGGGCCATCCCTCCCCGCAGTGGCCTGCCATTGT
Source organism: Elephas maximus indicus (assembly GCF_024166365.1). NCBI lineage: Eukaryota > Metazoa > Chordata > Mammalia > Proboscidea > Elephantidae > Elephas > Elephas maximus. The sequence continues at coordinate 18,470,068 of NC_064819.1, forward strand.
AGCAGTTCCTCTATGACTGAAGAAACAGACTTCTCTCCGCCACCTCCAGTGGTGGCAGTCTCCCAGCATGCTTTTTCAAGCTCTTCCAAGCCCTGCCAGGTGAAGGAGGGAAGCAGCTCGGCCCATCATACTACAGAGAGAGGATAGCAACACTTTACAGATACATTTATTTATTAGAGCTCAGGGACCACCATGATTCCTGCTACATCGATTCCTGTAGGGAATTTTGAGGTTGTGGACCCAACTGGGGCAGGGGAACCAAGAGTCCAAGACACCCAGAGGAGAGTTTGGGGTCCCAGAGTCTGGAGTGTCTCCAAGGTGGCAGTTGGCTTTTATCTGTTGTGCAGAAAGCCGTCTTTGGCTGCAAAGTAAACCAGTGCCCGGCACATGCCATATAGGATGTTAAGCACTAGGGGTATGAAGATGAATCAGAGGTTCGTGGCGTCATAGAACAATGTAGCGTTATGAACGGTACCATAGAGTTCACAGGAGGGGACCATCCTGTGGCGTGCTAGAGCAGCTCACACTGGCTCATGACAACAGATCGATGGCATCTTGTCCCAAGCCAAGTTCAGTGACATCATGTTGGCAGCTTGAACTTGGTCACGGTGGGAGGTTTACACCACGGACATTGGCCAATGATACAAATCGGATTTTTTTTTTTTTTTAACCCAGAGAGTGGGCTGTTCAGTATTCACCAGTACACCACTGACTTTGGTTTTCCTCAGTGGCACTGGGGTTATAAGAAGGCTGTGGGACCCAAGCAGCAGCCACAGAGCAGGACGCCTGTGCGAGGTGTGGTTTTAGGGTGACCCAGGGCTTTAGCCAGAAGGCAGAACTAGAACAGTGTGCTTGGGTTGGGTTATTTGCATAGATTTGGTTTCCTGCTCCACACTGACCTCCAGGTCACTGACCTTCTCTATGGCCTGGGTGCCTTGTGTTCACATTTGGGATGGTAGGGGTGAGGGAGAGAGAGTGAGGGCAGGCTTAGCAGTGTCCAGCTCCTGCTCCCTGTGGTCTGGGTAGAAGTACCCCGCGTGTGGAGAGCAGCTTGCTGGGATATGGTGGCTCCCACCAGAGCAGCAGGTATTGGTTTGGCATGGAGTTTGCTCTCCATCCCATGAAGAGAGGTTTCAGATGGGGGGAGGGGGGTGAGGGGGGGCTCTGAGCTTGCAGAGTGACAGCCACACTTAAGAAAAGGCCCCTGGGAGTGCCAGGCTGTCTTTCAGGACCGTCAGATCCCGTCTGAGCCCTGCACTTTCTCTGTCCCTAGCGGGGAGGGCTGAGAGGCCCAGAAGCATTGCTGGGGAGGGAACATCAGGGCTTCTAACCTGGGAAGGTGATTTTCAAAAGGTGAGGTGCAGAAATGGCTAGAGAGTCCCCACCGCCTTGGTCAAGGACAGGATAGAAAAGAGTGAAGAGAAAAGATCCAGAATGATCTGTTTTGGTAACAACCAAACACTGAGACAGCAGGCATCAGACTCCCCTTAGGTACAAAACACCCCCACATCCTTGCTTAAGGAGCTTTGTGAGGGACACGCCCGCCCAGCCAGGGACCATGGGCTGTGGAACCCAGGAATGCCAGGGGGAGCCACAGACACCTCAGAGGTCCATTGACCCACTCTGCAGTTGGGAAACAGACTGGGTGAGGACAAGGGGCTTGCTCAAGGTCACACTACCAGAGAATGGCAGACCAGGGACTAGAACTCAGTCCCCTTCATCTGAGTCACACGCTGTCTCTACTTTACCACACTGCCTTCCAGGCATCGAGTAGGCCAACGGGCGGGCTGTCATGCGCAGATGTAAGGCATCAAGGAAGGTCAAGGGGAGGTCTCTTTTCCCAACAGGCGCTCTGATACATTTAACACATCACAGTGGCTGGAGGGAGCAGGGCAGAGACAGACTCTGGGTGCCATTGGTTACATGGAGATCCTGTATGACTTCAGCATCAGGACCGTGATGGGTCAGATCTTTGGTCTCTGCAGGAAAAGGGAACAGCTCACCCAGAAGGCAGAGCAGCCAAGAGCGGTGCCCAGGAGCGGCAGAAGTGGGAATGGTAGCAGGGAAAGGAAAGGAAGGGCCCTGTCCAGCCCAGCTGCCCCTGCAGAAGACGGAGAGGCAGAGTCTATGGCTGAATTGTGGGCAGTGGCTGCTCTGTCACAGCATCAGGCTTTTCTCCCAGCTCCACAATGTGGAGGCTGAGGTGGTCCCTCCACGCCTCACTCAGCAGGGCGGACAGGGCTGGGGGGTCCTCCATGGTCAGGTGGGGAAACACGAGCATCTCATTCCTGAGGGGAAAGCCGCACTTCTCCATGGCAGGTCTGGTGGTGCCAGGGGTTACCACAAAGAGGCGGCAGAGCCGTGGCCCACCAGCAGCCTGGCAGGCTGGCTGCCTGGTGAAGTTGTTCAGGGCTTGGCACAGGATCCTGTCCTCCGTTCCAGCCATGTCTACCACTTCCACGGGTGACCCCAGGCCTGGGAGGCGCAGGAGGTGGCGGGGGGGCATGTAGGTGTGGGCGAAGAGCAGTGTGTAGTGGGTATTTACGCCTGGAAGCACAGGTGCATGGACTACCTGTTCCAGGTGCCCCAGGCCAGGTATTAGGCCTCCCTGGTGCAGGCAGCCAAAGAAGAGGGCCCCGAGGGCATTGAAGAAGACCAGGGTGCCCTTCCAGGGCACAGGCTGGGCCCGACGACTACAAAGCAGGACTAGGGGTACCAGGAGGGGGATTAGGAACCGAGCCTCCTGGTGGCTAAAGGCAGACAGGAGGGCCAGTGGTGTGAAGTAGAGAAGAAGAAGATAAGACCTGTGGCTGGTCAGCAGGCTCCGGGCACCCAGTATCCTCAGGAAGCCCATCTGTGCAAAGGCCCAGGGGCTAGCTTGCAGCTGCTGCCACGTAGTCTGCAGGGCCTGGATGTGCAGGGGCCCGAAGAGCAGGAAGCCGTTGACCACCAGGTGGGTGAGCCGCACGTGCGTGCCATGCCTCGCCAGGTTCTGGGGGTCCAGGTTGTAGTGCAGGAAGTTGGCAGGCGTCAGGACCAGTGTACTGGCCCTCAGTGGGCTGGAGAAGTACCAGCTGTCTATGGCCACAAACCCCGCTGCAGTGAGGGCCGCCCCTGGGAGTAGCACTAGGGCCTCGTGGGCCAGTGACTTGAAGCCAGGGTTCCGGGCTCCACCCACGCCCCAGAGGAAGAGCGGGACCAGAGCAAAAGCCAGAAAGGTGGGCCGGTTGAAGAAGCCAGCAGCCACAACACTCCCAAGAAGCCAGCTGTGCCACCAGGGGCCTGAAGGAGGCCGCTTGGGTGTGGGGTTCCCAGCTACACGGGGGGATACCAGCACCAGCAGCCACGCGAAGAGCAGTCCCTCAATGGCGTTGGAGAAGGTCCTTGTGTAGAAGACCAGGGTGACGTAGGAGCCAGCCAGGAGGACCAGGGCGGTCCAGCGCTCTGCTCCCCACAGTGGGGCCAGGTGGTACACGGCACGGTCCAGGGCAAAGGAAAGGGCGGTGAGGAGGAGCCGGGGCCCTACCAGCAGCTTGTAGCCACTCAGTGGGCCAGGCCACAGCCCCAGCTGTTCCCAGAGCCTGAGCAGCCAGAAGGCAGAGCCGGAGGTCAACAGCGGGAAGACCACTGTGCGGCAGGAGCTGCTGGGCCCAAACTCCCAAGGCCTTGAGGCCTCCATGCCCAAGATGTCTTCTGCAGAGAGAGAGGCAGGGGTGAGCCAATACCAAGCTCAGGGCATGTGAGAGGTGGGATTCTAGGAAGGCCTCCAAGATTTTCCACCTCCCAGTGTACCAAAACAAAACAAAAAAATAAGTCCATTGTTGTCGAGTTGATTCTGACTCATGGCAACCCCATGTGTTGCGTACTAGAACTGCTCCATAGGGTTTTCTAGGCTTCACAGAATAAGGAACCCTGGTGGCACAATGGTTAAGCATTCGGCTGCTAACTGAAAGGTTGGAGGCTCCATGGGAGGAAGACCTGGCGATCTGCTCCTGTAAAGATTACAGCCTAGGAAACCCTATGGAGCAGTTCTACTCTGCCACATGGGGTCACTATGAGTTGAAATCGACTTGACGGCACCCAACAACAACAATCTGGGTGCCACTGGGTGGGTTCAAAGTGCCAACCTTTAGGTAAGTAACTAGTGCAAACCATTTGTACCACCCAGGCACCTTCCCCTAGTGTACACGCCCTGCATGATCCCTGGGACTGTGAACACTGTGGCTTTTTCTCCCACAATTAGGTTATGTCATATGGCACCTTAAAATAGGGAGATCACCCGGTGAGCCTGGCCTAAGCACAAGGAGGATTCAGTGTGTCCTTGCTGGCTTGAAGATGGAGGGGTCCATGGGCAAGAACCTGGGCAACCTCTAGGAGCTGAGGCAGCCGCAGGCAAGGAAAGGGGACCTGAGTTCCACAGCCACAAGGAACTAAATTCTGCTAACCAGAACGAGCTTGGAAACAGATTTCACCGAAGCGTCCAGACAAGAACACAGCCCAGCCCATAGCTTCGTTTCAGCCTTGTGATATCCTGAGCAGAAAGAGAGCCCAGCCACGTGGTGCTAGACTTCTGCCTCCAGGACTGTGCAGGACAAGGGGGCGGGTCTTTAAGCTGCTAAATGTGCGGTGGTGATTCATTACACTGCGCAGAAATGAGAGGCCCCACCTTGTGAAATGGGGCAGGAGGAACCAGGCCTGGGAGATGAGGTGACAGTGTGCCCCGGACAGGGTGTATGGGGCGGGACAGAGGGAGGCGCCATCCTTCTCAGAGTTCTAAGGTCTCAAAATTCAGACTCAAAAACCCATCCTGGTGATAATGATTGCAATCAAGAGCAGGGGGCATGAGAATAGGGGAAGGGAACGAGCAACAAGGGTTATGATCAAAGGGGATTTTCGTTTTTTCTATGATAGTTTAATTTTTTTATAAGAATGTATTCAAGCAGTACTTTTGGAGTTAAAAAAAAATTTGCTGTCCAGGGCTGGTCTGCAACCCTGGGCCCCAATATCCCAGAGCTCAAAGGGGTGGAGATGGGGGAGGCTTTAGGGAAACTAACTCTGAGTTTCTGCAACTCAGCTCCATGCGCCACTGTCTGCAACATCTCACCCTTGATAACGTTCCTGGTTGTTTAGAGCTAATCCTGCAACCAGGGACTCAAGCTCTTTGCTTCTCCTTCTCAGTCCTCCAGCATTTGGCCATTTTATCTATGTCAGAGGGCGAAAGGGAAACAAAAAATCTAGGAACAGCTCGATCTGGCTGCTTTCTACTGGCTCAAGTTTAAAAAAAAAAAAAAATTACATATATATATATATAAAACCAAACCCATTGCCCTCAAGTCAGTTCCAACTCATATGGACCCTATAGGACGAAGTAGAACTGCCCCATAGAGTTTCCAGGGAGAGCCTGGTAGATTCAAACTGCCCACCTTTTGGTTAGCAGCCATAACACTTAACCACTATGCCACCAGGCTTTCCATATATATATATGTATATAATTTATATATATGAAAAAGAAGACTGGACTTTTGAGCTTAAAAATCAAATCCATCTGTTGAGCCCTGTGGCAAAGATATCTGGGTATCTCCCTGTGGTGAAATGAGTTCCTTTATTGTGGCCTTTTGCCTTGGTTCTTTGGAAAAACAGCTTGAGAGATCTTTCCCCTAAACTCTGAGGAGTTACCTTTGCCTTAGTTTTCTACCCTAGAGGATTTCTTACTTTTGTCCAGGTTGATTGGCATTTCTTGGGTAAGCTATAAACAACTTGGTTTGATACTTTTTGTCTGTCCCTGGGCTGCGGCCTGCCCTGTTATTGGTGTGCACCTTGCAGGGATTGGTCAATATACTATGCAAATGAAGTGTCTGTAGCTGACTATGCAAATGAAGTGTCTGTGGGGAGAGAGGATTTGTCAGTTTGTGCTCCCCCCACCCCTGGGAGGAACCATACCTTGAAACTGACAAGCAGTTGTGTATATATGCAGCCAACTGCACAGAGGTTTTTGAAGACAGAAGCAGCAGGAAGGAAGAAGAGAAAAAGAGAGAGAGAGGAGGCAAGGAACCTCCTAAAAGAAGTGTAACAAGGGCAAGGGCAATAACACTCAAACCAGTGAGTGGCAGAGCCAGAGGCAACAGGCCTGGAAGGGGCTCTGTGAGATAGTCAGTGGTGACAGATGTCCGGGCCGAGAGGAGGCCTGTCCTGAGGGGGCCCAGAGGAACCTGTTCTGAGGGGGCCCAGAGGAGGCCTGTCCTGAGGGGACTGAGAGGAGGCCTGTCCTGAGGGGGCCCAGAGGAGGCCTGTCCTAAGGAGGCCTGTCCTGAGGGAGCCCAGAGGAGGCCTGTCCTGAGGGGGCCCAGAGGAGGCCTGTCCTGAGGGGGCCCAGAGGAGGCCTGTCCTGAGGGGGCCCAGAGGAGGCCTGTCCTGAGGGGGCCCAGAGGAGGCCTGTCCTGAGGGGGCCCAGAGGAGGCCTGTCCTGAGGGGGCCCAGAGGAGGCCTGTCCTGAGGGGGCCCAGAGGAGGCCTGTCCTGAGGGGGCCCAGAGGAGGCCTGTCCTGAGGGGGCCCAGAGGAGCCTGTCCTGAGAGGGCCCAGAGGAGGCCTGTCCTGAGGGGGCCCAGTCCTGAGAGGGCCCAGAGGAGGCCTGTCCTGAGGGGGCCCAGAGGAGGCCTGTCCTGAGGGGGCCCAGAGGAGCCTGTCCTGAGGGGGCCCAGAGGAGGCCTGTCCTGAGGGGACTGAGAGGAGGCCTGTCCTGAGGGGACTGAGAGGAGGCCTGTCCTGAGGGGACTGAGAGGAGGCCTGTCCTGAGGGGACTGAGAGGAGGCCTGTCCTCAGGAGGCTGAGAAGAGCCCCCCGCATGGCTAAGAGGAGCTAAGAGAGCTGTCCTGCACAGAAGAAGGGAAACTTTGCCTACCTGCTTCCTGATCCTGGTCCTGAGTTGTACCCTGTTCCTTAATAAACCACTTATCTGGAAGTATGGTCTGTGAGTTCTGTGTGGCCATTGCAATGAATTATTGAACCCAGAAGAGAAGTAGAGAGTGCACTTTCACACACCCCAATATCCATTCTCCCCTCTTCCTTAGTCATAGAATCCCTCTCTTTAATTGGGCTGTTGGTTAGGTATAAAGACTACATTTCTCAACTTCCTTTGCATCTAGGTGTGGTCATGTGATGTGTTGTTGCCAATGGGATGTGTCATGGATTGAATTGTGTCCCCCAAAAATACGTGTATCAATTTGGCTAGGCCATGATTCCCAGTATTGTGTGATTGTCCACCATTTTGTCATCTGATGTGATCTTCCTGTGTGTTGTAAATCTTCTTGCTATGATGTTGATGAGGTAGGATTAGAGGCAATTATATTAATGAGGCAGAACTCCATCTACAAGATTAAAGTGTGTCTTGAGCCGGTTTCTTCTGAGATATAAAAGAGAAGTGAGCAGAGAGACATGGGAACTTCAACCACCAAGAAACAAGAGCCAGGAGAATAGCATGTCCTTTGGACCTGGGGTCCCTGTGCTGAGAAGCATCTAGGCCAGAAGAAGATTGATGATAAGGACCTTCCTCCAGAGCCAACAGAGAGAGAAAGCCTTCTCCTGGAGCTGATGGCCTGAATTTGGACTTGTAACCTCCTAGACTGTGAGAGAATAAATTTCTTTTGTTACAGCCATCCACTTGTGGTATTGTGTAACTAAGACAGGATGTAAGTGGGAGAAAACCATGTGACTTTCAAAAAATTATCTTAAAGGGAGCAGGCATACCTATTTCCTTTCTGTTGGCTGGAAAGTAGACTTGATGGCTGGAGCTCCAGCAGCCATACTGAACCATGAGGAGGAAGCTACATGCTCACAGCATCTGAAAAGTTTCTAGGCCCCCAAAACTACCCTTATGCTGTGCCCTACACTCCCTTGGCAGTTAAGGTCTAAAAAGTGAGCATCCCGGGTCTGAGCTCCCTCATCCTTCACATCAACCTACAATTTTTGAGACCACAGCCTTGTGTAAGCTCCCTCAACCATTGGGAATGCACAACTCTAAGATCCCTCCGCTGAGAAGTCCAGTGCAGCTTTCTTTCTGAATGACTCATACTGTTGGCCCAAGCAGGCAGCAACTATTAATACAAACGCTGTGCAGATGCCAAACCCACACAACCATTGCAACTGTCAGGGGCCAGGGCTCACGAGGTCAGTGCCATCACTCAGGGAGGTGTGAAGTCCCCACTCCCAAGTCTTATCCTAGAGAAGCTCCGGCTTTGCTTGTGCATTTACTGCCCATGTGCACAGACATGCTTCTTCCTCCCCACGCAATACCCAGAGAGCAACCCATCTTGATTGCCCTGGAGAGCTTTACCTGCCATAACCTCAGGTGACTGGAAGAACTCATCAGGGTGCACATAGCCTGTCTGCGGAAGGAGACACCATACCACGCGGAGCAGGCTCAGGCTGCCCCAGAGTGCCCTGGCTGCCATCTTCAGATCAAATTGCTGCTTAAACACTGGGCTGAGAGCCTGGAATGACTTCTCAGCCGCCGTAGACGCTATTCTGGAGCCACACATCTGCGCCTGCAGAGGATAACATTTGTCAGTTATTATAACATGAATGATAATATGTTCAGCTGTTGAAACAAACTCAAGATGGGTGTACATACAGTAATAATGATTAAAATAACAGCTGCTATTTACCCAGTGCCAGCTATGTGCCAGGCAATTGACACCCATATCTCATTTAATCCTTGCCACAATTTACAGATGGAGAAAATGATGTCTCTGTTGAGTAACCTGTCTGCATCTCAGAGCTATGAGTGATGGAACCGGGGTTGGGACCCAGCTCTGCCCAACCCCAGACCCACAATCCTTCCTCCATGACATGCTGTCCTTTTCACAGCCCTTCCCTGTCCCCATTCCTTGACTTCTGTTCCTAGACTCGGGGGTTTCTCATGTGATGTTGGTCCAAGGAAAGGGGGGCTTCCTGATGACCTCTGAGAGGAAGGGAGGGAGTCAGGGTCCAGTCCAAAAGGAGTGGAGGGCTGAGCTGCTTTGCCCTCCAGGGCCTGCAGCAGGGCCAGGCAGGGCAACCATGCTTGCTGGCTTTAGGTCTTTGGCACTGATGACTCCACTTGGCTATTTTTGGAAAGCAATTCTGTCCCTTGGCTTCCATGCTGAATGGAAGCAACTTGGCAGTGGCTCAGCCTGGCCTGTGTTCTCCAGCCTCCCCACCCCCCTGCTTCTGGGTTTCTCTGGGAGGCTCTTCTGGTAGTTCCCCTTACTGTCTCCGGAGCTCTCTCATCTGCACCCTGTCTGGAGAAGCTAGTGGGACACCCATGGTGAGAGTGGGTTTCAAGGGGAGAAAGGAAATGAAACCACCACCACATGAATTTAGCTTCACTTAAAACATACTGAATGGTCCGTGGGTAGCACAAATGGTGTGCGCTTGACTTCTAACTGAAAAGTTGATGGTTTCAACCCACCCAGAGGCACCTGCTTCCATAAAGATTAAAGCCAAGAAAATTCTGTGGAGCAGTTGTACTCCGTAACACATGGGGTCACCATGAGTTGGAATCGATTTGAAGGCAATGGCTTTGGCTTGGTTTGGACAACATCTCGAACCTGGATATTGGTCTTAACTGGCCTTAATCTCTCTCTCTCTCTCTATTTTCCTTCCTTCTTTTTTAAGAAAGATTTAAAAAAAAAAATCTTTAACAAAAAGGGATTTAGGCAATTGTTGGTTAATCTTATTTATTCAAAGCCCATTTGGACTTGGTGCCCTGAAGGAACCTCTGGTTCTGGATGGCTTGCTTTTGAAGTCTACCCTGGGTGCCCTGCTGCCACAGGGGACCTGGCACCGGGCGGCTGGAGGGAGGGTGAGAACTGGTCAGGATGGGCAAGGGCAGCCCCAGCCCAGCTCTGTGCAGACCACCAGCTGGTGCTGGACCCTGCCAGGTGTTAAGGGACTTGTCCTTTTCATTGTCTGCTATTCATAATGGCGATACCCACATCTTGATGTGAGAGTGGCCAAAAGGGGATGAAATTTATAAACAAAACCAAACCCACTGCCATCAAGTCAATTCCAACTCCTAGCAACACTATAGGACAGAGTAGAACTGCCCCATCGGGTTTCCAAGGCTGAAACTCTTCGAAAGTTGAAAGCAGATCCCCAGGCCTTTCTTTTCTGGTGCTACTGGGTAGGTTCGAACCACCAGCCTTTCAATTAGCAGCCAAGCTCTTAACCACTGTGCCACCAGAGCTCCTTATAAAATGTATATATCAAGAAATATACCTCTTATGAATTGTGTTGCCCCAAAATATATATTGTAAATCTTAGCCTCTATGCCCATGGTTATAATCCCATTTGGGAATGGATTGTCTTTGTTATGTTAATGAGGCAAGATTAGTGAACGGTATATCTTGAGTCAGTCTCTTTAGAGATATATAAGAGATTAAACAACTAAGCAGACGAGAGATGGGGTAAGATAGGTGCCAAGACACATGGAGACTTCCAAGGAACCAGGAAGCAGAAGCTGAAGAGACAAGGACCTTCCTCCAGAGCTGACAGAGACAGAAAGCCTTCCCCTAGAGCCAGGGCCCTGAATTCAGACTTCTAGCCCCCTAAACTGTGAGAAAATAAATTTCCGTTTGTTAAAGCCATCCACTCGTGGCATTTCTGTTATAGCTGCCCTAGATAACTAAGACAATATTCAAAGACTGAATAACCCTGGAGATACATTCTCAGTTCTAATGAAGGAGATGCAAATTGAAATAAATTTTAGGACTGACTACATAATAACTAGCAAACAAACAAACCTGCCAAAACTTGATGCAAGTAGAGCAGTGGAGAAAGACGTACATAAACCATAGCCATACTGGAGACTATTCTCCTCCAGGGTGAAACCTGACGATAATGTAATAAACCTACCTTTCCGTGGCAATCTTGTTCTATTACATCCAAAGGTGGTGAAAGTTGTTAGAAATCTAATTTCTAGGGCCCCACTCCAGAGCTATTGAATCAGACACTCTAGCTTTCTAGTGCATGGGGCTGACACCTTGTGTTTTAACAAGCCCTTCTGGTGATTTTTTTTTTTTTTTAAGATGATTCTGGTGCATGGTAAATCTTGAGAACCACTGTCTTAAGGAAATAATTGGGAAAAAAATAATAAATTGGGTAAAGCTATATGTGAAAAATTGGAAACCATACAAAGCCCCAGAGTCACAGAGAATTTAAGTGAACAGTGGCAAGAAAAGATAAAGTTATGACTGCCGATTTACACAATACATACATGAACAAATGTTAAGGAAAGAAGCAGAAAACAAAAAAAGCTGTATGAGCTTATTAGAAACTTGCTAATAAGTACACATAAGCTGAAGCCCTGGTGGTATAGTGGTTAAGAGCTCAGCTGCTAACCAAAAGCTTGGCAGTTCGAATCTACCAGCCGTTCCTTGGAAACTCTATGAAGCAATTCTACTCTGTCCAATAGGATCAACTCATTGACAACAGGTTTTGTTTTGTTTTTATACATAAGCTACTGCATTGACACCAAATTCATTTCTGAGCTTTGTCAGAATGTTCTGGTTACTTTCTTATTTCTCCTTTGAGATGAAGTGTCTAAATATGACATTTGCTAATCAAGTAAGATTAGGGTGCCCTAATCAAGTCTGGGTCTCGTAGCCCTTTCTGTTCACCAGCTCCTACCCCCCAGGCAAGCAAGTCTACCTCTTCCTTACAGTCTGAAAACGTGCCAACACCAAGGGATCCCACCCACTTCCCACAAAAATTAACTCCGTCTCCACTCTCCCTCCAACTTTCACACAGCCCTCAGAACCTACCTTTCAGAAGGTGCTGATGATAGCTGAAGCTGCCAGGAGCTGCTCACCTGCCCCTCCTGTCCTTTGCCCTCAAAGTGCTGGGTGTGGCTCAAGCCAGTCAAACCCAGTTTACTAGCCTACATGCCCAAGAAAAAATGCAATTTGTCTTATGTGCCTGTGTGCCATGATAACCTATGTAGTCCATAATATCTGCATGTAGTTCTTTGTGAGAGATGGTCTAAAAGGTTCTGCCTCCTTTTGTTCAGGGAGCTTGATTTGAGGTATACACCTCCTTGCTCCTTTCCTGCACACTTGGGATAAATGCTATTTCTCCCTCCTCGCCTTGGGGTGTGTGTGTGTTTTATATATATATATATGTATATATATGTATATATATGTATATATATGTATATATGTATATATATGTATATATGTATATATATGTATATATATGTATATATAATTTTATTATATATATATAATTTTTATTGTGCTTTAAGTACAAGTTTACAAATCAAGTCAGTCTCTCACACAAAAACCCATATACACCTTGCTATACACTCTCAGTGTGTTTTTATTGACAAGAAGCCTCACCAAGCACGACCTGCTTTGGGTAACACTGGGAATTTATCTCATTCCCTTGAGGAGGATTCTTCTTTCCTTGACTCAAAAATCAGCAAGAATCTGAGCCCGTGGTATGATAGATGTGGGTGTCAGCCACATCTCTGAAGAACAGAAAAACAAGTCTGGCAACCTGCTTGCCACTCCTCCGGAAATAACACGGTGATTAGGTCTTGACTTTAGTATTTTAAATACAGGCAGTCCCCGGGTTATGAACAGCCTGGAGACGCCCATAAAGCCCATAATATTAAAAATTTGAGGTATAATGTCCATCTGCAAAAAAAAGAAACATGACCCATACCTCACGCCATACACAAAAACTAATTCGAACTGGATCAAAGACCTAAATATAAAACCAAAAACTCTAAAGATCGTAGGAGAAAAAATAGGGTCAGTGCTAGAGGCCCTAATACATGGCATTAACAGGGTACAAACCATAACTAACAACACACAACAGAAGATAAGCTAGATAACTGGGATCTTCTAAAAATTAAACACTTATGCTCATCAAAAGACTTTGCCAAAAGAGTAAAAAGAGGACCTACAGACTGGGAAAAAAATTTTGGCTATGACAAATTCAACAAATATCTAATCTCTAAAATCTACAGGAAAATCCAACACCTCTACAACAAAAACACAAATAACCCAATCAAAAAATGGGCAAAGGGTATAAACAAACACTTCACCAAAGAAGACATTCAAGTGGTTAACAAACACATGACAGAATGCTTGCAATCACTAGCCATTAGAGAAATGCAAATCAAACCCACAATGAGATACCATCTTGCCCCCCGGCATTACTGGCACCAATCAAAAAATAGAAAATTACAAATGTTGGAGAGGCTGCAGGGAGATTGGAACTACTATGCACTGCTGGTGGGAATGCAAAATAGTACAACCATTTTGGAAATGATATGGTGCTTTGTTAAAAAGTTAGAAATACCACATGATCCAGCAATCCCACTCCTAGGAATATATCCCAGAGGAATAAGAGCTGTTACAGGAACAGACATATGCATACTCATGTTCATTGCAGCATTGTTCACAATAGCAAAAAGATGGAAACACCTAGGTGCCCATCAACAGATAAGTGAATAAACAAACTATGGGTACATACACAATGGAACACAACCCAACAATAAAGAACAGTGATGAATCTGTGAAGTGTCTTCCAACATGGATGAATCTGGAGGGCATTATGCTGAGTAAAATAAGTCAATCACAAAAAGACAAATATTGTATGAGACCGCTACTATAAAAACTCATGAAAAGATTTACACACAAAAAGAAACAATCTTTGATGGTTATGAGGAGCAGAGTGGTGAGAGGGGAAAAACACTAACTAGGCAATAGATAAGTGATAACTTTGGTGAAGGGTAAGACAGTACACAGTACTGGGGAAGCCAGCACAACTCGTATAAGGCAAGATCATGGAAGCAACACAGACACATCCAAACTCCCTGAGGGACCAAATTACTGGGCTGAGGGCTGTGGGAACCACGGTCTCAGGGAACATCTAGCTCAACTGGCCCAGCTCAACTGGCATAGCATGGTTTATAAAGAAAATGTTTTACATTCTACTTTGAGGAGTAGCATCTGGGGTCTTAAAAGCTTGTGGATAGCCATCTGAGATACTCCACTGGTGTCACCCCATCTGAAGCAAGGAAGAATGAAGAAAACCAAAGACACAAGGGAAAGATTAGTTCAAAGGACTAATGGACCACAACTACCACAGCCTGCACCAGACTGAGTCCAGCACAACTAGATGGTGCCTAGCTACCAACACTGACTGCTCTGACAGGGATCACAATAGAGGGTTCTGGACAGGGCTGGAGAAAAATGTAGAACAAAATTCGAAGTCACCAAAAAAAAAGTCCAGACTTACTTGTCTGATAGAGACAGGAGAAACCCCGAGAGTATGGCCCGCAGACACCCTTTCAGAAAGTCACTCCTGAGGCTCATCCTTCAGCCAAAGATTAGAAAGGCCCATAAAACAAAACAAGACTACATGGGCACACCAGCCCAGGGGCAGGGACAAGAAAGCAGGAGGGGACAGGAAAGCTGGTAATGGGGAATCCAAGGTCAAGAAGGAGAGAGTGTTGACATGTCTTGGGGTTGGCAGCCAATGTCACATAACAATATGTGTATTCATTGTTTAATGTGAAGCTAGTTTGCCCTGTAAACCTTCATCTAAAGTACAATAAAAAATGACAGACCAAAAGTTAATATTTTAATTATAAAAAGAACTCACACAAACTAAGAAAGAAAAACACTAAGGCTGATAAATGGACAAAGATGTACATATATAATTAACAAATGATAAGCATCGAAACCTGTCCAACCCAACTAAAAATTAGGAAAATGCAAATATTTTAAATATTTGGTGAAATTAGTGAAGGAAAGAAACATAATGCTGGCAAGAATCTGGTATTCTAGTACTAGCATATAGTGCTGATGGCAGAGTAAATTGATACAAATTTTTGAAAAATAATTTGTCCATATATATATTTTAAAAGCATTAAAATGTGTATACCTTTAAGAAAAATTCGAGGTATAGACAATGGTTCTTAATAACAAAGGGGCCCTACTTTGCAATATGCAGCAAAACATTATTATTACTGTATTATTGTGTTAAAGATGCTTTAGTGTATCTGCAAGTGTTTTCTTTAGTGTTTTTTATGCGAGAAAGTTACCCTATATACTATACACCAAGACAAACATTTGACTCATTGATGTTAGATACAAAGCATACCTAACCGTTCCCACTTACGTACAAATTCGGCTTAAAGGCAGACTTAGGAACAGAACTCTTTTGTAATCCGGGGTCTGCCTGTCGCTATTCCTCTCAAGCGTGGTGTCACGGTGTCATACCAGAGGAAACAAGCAACAAGGGGAAGCAACAGAGCAGGAACCTGGCAGAAGTTGACAAGCAGCCCGTAGATACTCACTGACCTTCATAGAGTTTGAGAGCGAGGTTTTGTAGCTTCTGCTTGAACTCTTCGACTGAATCGTACAGACTGTTTTTCCAGACCCAGTGAACGTCCTGACTTTTAGAGGAGAGTTTTCAGAAGATGAGGTTGGGATGCAAAAGGTTTCGTCAGAGTATTTCTCTTCATCAACAGGTGATACGACGCTGGGGACAGAGTGAGGGCAGCACCGTACCCATTGCAGAGGCACAGACTTTGGGGTCCAACAGATCTGTTTCAAATCTGGTCCCCACCATCATCAGCTGTATTACCTTGTTCAAGTTGCTTACATCCCTAAGCCTCAGGTTCCTCACCAGTTAAAAAAAAAAAAAAACAAAAACCCATTGCCGTTGAGTTGATTCCAACTCGTGGCAACCCCATGTTACAGAGTAGAACTGAGCTCCATAGGATTTTCCTGGCTGTAATCTTTATGAAAGCAGATTGCCAGACCTTTCTTTCCTGGTGCTGCTGGGTGGGTGGGTTCCAACCGCCAACCGTTCAGTTAGTAGTCAGGCACGAACTGTTATTTGATAATCTCAACCTCATAAGGTTGAGAGAGATTTCAAGAGCGGATGCCGGAAGGCACTGGTACAGAACTTGCAAATATAAGAGATTAATGCAAGGTTGCTAATACTACTTCCAGTTTAGGTGCGTTACGAAGCACAAATAAAAATCCAGGCCGCTCCAGATACTCTAGGAGACGCTGAGAGTCAGCACTTCCGCTGGCCATGAAAATAAACAGGGTTGAATCCAAATGTCCAGAAGTATTTATGCACGTGTTTGAAGCTCTTCTCTAGCTACTGAACTTGTACTACATGATCAAAATAAAAGAATGAAATACCAAATGCATTACACTGATTGGGAATTGGAAGCAGAGACACCAGCCTGCCCTCTGCTGCGTGAACAGTTGCAGAATGCCCCTGGGTCGTGAGCCTACATTGCAGCCACAGAGGTTCAACAAGACGACATCTGTTCACTGCCCACCATCTAGTCCCCTTTTCCCAGGTAACAGTACTCAGAATTTCCAAAGAGAACTGTGCCCCTCAGCCCTTACCACCAGTTTTTAGCCTGCAGATCGGGAACTGATCCTATCTCCAAATCCAGGTATAAGCCCTGAACGGCTTAAGCCAAATAGCGTTTCCCATCCCACTGGCCATACTAATTGGTTCAGAGATGGGCACATGAGTCAAAGTGGTTCAATCAGAGAAACTAGAAAACGTGCTGATAAAAAAGTCACAGTCTTTCTCTTCTCTGCCACACACATTTTTTTTTTTTTCTGGTCATCTTTTTCTTATTGATTTTTTTCACTTACTTGCATTGTGTTCAGAGATGAGGGTATATACGATACCAATCCTTTGAAATTAATGGAGATTTGATTTTAGCCCAGTATGTCCATGGTCCCTTTTTATAGACATGGATGCTGGAAAACGCTGTCTCTAACAGCTGCTGGATGTAGAGCTCTATATTCATTCATCCATTAGGTCAAGCTTGCTAACCACGTTGTTCAAATCTTTTACATCCTTGTGGATTTTGGGCTGCTTACTCTGTCAGAGATGTGTGTGGAAGTAGCGCTTGAGATGGTGGGCTTGCCAATTTTTCCTCCTAATTCTGTCAATTTTAGCTCATTTTTCAAGCTCTGCTGTTACATTTATAAAAGTTTAGATGTATTATATCTTCCTGGAAATTTGAATGTTTTATCATTATATAAAGAGCTTTGGTGGCACAATGGTGAAGTGCTCAACTGTTAACCTAAGGGCTGGAGATCTGAACTCACCCACTGGCTCCACGGGAGAAAGACCTGGCTATCTGCTTCTGTAAGGGTTACATCCCAGAAAACCCCACGGGGCAGCTCTACCCTGTCACATGGAGTTGCTATGAGTTGAAAATTGACTCAACGGCACCCAACAAAAACAACAATCATTATATAGGCTTTCCCTTCTGTCCTGCTAGTCCTGAAAGATTACAAATATGTGCTCAGATTCACCCAGTTTTGCATATGTTCTTGAGTTCAAACCTGTCTTGCCTTTCATGCTTGAGTACGCCTTACTTTCCGTACAGCTCATGTACAGAATCAAGTTGTTATTTTATCCACATTGTAGTTATTTTCAGCAATTTCTCTATGTAGTCCAACAACAACCCTCCACTTGTGTTATTTTTAACAACCTTCGATGCTTTTTTTTTCTATTTTTAAAATACAAGTTTGTTGTAGAAAATGTAGAAAGGACAAAAGAAAGGTGAAAATAGCAACTGCCCTCAATTCCTATCACTCAGAAAAATGCTGCTAACATTTCGATGTATGCTTTTCTTGAAAAAAATAATAAAGGCTTATATTTTTATTTATACATACATATTTTTTTTATTTATACATATTGGCATAAGAAATAGCCATGTTGGGAGAGAGAAGACAGGGGTTGAGAAAAATTGTTAGCTTAAGAGAGTTATTTTTCAGGAATTTGTGTTCTTAAGGGTCAACCTTGATCAGTGGATCTTTGTGGTCATGATTTGGGGGGGAACAGGAAGCCTGGGGGAACTCTGTCAGTATTTTTTCAGGATGTGGCCCAAGACTATGATGGGGAACTTGGATGCTTCCTCAGTTCCTGAAAACATCTGTTGATGGTGAGTGGGGATGGAGAGAGGCTAGGTCTTGGCCTCTGCAGTTGGGTTCTGGAAGAAGTGATGGCAGGCTGCTCCTCAGCACATGGGAGTCAGGAAATTTGGGAATCATGACGTGTACATGAGACCTATGGAAGAAGACATCTCGTGGCCGTGTGCTTGCAAGAATATGGGTCTGCTGTCCTCCATCCCACACTCTCCAACTCCTACCCTGCTCTCTAGTTACTACACACCCTGCCCAAGCCTAGGCCATTGGCTGGGGCTGCTCCATCTCAGTGACACAGCCTTGCAACAGTAGAATACACTTGGGAGTTGAGTTTTGTCTCTCTGAGGGCTATCTGACAATTCATTAAATATTTTCAATATATCTAATATACTTTCAAAACAGGCAAGATACCATATAATGCTTGCTTTATAACAGGCTCTTGTCACTGAGCAAAATGTCATGAGCATCTTTCCCTACATCTCAAGCATCTGCTCCCGCTGCCTGCAAATTCTGCATTCATCACCCATCCATTCGCCCTCTCTGTTCTCTTCTGTTGGCACCTTCCCTTCCACTTTTAAACAGGTTCTATTCCCAAGTTCTATTCCCTACTACTCTTAAAAAAAAAAAAAATCAAACAACCAAAGCTGTTCCTTGAAACCCAATGTACCCTCCACTACCTTTCCTCTTCTCTTTCTAGCAAATGCCTCAGACCATCTACATTCACCAAGTTCTTGCTTACTGCTCCCCCAGTACAATCCAGCTTTTCTCACCACCACTGACGCCACTCTCCCAAGATCCACCTGGGCTTTCTAATTGCCAAACCCAGTGGCCACTTCAGGTTGCATGCCATTTGACGATGGGGATCCCATCCATCTGCTTGAAAGCTTTGCCGTCCTTCCGGTGTTTGTTAGGAGGCTGTGTTCAATATGCTCCAATGCACTCAGTTTCAATGCCTATCTCCAGTCTTCCTATGAAGACTGGGGAACAAAAAGCTACATTGCCCAGATTGACGATTTAGAGAGCAGACGTGAGCCAGGTTATATTTCTGCAGCTTGCATTGTTTTCTGCTGGCGAGCAAGATCACAGAGACAGGGAGTTTTTCTGCAGCGCTTTGTGAGTATCAAGGCACAGCTGTAGTTGGGGTAGCTCCCTGATTCCCAGCTACAGGCCTGTGTTACACAGCTGAGTTCCAGTGGTGGTCTTTGCGCTTTCCTATTGCTGCTCCTCTCGTGAATTACTTCTGGGTCTTTAGTTACTTCTGGGTAAGTGACTTCTGGTTTCCTGGGGGCGCAAACTAGAGCCCATTCTTCCAATGCATCTGATGATTGCTTAGTACCTAATCCCTTGTATCAGATTCTTTTTCTGCTGGTTTCTATTCCCTGTACTGAACCCTGACCACTTCGTATTCTCATAATAAGCGGCCTTCAAGGATGGGAATATTCAGGTGCTAATAGAAAATGACTACCAGTCTATATTCCATGCCCTGAAAAAAAAATATCTTCGAGAATGAGGGTAGAACAAAAATATTTTCTGGCAAAGTGAAACAGAAAGATGTTGACAATCAGACCCTCAGGCAATTAAAGGGTATTCATTAGGTAGAAGGAAAAATGATTGCAAAGAGAAGACCTCAGGTGGAAGTAGGAATGAAGAGCACAGAAGGTGGCTATTAGATGGAAACACCTGGGAGGTAGAAATCAACTGAAGGCCACCTTCCTGCTGCATTGGCTGTCTTGTCCTGGTGTGTTGTAGATTGAATTGTGTCCCCCCTCCCCCCCCCCAAAAATATGTGTTGTGAATCCTAACCCCTATTGGGAATAAAGGCCGGGTGGTGCAACAGTTAAGCATTCAGCTGCTAACCGAAAGGTTGATGGTTGGAACCTACCTGGCAGCTCCGTGGGGGAAGGACCTGGTGGTCTGCTTCCAGAAGCATTACAGCCTAGGGAATGCTATGGGGCAATTCTTTCTGTCACATGGGGTCACTATGAGTCAGAATTAATGCTAGGGTACACAACAACAACAATTAGGAACAGGAATTTCTTTGTTAGGTTAAGGAGCTATATCAGTGTAGGGTGTGTCTTAAGCCAATAACTTTAGAGATATAAAAACTGCAGGTTAGGCACAGAAGCAAGCAAGCACCAATGGGGGAAAGACAGATGCCACCTGAAGATCTCCAAGGAATCCTGAGAAGAATTCTAGAGAAGCCGAGACAGGGATTTTCCCCCACAGCAGGCAAACAGAGAGGCTTTTCCTAGAGTCCGTGCCCTGAATTCGGACTTCTGGCCTGTGAGAAAATTAATTTCTGTTCATTAAAACTTGTGGTATTTCTGTTACAGCAGCACTAGTAAACTAAGACACCTGGCAAGTAAGGCCAAGGAGAGGGGTACGTCCATGTTCATTACCGCGGCTGTGGTGGTTTGGCAGTGGCTTTTGATCCCTAACTAAATAAAGCACTGTTCTTGAACTCAGTAATTCTGGTGCATGCCTCCTGGGTTTTCCACTTTCCTGACAAAGGGACAGATGTGGCTGCTCCAAGAGTGAGTGGGTCAGCTTTGGAATGTTCTGGAAGTTCAGCACTTCCCAAGGTTTTGTAAACAGCTAATTTCCTATATTAAACCTCTTTGTGATTCAAATACCTCATTTTTTTTTTTTTTTTTTTTTGGCAGACAACATCAGCAACAAAAACCCTGATTCAAACTCAGCTAAGCAGTTCATCATGTCACATCACAAAACCTCCAGGATCGGTACTGCCAAGGCTCCATCACCGCTTCTTAGTGATTGTCTTGCGTCTGCCTCCCTCTTTGTGAGGGGTTCATCCTCATGCTGGTAGAAAGATGGCTGTAGCAGTTCTAACCATCTCACCCAGATATGTCAACATGAAGAAGAAGAGTCTGCATTTTTTTTGTGTATCTCTGAAGTTCAAGGAAGTCTTTCCCAGAAGTCCCTTAGGCAGACTTGCCCTCAAGTCCCATTGGCCAGAACTGTGTCAAACACACCTTCCTAAACCAATCACTGGCAAGGGAAATGGGATTATCCAGTGAGGACTTACTCCCTTTGTAGGGGCTGGGGCTGAGGGCTGCCTCCTCTGAGGTGCACAGCCATCTAGAGGAGAGTGCTTACCCTAACAACATCAGGCGATTATCAACTGTGTGGCTGCTATGTGTGGCCTCCATGACACCAGGCTCTTCAGGTATTCCTCCTCCTTCTCTGGCAATTTCTTCTTAGGCTCCTTTTCCTCTGCTCACCCCTTAAATGTCAGTGCTCCTGGTCTTCAATTTCCTCTCTTCTCACCATATATACTTTTTAGGTCATCTCATATATTCTCCTGGTTTCAACTCCCACTTAATGACTTCTGAAATTGCTTCTCAGAGTTTCAGAATTATTAATAAAAACAACAGTAGCAGGGCCATTTATTGGATAGTTACTCTGTTCCCAACACTGTATATTATCTCATTTTATTCTCACAACAACTCTATAATCCTATTATTATCCCCATCTTATAGGTGAATTAACAGGTTTAGAGAGGTCAACTTTTGGCCTGGAGATCTGCTTCCATTGAGATTACAGCCAAGAAAACCCCAAGGAGCAGTTCTACTCTGTAACACATGGGGTTGCCATGAGTTGGGATCGACTCAACGGCAACGAACAACAACAACGAGTGAGTTGGTGGAACTGGGATTTGGAGCCAGTCGATTTGGCTGCAGAGCCCTGATCCACCGCCTGCTGGGGAAACTGCAGTACCTGCCTCAGACACAGGACAGCAGACAAAACTGGGCATGTTTCCCACGACCCAGCCCCGCCACCACGTTCCCTACGGCAGTGAGGGAACCACAGTCTAATTGTTCAGTCCAGAAACCTAGGGGTCATCCTCCGTCTCCTTCATTATGTGATACCAATGTCGCCTTCTAATCATTCTTTGAACCCAGCTCTTGATCTTCGCCCTCCATGTCCACTATCTGAGTCCAGGTGCGCTGTGGCTGGGGCATCTGTGGTCTGGGATTCCTCAGCCCTAGGGGTAGCTGTGTGGGGACCTTGGATCGCTGGAGCCCCTGGGTTGAGTGCTTCTAACTACAATCAGCCCCCTCCTTTATTATCCCAGAGTACACTGCACCCACCTCTCTGTTTCTCCTCCTCTTCCTTCCATCCTACTAAGTGCTGTCAGAGAGACTGTGTCATGCCTTTGGGTGAGGACCAGCCTCTCTCTGCCTTCGGGACCAAGTGGTTTACAAGGCCTTCTGTGGTCTCCACGGTTTTATCCAGCCTCTCCTGTCACCTCTTTGGTACTTGGTGCTCCAGAAACATCCATTTCTCTGTAGTCCCCTCCCCTAGTCTGTTCAGTGTTCCACCTCAGTGTCTGCTCACATTGTCTCCTTTGCCTAGGCACTTGCTCACAGCAACAGAGCACTTAATCTCTCTGAATTCCACTTTTCTTTTCTGTAAAATGAGGATAACAACTGTACCTACTTCAGGGCTGTTGTGAAAATGAAATAGGGGGAGGAGGAGAGCAAGCAAGCATAACAAGTGATTGCTTTCATTAGCTTTCCATTTTTCTTCAACTGCCCGACGCCCAAGAAGCCCTCCCGAATCCCAGTCCCGCAGGGCCCTGTGCAAGCTTTGCCCTGCACCTACGTTGACCATTGGTGTCGTCTGATCACTTGTCTGCCCTGCCTAGCTGAAGTCTCCCAGTGCTCGGGGCTATTCGGATCCATCTCAGCCCCTAGAGCCCAGCCTGAACCAGCCCACTGCGGGGCCAGGGCCACTGGGCCGGGGCCAAGGACAGAGCAGGAGGTCCTGGAGAAGACGCAACTAACTTAGCCGGGCATTGAACTTAACACCTGAGTGAGTTTTCTGGAAACAGGCCCGCCTGCCGCATGTCCTGGCTCCTGCAGAGGCTGGAGGATCAATCCCTGTGACCCCCTCCAGCACTAAATTCCAGGGCGCGGAGCCAAAGCCAACGGGCGTAGCAGCTACACACCTAAACCCAATCAGGATGCACGACTGCTCACTAAATGAGTTCCCTGACCTGCCCCGGTGCGGGTCGCGCGCAGGTCCTAATCCTGCGTCCTCCGCAGCCCCCTGGGTGTCCGTCTCGGGGAGCGGAGGGGAGCAGAAGGCTTTAGAATGAAGTGACACCTTCCAGGGCCGCGGAGATTCGACGCGGGGCGGGAAGCGGGTGCTGATAACCATGGAGACAGGTGCAGCCCGCGCGCGTGTGCGGTGGCTGCATGAGGGGAGGCAGCGGGGAGAGACCATCTCGGTGGCAGGGGTACAGCGAGGTGGAAACCACTGCGCCGGGGCGGGGGAGGCCAGGGGAAGAGGTCCCACCCGCCCGGAGAAAGGAGGGAAAGAGAGGACCGGAGAGAGCGCTCCGCCCAGCCGCGGGCGAGCAGAGCCACTGCTCGGTCTCGCCAAGTCTTGGCGCCCCACGTTTCTCCCGCGCCCACTGCTTCGGCGCTGAGCAGTCACCGTGCACGGTGGAGCGCACGAGCATGGCAGCCATCGCTTTCCAAGACATGTCCCTACCCTCCGAGTAAAAGTCTCCTCGACAGAGCTTACAGAAGAGGGCCCCTTCTCCGGATCCAGAATTTGGAACAAGTTTTAAGAACTGTGGGGTGGGGGTAGAAGAGGGGCTTTCCGCCCAAGAGTCAAAGGTGCCTTCTCCGGTTCTAAATGCGCAGAAACCCAGCCCAGTTTCAAGGCCACTATCTTGCCCGCCCTCCCATTCTCGGATACATCCCAGAGAGCGAGGGTGAGAGTGGCTTGCCCGGATCCATTTCCCTGTTTGGTGTCGCATTTCATCCTCACCTCAACTTTTTTTTTTTTCAACCCTGGCGAAGCCCTGGTGGCGCAGTGGATAAGAGCTCAGCTGCTAACCGACAGCTCAAACTCCCCAGCCGCTCATTGGAAACAGTTCTACTCTGTCCTATTGGGTGGAATCGACTTTATGGCAACGGGTTCGAGGCTGACGGCGGCAGTAACTCCTACAAGACGCCCCACCCTGGAAGCAGTGGAAGGGCGGACGCTGCGGCCTCCTTCCAATGGCAGCTGCCCAAACGGGCCGTGTTTATCCTTTGATTAGCAGAAAATGCAACTCACAGCATTAAACACACATAAGGGGGGGGGGGTGTGGAAAAGATCAAGGAATCTTTATCAGTTGCTTATAAACTGGCGCGCATCATTTAACCATCGCGGTTTGCATCTGCAAAATGGGAACTCTACCTGGTAGCGGGGAGTTTGGAGGCATTAATGATTTTGACAGTGGTTCCTAGTTTTCTGTGGCGAAGATGTCTGGGGGTGCAAAATGGCGTTTGTGAAGGAAGGATGAGGGATGTCCTCCTTAAGAAAAGTATCCACTGTCCCTGCCACACTGTGCGTTCTGCTCAAAGGACTGGAGGGCCACCAACCAGCTCACTCTGCGCTTGTGCGTTGGGGCGGCAGGGCCTTTGCCCATGTCGGTGCTCCCATGCGGCTGCCAGGCCAGAGGCCACCGCTCACCCCGTGGAGAGGGCAGGCCTGGCCAGAAGTGCAGCTCCCAAGGCCGGGGCGGACGCAGATTCTTCTCCGCTAAAATAATGCGAATCCCGTGCTTAGCAATTGCAGCACCTTTTGGTTACATCCCCACAAAGGCCCAGTGCAATAGCCCTATACCCCCATTTTATAGCTGGGGAAGCTGAGTCTCTGAAAGGTCCTGGAAGTATCCAAGAACTCCAGGAGAGGATTCGAGTCCAGGCCTCTGTTTGGGTCGAAAGCTAGCGCTCTAAAGGGGAGTATATCCACGGCCTCCCTCCCCGAGTAAAATTCATCCCGAGCCTCCTGTCTCCCTCCTGGTTCGGCGTTGGTCAGTGCCCAGCCGGCGCGCCGAGTTTGGGGAAAGCTGCCCTCGAGAATATGGGGGCTGGTAGCTCCTTGGCCTTCGTCCTTAGCCTCTGGCACTAGACTGCGAGCGAGGCAGAAATGGCAACAGTTTGTCCCCCTTCCCTTCCCATCCCAGCTGCCAAACTCACCGCAGCGCTGCGTCTGGGCAGCACCTGTGGCACTGGTGGCGTGGCCCGCGTCTGGGGCCGACCCGAAGGGCCGGGAGGTGAGGGCGCGGCCGGTCCCCACTGCGGCCTCCTTGCTGCCGGGTCCCAGGAGGGAGGCAAAACACGCGGCGCGCCAGGCGGGCGGAGGCGAGGCGCAGAGGGATGGGGACCAGCGCGGCCGAAGTTAGACCGGGAGGGGGGCGCGGTTCCCCGGTTGCAGGGTCTCCGGCGCACGGCCCCGCCCTGGTTTGACCCTGCGCCTGGGTGGCTGACCTTGGCCACCGTGGCGGGTCACTGGAACGCGGGGTTCCTCGGCCGTGACTCGCCGGGCTGTCAGCTCTCGCCCCTCCCCGCATGCTAGCTCATTCTCCCAGCAGCCAGCCCCTCTGCGGCCAGCCAGGCTGGCGGGGGATACAGCGGAGAAAATCTGTGCAGGCCAGGCTCCTTTTGTCATTCAAGATGAAGATGTCTGAGCTCTGCGTGAGTGAGGGTTGCGACAGCTAAGATGACCTACTTTGCCGAGGGACAGGAGGTCGGAGAGGAAAGAGGCTCCGTGGCCCGGCACCTGCGGGTATCGCGTGGGAAGCGGCGCCGGCCGGCAGGTCGTGTTTCCCCGGGATCGCTGCTCCCTCCGGGCTGCCGCCTGGGGACTGCCGGCTGGGGGTCCTGCTGCCCTTGCCGCCTTCCCAGCGGGACGGAGGTCATTGCGCTCGCGGGAGCCAGCGCCAGGAGCCCAGGGTCCCTTCTCCGCGGGGCATCAGCAAGGGCCGGCCTCCAGGCCCGGGCAGCTCCTGGGCGATGCGCAGGGGACGAGTCTGGCCCCTGCAATCTCCCTCCCTGGGACCTCTGCGGGCGAGCGCCCCCACGCGGATCTCGGGGAACTGGGCGCCACCCGTCTCCTCGGTTCCTGCCCACGCCCGGATGCTGCCGAGCGCTGTGGCCCGCGGCTACAACGCTACCCAGGCAGGAGAAGAGTCCACTAAGCCGCCCAGGGGAGGCCGAGCTCGCACGGAGGAGATCCTCAATCCCTCCCTTCCATATTTAAAAATAATAATAATAATTTTTTTTTGGAAGGCCCTGAGCACAATCCCCTCACCTGCGCTGTCCTTCACGTTTCACAGCAACCCTCACTTTTTTTTAAATATCGTGATTAACTATATGTCAAAACAGTTGCCATTACAGCATTAAAAAAAAAAAATTGTGCGTTAGGTGAAAGTTTACAGAGCAAATTAGTTTCCCACAGGATAGTTTCAACATAAAATGTCCCCTGACGTTGGTTTCTTTCCCCACAATGTGTCAGCACTCTCTCCGTTTCCTCCCTGGGTTACCCTTTTCCTTTCGTTCTGATTTTCTACCCCTTCCTGCCTTCTTAAATTTCCTTTTGGGCAAATATTGCCCTTTTGATCTCTTATAATTGATTGTTCTAAGGAACATGCTTCTCTTGGGTGTTGTTTATTTTGTGAGCTTATCTATCATTTGGCTGGATGGTGATCTCGGGGAATGGCTTCGGTTCCAGGTCAGATGGGTGTCTTAGGGCCATAGCCTCTGGGTTCCTCCAGTCTCTGTCAGACCAGCAAGTCGGTTTTTTTTTGTGTGCGTGTGTGTGTACCTGACTTTTTGTTCTATATTTTGCTCCCGCTCTGTCCTGGACCCTCTGTTGTGATCTCAGGCAGAGCAGTCAGTATTTTTTTATGCATACAATTCAGTGACATTAGTAACATTCATTAAATTGTGCAAATGTCACTATCCGTCCCCAATTTTTTCAATCATCCTTAACAGAAGCTCAGTGCCCCATAAGCAATGACTCCTTCTTTCTTCTACACTTCCATCCCTGGTAAACCAGGTGCCTTTGAATAGATTCCAACTCACCTTGACCCCTTGTGTTACAGAGAAGAACTGCTTCATAAGGTTTTCTTGGCAGCAATCTTTACAGATTTTACAGCTCCCATCTGTCTGTCAATTTGTCGTACTGTGGGGGCTTGCATGTTGCTGTCATGCTGGAAGCTATGCCACCAGTATTCAGATACCAGCAGGGTCACTCATGGAGGACAGGTTTCAGCTGACCTTCCAGACTAAGACAGACTAGGAAGAAGGACCCAGCAGTCTACTTCTGAAAAGCATTAGCCAGTGAAAACCTTATGAATAGCAGCGGAACATTGTCTGATATAGTCCTGGAAGATGAACCTCCCAGGTTGGAAGACACTCAAAAGACGACTGGGGAAGAGCTCACTCCACAAAGTAGAGTTGACCTTAATGACCTGGATGGAGTAAAGCTTTCGAGACCTTCATTTGCTGATG